>NC_066618.1:103100736-103412355 GCF_025201925.1 Gopherus flavomarginatus | reverse complement strand
CAGAAATTGCGCTGCAGACTCACAATGCCGCCAAACTGCTCGGAATGTGTAGCAAAGCACCACGGGGCATTGGAACAGGAAGCGGAAAGACCGGCACACTTCCTTCCCCTTCCCACAAGCCACAGCGCCAAAATGGGACGAGGTGCTCTGTGGGATAGCTGCCCACAATGCACCACTCCCAACAGCGCTGCAAGTGCTGTAAATGTGGCCACAATTCAGCGCTGGTAGCTGTCAGTGTGGCCACACTGCAGCGCTGGCCCTACACAGCTGTACGAACACAGCTGTAACTACCAGCGCTGCAAAACTGTAAGTGTAGCCATACCCACAGACTCCTTGATCAAGAAGCACTGTGAAACTGGGAAACAGACTACTTTAATCACTCCAGGTGAGAGTACATCTTGGCAAATCCTCTAAATTAATGCTATGTATTTCCACTTTATGTTGTTTTCCCAAGGCTGAATCAAGTCTCCTTGTGCTTGCCAACAGAGTAAGCTGGGGAAAGCCTTTATCCCAATTCACTTTAAGGTGGCCAAAGTAGAGAGGCTTCCTGTAGACAAGTGCGTGCCTTAAAGAGACAGTATTTTGTTTCTCCTTGTTTTGTTTGGTTTCCCCCTTTGCTGGTGCACTGTATCATAGCATAGAGATTGCCTTATGAAAATGGGGTTTGACAAGCCCAGGAGTTCAGCATTTTTAATTTGACCTGTCCCTGTATCTTTCTTCCAGCAGATGCATGCCTTTCTTCTTGTACATCATAAAGTTATATGAGCCAAAGCCCTTTGAAGTCAATGGAAGCCTTTCCCATTATGTCAGCATTATTCTTTACAGACTTCTATCTCCTGGAAACCCCCATCTCCTCCCACAATTTATAGATCATAGTTCACTAATCATTAGGAACCAGAAAAACATTTATGAAATATGGCGGACTCCTGAAACTTTCTCCCATCATTTCAATCCAACTTTTATTTTACATTATTTTTGCATGACGTTGTACTTCCACTTTCTGGCTAGCATCTGGACCTGAAATTCTGAAACACCTCAAGAGATGCGATTACTGGATAATTTGCAGCCAGAACCCAAAAATGGAATCATCAGAAGTCCTGGGACAGCCTGTATTTTTCAGGAGATTTCTAGCTCAATTTTCAGATTCCAGAACTCATATTTAGATGCTTAAGTGACCCACATCCTGAACTCTGAAGCATTAATAATGTTTTAAAAAAACTGGACAGGAAATTGTTCCTTTTAACATTAGTATAAACAATCTCGAAGCATTGACTACACACAGCCAAAAAACTTGTGACCCACATCCTGAACTCTGAAGCATTAATAATGTTTTAAAAAAACTGGACAGGAAATTGTTCCTTTTAACATTAGTATAAACAATCTCGAAGCATTGACTACACACAGCCAAAAAACTTATGGCCACCTTATACCACCAATTTTCAAGCTACACTCACAAACCTTTTGTCAATTTTCAAAATTAAGAATAGGTGTTGGTTACAAGGAACATTCCCATAAGTAGAGCTGAGGTGAATGAAACAAGAAAACCACATTCTGATTTTGGGTTTTAATACTACAATCATTTTTTAATGTCAAACTGGTGTCTTTTCGTCTATGAAGAGACAGTACACCAAAAAGGCCATGGAGTTTGTTCATGCCTTAGTTAAGCTGTTTCACACCTGAAGGACATTTGTGAAGATTGGAGGTGAATAAAGGACAGTCTATTTTCAGTCAACCATAACAGATCTTAAGTTAGCATTAAAATTTCAAGTGAAGACTGCTTGGCAAGAAATATATTTGGAGAAAATATAGGGCATGTGTACTCATACAAACACCTGTCTAGCAGATTTCCAGGTTTGACCTGCTCCACTCAGTGAATTGATAACCTCACAGTAATTTTTCTCCCCAAGTTAATGGAAGTTCAAATTAAATAAAACTCAGAATAAAATTACATATTTACAAATATCTCCCAAAACTCTGGGGACTAAATAGCTAGGATTATAAACTTCTAAACTATTGGCTAGATCTTACCTGCTGTAAAATGGTATTACTCCATTGATGGATTGACAGTGACTGACACCAGCTATGGATCTGGGCCTCTGAATAGAGAGTACTGGACTCTGACATTAGATATGCCTTTTGGTTTCCAAATGTGGAAAATCTCTCACTAACAGGGTACTTTAGTGTATTTTGTGGGGGAATGTCAGAAGGTTTAGCCAGTTCAAAATATTCAGATCATTCTATCAGTAATTCTTGGTTTTCCACCGAAAAGCAACTCCAAGCATCTTAAAACATTTATATTTAAACATACATGAACTACTATAACAATCAAAATACATCCAGGAGAAAGGAGAGGAAAAAGAGTGTCTCCAAATAGATGATCAACTCCAGTTATGAACGCTTGTCTCAAAAGAGGACAAAACCTAAAGCAGATCATTACTCAAATCATTCAAAAAAAGGAAAACAAAATTAAATGTCCATAAGTTAAGTAAAAACCAAAGCAGTACTACACTTTCAATAAATCACTGAAAAAGATAAAAAATAATTTACTCAACACAGAGAAAACCACCACCACCCGTAGCCAAGAATTCTGTAATTAGGCCGCATCCTGCAACTGGCTTGGCATGGGGACAGGGGGCTTCATACATGAAACCAGTGGCAGGATTTGGGCCCAGGTCAAGAGAGAATCTAGTAAGTATTCAACAACCTTATCTCTCTTTACAGATTATGGATCTGTGAGGGTTAGGTAAAAATACCCTCTTGCTTTATCATATTTAAAAAAAAATAGATCTATAACTACAGAGTCACAGTTTTGCTGGTAAGAATACAGACAAAATTGCCATCATCCCAAGGGAGTAAATATTTTTATGAAGTTGCACAGTCTTGGCCAGCTCAGGAAATGTACATACTGCGTGCTCCCTATGACAGTGATATCCCACTGATTCTGAACTGCTTTCAAAACCCTTTCCAAAACAAAACTATTTTTTTTTGAAAGAAACAACTTTACAAAATGGAGGAGTTGATCAATTTAAAGGCATAGAGGTAACATTTGTGTTAGGCATTTAAAAATATTAGTACCCAAACAGACAGGTAAAAAATCCTCTAGCAATTCATTAAATCAACAGATTCTAAAAATCTGTTTATTATACCTGAAAGAGATTAGAGATACCCTTGATTATTACTTGGTATGAAAGTAGGCAAAAACTTTTGCCCACAGAAGTGTAATTTTTTTAAGTTGATGTTATCTTTTAAATGCTTTTAAAGTCTCTACTTTAGCATAGTGGTCTGTAGCTTGGGCAGGGAAAATGAAATGACCCTGTGTTTAATGAATAAAGAAAATCTTCCTAAATTTACATGGACTTCTAAGGCATATCCCACAGCCCATTAAGAGACTGTGGGTGTCTACAAAGTGGATTCATTAGGACATTAGGAATGGCAATATACAAAAACCTGTAGGAGAGCACTTCAACCTCCCTGGCCACACTATAGCAGACCTTAAGGTGGCCATCCTGCAGCAAAAAAACTTCAGGACCAGACTTCAAAGAGAAACTGTTGAGCTTCAGTTCATCTGCAAATTTGATACCATCAGCTCAGGATTGAACAAAGACTGTGAATGGCTTGCCAACTACAGAACCAGTTTCTCCTCTCTTGGTTTTCACACCTCATCCTCCCTGATTGAACTGACCTCGTTATCTCTAGCTTGCTTGCTAGCATATATATACCTGCCCCTGGATATTTCCACCACATGCATCTGAAGAAGTGGGTATTCACCCACGAAAGCTCATGCTCCAAAACGTCTGTTAGTATATAAGGTGCCACAGGATTCTTTGCTGCTTTTACAGATCCAGACTAACACGGCTACCCCTCTGATACAAAGTGGATGTCAACAATGAGTCTTTACTGGGAATGTTTTGGGGAGGCTATATTTAAAGTTGATAGTTCAATATATGTGCTATTGAGTAAAACTGGACTTTATTTATATATATATATATATACTGTATTTTGCTGTTTCATGTTCTTCATTTTCATTGTAATGTTGAATTTTACATAGGAGATCATTTAAAGTTGGAGCTAATTGTATGTACATTCGGCCCCCCACCCCCCAAGATTAGTGGCAGAAAGCCATCTCTTGGCCAATGGTATCACAAAAACCATGCTGCTCATAGCAAACACTGAGAAGTAGGTGACAATAGGTGACAATGGTGATAGACTTCATAGTGTTTTACAATGAGTTGATGGGCATCGTGTTAACTATATACAGCAAGTATCAGAGGGGTAGCCGTGTTAGTTTGGATCTGTAAAAGCAGCAAAGAATCCTGTGGCACCTTATAGACTAACAGACATTTTGGAGCATGAGCTTTCGTGGGTGAATACCCACTTCCTCAGATGCATGATTCAAAAGCCATTAGTCCTGATAGCAGCCATGAAAAACAACAAACCCACCATGCATTTTGATGAATGTGAACTAAATTAATTAGTGGAGGGCCAGACCTTCAGTTATTGCAAATCAGCTTAACTTCATTAAATCAATTGGGCTCCAGTTAAGGATCTGGCCTGTAACATTTAGTATCGTAACATAGTATTTCACCTTCAAGATGCCACATTAGAGCTTAGAAACAAAAAGCACAATTGTGAGGGCTGCTGAGTGCCCTTAATTTCCATTGTGAAGGAGGCACAACAGTTTGCAAGACCAGGTCCAAAGTTAGAGTGGTTTGAAATCCACTGCAGTACTAATTTTGATATTATGCTTTTGAAGTTTCTTTTAAAAGTTTCTTCTGAAAATGTATTTCACTATTTTTATTAAACATATGTAAGATGAAACTGTTTTCATAGTTAAATCCGAACTTGCTACAAGAAATATGTGCTGGAATCTTTCTGTGAGGGAGAACAATATTGGAGCACAACATTGGAGCATAATATTTAACAGAGCATGACATGGTAAAAATGGGAAATTATCCTGAAGAATGTTTAGAAGATCTCTGTTAACTTACACATCAGAGTTGTACAATTGGTTTTTGTAAAGTCTTCCATAGAATATTGTAAATCATTAAAGAAAAGTCTATTCTATTTTGTTGTATTTGCAATAAAAAATAAAATTTCATTTATAATAACTTAGTAACACACTCACATAAGACATTTCACCTGAAAAATTACTTAGAACAAATTGGTCATACATTGGAATACTACAAAATGCAAACTTCGTTGTTTGCACTATTTCTAGACTTTTTTAAGGATAAAACAAATGAAATTATGCTCTTCAGACCAATGTTCGATACGGTGCTTCTGTGCAGAGATGTATGTTGCAGAGTCCTGATTCAACATAGCACTGAAGTGTGTGCTTGAGTTTATGCAGGTGAATAAAGGGACCATACACTTGCTTGAAGTTAACCATATGCTTAAGTGCTTTTCTGGTTTGGGGCTTATGCTACAAAGGCAGTGAGAGAGAGGGGGCCTTTTCTGTAAATATATTTTATATATTTTAAAGTGTATATATAATATTATACACACATATTAAAATATATATGAAGTTAATTTCTCTTCCTTTTCAGAATATTTCCTTCCCCTGAATTTGTTCACAATCCTACATTTTCCAAGGAACAAGTTTCAAAGTTATCCCCCTAGTCTTAAAATGAAGAATATAGCTAGAACCACTAGTATCTCTAGATCTAGCAAAATTTGCCTACTATGCTTAATGTGTTGTTGAAGAAGAAAAAGTAGTCCTCTTAGGCCTATAAAGAGATACTGGAGTGTAAATATATGCACTTGCCTTATTTTGGATATATTCTACCATTGTTTATCCAGACTTAAAGAAAATATTGAATTCTGCTGAGGCAACTAAGACGACTTATTGAACCAGGTGAAGATGAAGTCAATATTTTCCTTAAGGACTAATAAATCTTGATATCCATAAAACAAGAAGTCAATATCTGTAACGGTTACATAAATTGTGAATGCTTTCATCAAACATACCTGGAAATTCCTCTAGTATGGGTAATAATTTTTTAAAGTGACTTCCCGCCCATTTATGAAATTCTCTTTCTAAAAAAGGAAGATGAAGTTAGATGACAAGTAAAAACAATAGTCATCTTCTGAGTGAAAGATAATAATTGCCACAGTACTCCATGTATCATATCAGTAATCTAATTTCTTAATTTTTTTCCAGGATTTCATGGAGATAAGCAAAAGAAACTCACTGATAGATTTATTTTCACCTAACCACAATAGAGGGTCCATACTACTTTGGGCTAAGGTACGGCTACATTAGAGATCAAATCATGCTCCTATTGCATAATTAGGCCCCAATTCTGCAGGAAACTCTGTTCTGTATTGACACTGTCCCCTGAATCTACTAGAAACCCAAACAACTTCAGTGGGACTCTGCACATGGATATGAGTCAACCCATGCAGAGCTTATCATAGGGGATTGAGGCCTAAGCCACTAGTAGATCAATGTCAATGGAACTAGTTACACAAGTAAAATGAGAACAGTTAGGATTAATGCCCCTATTTTAATTCACTAATAAAAGCAAAATCCCACTTTTTTTTGGAAAGTATTTCATTACTTATTTCTGTAAAAATTAAGAAAAGTTTTGTAAGCATATTTGATTAGAATTGAAATTGACAGGACATTCCCTCATCTGAACAATTTTGTAAAAAATAATGATGGCCTGTTAGGTATATAATGTGGCATACCATATATTAGATCATCATTCTATAATGTCTTCTATCATGTGAAATAAGTGGTGCATTATGGTGTGATTTTTATAATGATCCGACCTGGCATTTGAAGCATTACTTCACATGGTATTAGTGATGAATGTAATAGATATAAAGTTAAAATACATTATATGCAACAAGGTTGTCTCACTGACAGCACTCCTCTTTGTCTTGAATCCTTGCTCCTGGTTCATTTGTTAGCGTCTGAGTGTTTGTCTTGATTCTTGTATAATCCGAAGTGACAATTCCTCATCAATATATAGGAGAATATACTTTCCCCTTGACATGTTTGCATGAAGTAAACTACAATTAACATGTAGGGGTATAGTTGTTTTTGTTTCTGTTTTTTTTGCATGAGTATGAGGAGAATAGACCATACATTGGAAAATATTGTAGAAAAACAGATGCCATTAAAAAATTGCAATGTAAATTTCAGAGATAGCCTCTGGTACAAGGAACAACCCCGTGCTGGAATTTTCCAAGATGCATAATTCCTGCTGACTTTGAGAATCCCAGTTTAGTTGTTCAAGTTTTGTTCCTTTAGGTATTCCAGTGAAATAAACTTAAAGGAAAATTGTGGTCACTCTATTGCATAAGAATAGAAAACTCTGGCTCATAATTTGCTTAAAACAGTCATGATGAAACAGAACCTTGCTATATACCTTTCCAGAGGTCACAAATACTTAGCTCTAGACAAATGTCAGCCACTCAGATTACATATGGAAATAAAGCATCTGAATTGGCTACTGCTGAATTCAGTGCAAACTATTAATTTTATCAGGATGAACTATTCACAGTGAACAGGTTATCTCCTGGTTGGGGACCCTTAGGTGCTACTGCAACAGAAATAATCGTTTCTTACTCAGACAAATCTCCCACTGACTTTTATGACAATTGCTTAAGAATTTAAGGACTGGAGGATTTGGTCCACTGACTTATTCCATTTAACATTAACATTTGTTGACCCAGGAGTTAAAAATACTGACCTCAGCTTCACCTCCAACCAGATTTACCTCTCAATCAATACATCTTGATGGTCATCTCAAGAACAATCAATATCTGGCTTTCTTCTGGCATACATTCTAATTATATTCATCACGATGAGCTCTGTAATGTGAACTTGATTTTTTATCCCATTAATTGCATTGTAACATAGCATTAATTCACAACTATTTATCTTGCAGAAAAAATTCTAAAATTACAAATGTTCTACCTCTCGGCTTCCGATATCTGTCCTGCATTATCTTTTATTATCCAATCATGATTCACGTGTTTAACTTTTCCTGATGACATTTTTATGCACCATATTTTCAGCACTTCCTCCTGTGCTTCTGACCTTTCTTCCATCCTCAAAATTAGACTAGATAGTATGCATGGAAGAACATTTATTCAGGCTTTATCTGTGCTCTTCACTTTTTATTAAGTGCTAATGTGCCCTGATTTAAATTATCCATGACAAGGACTCATACCAAATCATTAGTTCTACAGGAGTTACCAAGATCACTTTGCTGAAGCTAGTTAAGTTATAGTGTACTGATACCTGTCTACCATGTTTAATTGAAAAACCTGAGATTTTCATCTTATTATCCATATCCCTGTCCCCAAATATCAGAGGGGTAGCTGTGTTAGTCTGGATCTGTAAAAGCAGCAAAGAGTCCTGTGGCACCTTATAGACTAACAGACATATTGGAGCATGAGCTTTCATGGGTGAATACCCACTTCGTCGGATGCATGTCCCCAAAGACTCTTTTGCCATATGACAAAAATTATATATATGAAAACTTTGGGCTTAATTTTTCTTTTTTTAAATCATTAAATTATTCCCAAATTTTAAAAAGCTTTGGAAATCAGCGGTAGGTCTCAAGAGTGAAAGTTCTTCCTTTTTTGCAGCCATGCCTATTTAGGTCTCTTACACACACACATATGCACACACACACATACTTGAGAAACCCTGCAAAGGCCTGAGGCCAAGATTTTCAAAAACTGGAGACGTAAAGTTATGCACTTAAATCAGTGACCTGATTTTGAAAAGTGATGAGCGCCCAGCAGCTCCCACAGATGTCTAGGGAAGCCTCTGGTTGCCTAGGTCTTTTGTAAATTAAGCTAATAATGTAGATGCCTCACTTTAGGACCCCCCGTACGTGAAATTCCAGCCTGTGGACAGGATGTCTGCACTTGGGGCTTAAATGATTTGATTTGTATTTACATTCAAGTTTATCTAGTCGCACTGTTCTAATATTCTAATACCAGATGTAACAGTATTACAATAATAGAGTATTTTCTGGGATTCCACTATAGAAGACTTTAATTAATTATGCAGTCATTGTCACATCATTTGTTTTGATACTGTACTACATTGCCGTTATGATTGGGTTACATGTGCTTATAATATTCTGTGAATGGAATGACAATGGAATATTAAATGGCATTATCCAGCTATGGTATTTCAAAAGCAAGCATGAAAGGAAACACTTATGCATCATTTCTATTTTGCCTTTCCTTAATTCCAAGAATGTTTAAAAAAATAAAGATTTTTTTTTCAAATTCAGAACAAAGCAGAAGTTATTTTTAATATATATTACCAAATGCACATATGTATAGTCTGTATATTGTATGCTGCCACAACGAGTGAAATTCATTTCCTTGTTGATACAACCCTTATCAGCAAATAGCATACACAACTCAACAAGCCCAGTTAACATGGAGAACTTTAAATCAAGAATGTTCATATGGTATATTAAGTTTTTCTGCTAACTGATACCTTAGAGATTCTTTTTAGAAGTATTACCCTTCCCATTTTCTTGGAGATGGGAGATGTATGTGTGTGCATGTGTATGATTTGATTATACTGTTAAATAAGATGTGATTACATAACATCAATCTCACACTGGATACTAAAAGCAAAATTATATAAGCGACTAGATTTCAGCTACATTCCTTTTCAGGAGAACTCTCTATTTTTGGCTTGGTGAAACACAGCAAAGTAATGATTTCCTTGAATATTAATCTGAAGATCTGTATTGAACCGGGGAATGACAGCAGTTTAAGGAAAGACGGCAGCAGCAATTTTTAGATATCTGAATATTTATAGCCTCATTTCCAATTCATTGTTGCTGCTGTGTTAGTAAGCATGGAGGCAGTTCTGCTGCCTACATAAAGTGGGCATATGGTATCTTCACTGGAAAAGCACAACACAGTGTACATGTTCCCGGCACATAAAGTGATATAGATTGAAAATGTGGCGGTGGTAGGGGGAAACCAATTTCCTTAATGTTGCCATTTGCACATAACAGTGAAATTCCCTGAAAACTTCTCCTATAGTAAGGAGCCTTCCCAGACATTCTGTATGTGCTCCTGCATAAATTTATACGTCAATCTAGGCTGCTGTTACAAACAGCATTAGGTTGTCAGGGAGTGAGAATAGATATCACCAGAAGACCATTTCCCATTATCTCTTCAATAATAGCACTTGACATCAATTCAGGGCACATCTGCTTTCCTGGGGATGCTCTTTGGTGAACTTTGTAGAGTGGTGATAAAATATTGCTTCACAAGACATTAAGGAAAATACAAAATGTGACAGTCTGCCTACATTCCACTTGCTGTGTTGTGCAGTGTCTACAGCTTACTAAACCAACAGTAAAAACAAATGGACACACACCAGGAGAAGAGTTAAACATTTTAGTCCATTATAAAAAAAAAGGAAAGGAAAAATCTATCCTGCTGGAGATTAACTGTTGGAAATTAACTCTTCTGTAGCTGTGTGTAATTTATGATTCCATGGCCACTGAAGACTTCCTGACTAACAGCTATTCTGCATTGATGTGACCAGAAAGGATTTCCCAGGAAACTATGTGAATAAAATTCATGACATTTCCATCCAGAAAACACAGGCTTCTACCATTTGCAGTAAAGAGAATTTTCCAAGAACTATAATGGTAACAGGGTTAATGACTTCTGTCAAGGTTCCTCCCCCACTCTGAACTTTAGGGTACAGATGTGGGGACCTACATGGACACATCTGAGCTTAATTACTAGCTTAGATCTGGTAACACTGCCACCATCCAGAAATTTCAGTGTCTGGAACACTTCCTGTCCCCCCAAAACCTTCCCCTCCCTGGGCAGCCTTGAGAGGCTTTTTCACCAAGTTCCTGGTGAACACAGATCCAACCCCTTGGATCTTAACACAAGGAGAATTTAACCATCCCCCCCTCCTTTCCCCCACCAGTTCCTGGTGAGTCCAGATCCAATCCCCTTGGATCTTAAAACAAGGAAAAATCAATCAGGTTCTTAAAAAGAAAGCTTTTAATTAAAGAAAGAAAGGTAAAACTCATCTCTGTAAAATCAGGATGGAAAATACTTTACAGGGTAATCAGGTTCATATAGCCCAGAGGAACCCCCTCTAGCCTTGGCTTCAAAGTTACAGCAAACAGAGGTAAAATCCTCTCAGCAAAAAGGAACATTTACAAGTTGAGAAAACAAAAATAAGACTAACACACCTTTCCTGGCTGTTACTTACAAGTTTGAAACATGAGAGACTGATTCAGAAAGATGTGGAGAGCCTGGATTGACGTCTGGTCCCTCTTAGTCCCAAGAGCGAACAACCCCCAAAACAAAGCACAAACAAAATACTTCCCCCCACCAAGATTTGAAAGTATCTTGTCTCCTTATTGGTCCTCTGGTCAGGTGTCAGCCAGGTTTACTGAGCTTCTTAACCCTTTACAGGCAAAAGAGGCATTAACCCTTAACTATCTGTTTATGACAGCTTCTTTGTAGGGTGACCAGTAGAGCGTGATGGGGACAAGATGTAAACTTTGAACATGGCTGATAGTCTAGCCAAGTGAGGGAAGTAGAGACATACAACTTTTTGGCCCCAGTTGTAAAGTTCCTCACCTGCGTACTTGCAGGATCAGAGCCAAAGGATTCATATGTCAAAGGGGTAAAACAAACGGTGGGTCAAAGCTGCAAGTGAAAAAAAAAAAGACCAAATCAATGAGCAAAACAGACAAGGATAGAAAAAACAATCTATATAAACTGAAAACAGGATTAGTGTTGTGTGAGTTGGGAGAGAAGAATCTTGCGGTGAATCCTTTTGATCTTGATTTCATTGATTTAGACCCTAATCCTGTAACAGGATATGCACAGGGACACCCCATGCATGTATAAAGCACCACTGAAGTCAACAGGGCTCTGTGGATGCAGTGGGCTGGCCACACAGATTTAGTTCAGGATCAGGGCTGTAAGCTGTAAGCTCATTGAGCGTACAACTATCTTCTTATGTGCTTGTAAAGCACTCAACACACTCTAGGTGCTATATAAATAATTAATACTAATCAAAGTGAATCACTCAAGCCCCGAGAATAAATCTTCAATAACTTCACAGAAAAGAAGGTGAAGTAGATTTTGGAAAGTTTTTCCCAGCTTTCTCTATTTCTCTCAGGGATAAAAAAATAGAAGTAGTAGTGCTGTGGATAGAGCACAAACCATGCAAACAGCTATCTGATTCATATGAACAGTCTTACCACTTGCTTGTGAGTTTACTAGTTAGTCAAATTTATTATTTCCTGTATCAAGAAGCATGACAGCATTACTCACTATCTATATCTGATTGCTGAGTGTCTGCATGCAGTCTCACCATGAAGACCAGCTTATTAGGAACGTTGCCAAAGTGAAACTCAAACACATGTTATTTATATTGCTGCAGTATCTAAAGCCCCAGCCATGACTGGGACCCTACCATACTAGGTGATATACAAATACACATGTAAACAGAGGTTCTTTCCCCAAAATTACATAATCTAATTTGAAACACGATGTTACGTAAAAGTGCAACAAACAACAGGAAGTAAGGAAGAAGTGGGGACAGGAGTAACTAAGATGAGACCATGTGGTAACATAGGTATTTAGAGCATAACTTGATGTGTCCTGTTTATATGCCAACACAGAGTTCTTTTGGGGGCTATTTGAAAAACGGACTGTGTGTTCCTTGGGTTTCATTGTTTGCTTACCTATCAATAAGCCATCACCACAGAGTGATATCTGAGGTTATCATATTCAGTTTAATATTTTCCATAGAGGTTACTGTTGGAAGACAGGATACTGGACAAGATGGACCTTTGGTCTGACTCAGCATAGCCATTCTTATGTCCTGATTGAGTTGTTTGTTTGTTTGTTTTAAAAAGCACAAATGGAATTCAGATGCCCAGATTTTCAAAGTAACTCAGGTTGGGGGAGTGGAGGGACCAACGGGACAGTTTAGATGAAGGATCTGTGTGAGCCAATTTTTAATGCCCAACTCACTTCTACATGTGATCATGTAAATCTCCCTTCTCCTCCTCAAGTAAGAGGGTAACAGTCTCCAGGGAGGCAGCCTGAAAGTTGTCAGTATCCTTGTGACTAGTTATTCTCTACAAGATGTACATTTGATGCTGACAGTATCCTTCCATTTCTTTGCCCACATGACTATCAAGCCATGAAGAATGTCTATTTCCCCCACCCCAACGTAGTCAACCCAAAGAAAGCCAGATACCCAGTGGCATTCAACACTGGAGGGGATGCACTTGAAATGGCAGTGGTGGGAGATAACACTTGGGTATAGAATATAAAAACTATGCAAAAGCTGTTTGAATTAATAGATATCTTTTGGAAGTGCTTCAGGAAACTTCTGAAAGACAACAGTAGGCTGCAGATGAGTTGAGACCACTGCCTATGATGCTGACCAATACTGTCATTATTTCCTTGCAGTCCTCCCTCAGTTTGCATCCATCACTTGTCTCGTCTGATACTTCAGTCACAAACTCTTTGGGGCAAAGACTATATTGTCCCGTTTGCGTACAGTGCCTAGCAGAATGGGGTCCTGTTCCATGACTGGGGCCTCTAGACACTATGATAGTATAAATAAATAAATACTATTTTAATGATGCTGTTGTAATACATATGCAGTGAAATTGGCTGTGTTTGAATAAGAGGTGCAGAAAATTTGATTCAAATGATAGGAAAACCAATTTAGGAATGCTCTGTTAAATGAACAGGTAAAAAAATTGTATTTCCAATTACTTAAAATTACTCTGATTCCTGTGACTGATTAGCAAGGATGAACCATACTGAGATTATGCTGTTGCAACTTCTTGAACAATGCTAGAATATGCAGCTCAGGCTTTGTAGGGCCCAATCCCACAAAGACTTACACATGTTTATCTTTATGCAGGAGAAGGCCAAATGACTTTATGCCCAATGTGCATAAAGTTAAACAGGTGAAAAGTCTTTTGCCCTGAGAGCAAATGATGCCTCAGGAAAAACATTTTAAACTCTTCCACACAGAAACAATTCTGCCTCCTCATTGTTTCCTCTCTCCTCAACCTCTCAGTTTTATTGCTGGATATGTTTACATACACATTTTTGAAGACTTAATCAGTGCTAGGTCCTTATCTCCCACCTGAAGTCAAGCCTCTGCTTGTGGGTTATCATATCCATAGTAACTTACTGCAATGCTATAAAAAAATGATTAAGACTTCGGGTAAAAACATGCAGCAAGAAAATATTTAAAATTAAAAGATTCCAGCTGAATATTTTTAATAGTTACATTACATTCTCCCCTCCTCTGCCAATACCCTCAAAAATGATTGAAGGACTTTACCCAAATATTTTCTTTTGGTCTGAGATCAAGCTTGCATAGTTTAAACCACAAAAGAAGAATTTTTCAAAAAGTTATGATATGTGAAAACAAGTTCTTATTTCAAAGATAACCATCTATAATTTTTGCTAGAAACCAGTACATTAGCTACATAGTTGTTATACTTTTTGATTAATATATTTGCTAAAAAAATTCTAAAGTTAGATTTTACTAGATGGATACATTTTAAAGAGAACCCTTAGTTTTGTTTACAAGACTTAAATCAATCCATGTACTTATACCTGCAATTGGACTTTACTAATCTTCATTTCTGATTGGGAATGGAGAACTTTTAATTGCTTTCAAAATTGTTTTGAATAAACCAAAAATTCTCATTTCTAAAATGTCAAAACAAACTAGGTTGTTTGGGGGATTTTTTCTTCTGAAATGAACAACTCTGTGAAATTGACACAAATTCACAAAACATTTCAATGTAATCAAATCTGCATTTTTCCACCACAACCACCACCACAAAATTTTGGTCAAACATTTTGCCCACCTCCAGTCAATATATAAATTGAATTAGAAATTGATTAAAACTGCAATTTCCAACGTGTTTCTTTTCAGACTTGGGGTCAGATTCTCAAAGATATATAGGTGCTGAAGATCTAGATAGGCACCCAGGAGGATTTTCAGAAGTGCAGCGGGAGTTAGATTCATAGATTTCAAGGCCAGAAGGGACCATTGTGATTCTCTATTCTGACCTTCTGCAGACCATAGAACTTTCCCAAAATAATTCCTAGAGCATTTTTTTAGAAAAACAAAATTCAATCTTGATTTCAAAATTGTTAGTGAATCTGCTATAACCCTTGGTAAATTGTTCCAATGGTTAAATTACTCTCACTGTTAAAAAATTTACACTGAATTTGTCTAGCTTCAACTTCCAGACATTGGAAGAAAGGCACCTAGCCTTGGTGTTTTATAGTTTAAAATAATTGCTGTGAACCTTTTAGTTCAATGGGCTCACTCAGGTGTAACATACAGATGACCCTGGGTCACACAAACCCGATTTACACAAACCTGCACTTACAGAAAAAAGTTCAGTAAGCTAGAAATAGGAGGGTTGGGTGGGTTTTGGCGCGTAGTTGTCGGGTATATGTTTCTGATTTACACAAAATTTGAGTTACGAAAGGCATTCCAGAATGGAACGCTTGCGTAAGTCGGGGAGCATCAGTATTGGAATTTAGTAATAGTTTTCTAGAATATGCACAAAGAAGGACTAAAATTCAGCTAATTTTCTTTGCTTTTTTTTTGTAGTTCTGTGGGACTAACAGGAGCATAATGTAGGAAAAACATGTCACTAGAGTTAGCAAATGTCACTCTGAATACATACCAGGAACAGATCTTTAGAATAGTAAGCTGCCACTTTTGCATAGTCACTTTGCAGAGTAGGATTGCACTTTAATGCTAAGTTGTGCTGGAAATTAGTCTGCTCAGATTGACCGTGTTATTAGCAATGGATCTATGGCACCGTACACACAAGGTTTGCAAAGAGTATCAATAGGACTACTCACAGTGCGTCAAGTTAAACCAGTGCCTAAGCTAACCCTGCAAAGACTTATTTTGTATCCCAGGAATAATACTAGCTTAAATCCTAGGAGACGCAGAACAATCACAAAATGAAAATATACTTATCCAGCCATGATAATATTGTTGACCATCGATATGCCTTAAAAAGGCTTCACTTAGATGCTTTAGGGATTGATCCAAAGCCCACTGAGGTCAATAGAGAGACTCCTGTCAAGCTTTATGGGCTTTGAATCAGGCGCTCAAGCAGGCTGCTTAGAGATCTCTAAAGAGCTGTTTCATAAGAGATAACATGGTGTTGGTGAAGCATGGCACTTTTCTTAGAACACTTCTTACAAATGCAGTTCTTGGCAGCTTTATCAATATAAAAGGATCTAGGACTTTATTTCTCCTCAAGTTATTGGTATAGATGCTATTCCTTTTGGACAGAATGGCACCCCTCCACCCCCAAAAATCAATAGTTAAAAAAAACAAGAAGAAATTACTCTAGTTTTTTCTTTACCAGTTTCACAGCAATCAAAATACCTTTTATTCCTTTATGGCATCTATTAAAAATGAAGGCCAGATCCTGTGTTTCTTGATCACTTTTTATTCTGGCAAACTCCACATGATTATAGTCATGTGAAGTGAACAGCTTTGATTTTCCTCTCATTTACATCTGTTTTAGAGCAGTGTAATTCTGTCAACTTTAGCTGAGTTGTTCATTTATACCAAATTAAGCAAGTGAAGAGTTAGACCCAATGGGAGTAAGAAACAAAAAAACAACAACAAAAATTTTCACTGCTGTTACAGTGCCATATTACAGTGATAAGAGGGTTTTTGGGGTTTTTTTTGCCTGCATCAAGGGTATGAATATTTGGAACATTCCTAGATGACATCTGACCACAGGGTATATTCACTGGTAAACAAAGTAGTATTTTTCCATTGTCCAAATATGAAAGTTATCATTAAAATACATTAAAATATTTTCCCAGGCAACCCCCAGGTCTGCTTGTTCCTTCTGGGACTGCCTTGAGGCCACACTGGTGATCCACTTCTTTTACGTGAGGGGAGACTTCCTCAGACTGACTGCAGCTTGCCAATCCTTCACATTGATCTCAGCCGACTGCTTTCCCTACAGGAGAGGCAGGCAGCAAGACTGGAGCTTTCAGTGATGAATGTATCCTTTGGCTTGGTCTACACTACACGTTTAAACCGATTTTAGCAGCGTTAAACCAATTTAACACTGTACCCGTCCACACTACGAGGCCCTTTATATCGATATAAAGGGCTCTTTAAATCGGTTTCTGTACTCCTCCCCCAGAGGAGTAGCGCTCAAATCGGTATTACCATATCGGATTAGGGTTAGTGTGGCCGCAAATCGACGGTATTGGCCTCCGGGCAGCATCCCACAGTGCACCACTGTGACCGCTTTGGACAGCAATCTCTACTTGGATGCAGTGGCCAGGTAAACAGGAAAAGCCCCGCGAAATTTTGATTTTCATTTCCTGTTTGCCCAGCATGGAGCTCTGATCAGCACGGGTGGCAATGCAGTCCCAAATCCAAAAAGAGCTCCAGCATGAACCGTACGGGAGATACTGAATCTGATCGCTGTATGGGGAAACAAATCTATTCTATCAAAGCTCCATTACAGAAGAAGAAATGCCAAAGTGTTTGAAAAGAAATCTGCAGGCTACACAGTGCTGCGTGACAAGCGTAACGGGAAGCCAGAGACTCAAATGGACGCCCATGGAGGGAGGGAGGGAGGGAGGGGGTACTGAGGACTCCAGCTATCCTACAGTCCCCAGCAGTCTCCAAAAAATATTTGCATTCTTGGCTGAGCTCCCAATGCCTGTAGGGTCAAACACATTGTCCGGGGTGGTTCAGGGAATAGCTCGTCAATTTACTCCTCCCACCCCACATGAAAGAAAAGGGAAAGAAATCATTTCTTGACTTCTTTCAATGTCACCCTATGTCTACTGAATGCTGCTGGTAGACGCGATGCTGCAGCAGTGAAGAGCAGTATCCGCTCCTCTCCCCTCCCTGGTGGCAGATGGTGCAGTAGGACTGGTAACCGTCCTTCTTATCAACCCGTGAGTGCTCTTGGCTGGCTTCAGGTGATGCTGGCCGGGGGCGCCTGGGTGAAAATAGGAATCATTCTCGGTCATTCCCAGTAGATGGTACAGAATGGCTGGTAACCGTCTTCATCAGCCCCCTTTCTTTCCTGTGTAAAGAAAAGATTCTGTCCTGCCTGGACTGTCATAGCAGCGGGAGGCTGTCTCCCCCTCATTTTATCTCACTAACAAGTCACTGTTTCTTATTCCTGCATTCTTTATAACTTCATGACACAAATGGGGGGACACTGCCATGGTAGCCCAGGAAGGTTGGGGGAGGAGGGAAGCAACGGGTGGGGTTGTTGCAGGGACACTCCCCGTGAATGGCATGTAGCTCATCATTTCTGCGGGATCTGACATGGAGCAGCTGTGCTCTCTGATACACTGCTTCTCTAGTACACTTGCCCCATATTCTAGGCAGGACTGACTCTATTTTTAGAAACCATAAAGGAGGGATTGACTCGGGGAGTTATTCCCAGTTTTGCCTTTGCGCCCCCGGCCGATCTCAGCCAGGGGCACCCATGATAGCAGCAGACAGTATAGAAGGACAGATAACCGTCATCTCATTGCCAAATTACACTGGCAGCAGACGGTACAGAACGACTGGTAACCATCTCTGCTATCATGCAAAAGCAAATGAATGCTGCTGTGTAGCGCTGGAGTATCGCCTCTGTCCGCGGCATCCAGTACACATATGGTGACTGTAAAAAAAAAAAAAAAAAAAGCTGAACAGGCTCCATGGTTGCCATGCTATGGCGTCTGCCAGGGCAATCCAGGGAAAAAGAGCGCAAAATGATTGTCTGCCGTTGCTTTCCCGGATGAAGGAAGAAATGACAACATTTACCCAGAACCACCCGCGGCAATGATTTTTGCCCCATCAGCCACTGGGCTCTTAACCCAGAATTCTAAGGGGCGGGGGAGACTGCGGGAACTATGGGATAGCTATGGAATAGCTACCCACAGTGCAACGCTCCGGAAATCGACGCTAGCCTTGGACCATGGACACACACCGCCGAATTAATGTGCTTATTGTGGCCGCGTGCACTCGATTTAATACAATCTGTTTTATAAAACCGGTTTATGTAAAATCGGAATAATCTCATCGTGTAGACGTACTCTTAGAAACAAGCAGCAACAATCTTTCTGGCAGAATCGAGCCTGTGGGCACCCAGCAGGGAACTTGTGAGGCTGGAAGGGGTCACAAAACTCTTGGCAACAGCTCACTTCTTTAGCTGTAATCCACATTTCCTAAAACATGAGACTTCTGACAACCCAGGGTCATCTAAATAATGTTATCAGTGTGCTGCTGAAAATACATGACTGTTTCAGTCAGTTATCTTTCTTCTCCATTCTCCTTCTGATCTAATTCTTTGAACATGTTTAGTGCTATCTGCCAACCCTAAGGGCAGCCCTGAATTAGTACACTTTTGATAGTGCTGCCCTCCTATAAGTAGTTCTTTAGGTATAGATTTCTTTTTCTGGCTGCTAATAATAATTAATGTCAGATGGTCACATTATCAAACAACAACAATACTATACTTCTCTGAGAAAAGATTAAGTCCAGAGAAATTTCTTTCTATATAATTCATAAGGCTTGCAAAAGAGTTCATTTATCTTCAGTCTTTCTGTCTGGAGTTCTATATTTAGCAACCACTACCTGCACTGGTTGTGCTTTTATTAGAATAGAAATTATATCTTTTCTGTAGAGGAGTGATAATCAGTATAGGGCAAGTAATGGACCACAAATGTTCATGGGGTAATTAAAGAGCTCTTCAACCTGTCTGCTTCAAATGATGGGTTCCAGACTGTGTTTGAGAAAATGGGATACTAACAATGGAAGCCCTCCCCACACCGATGTATAAGATCTGTATTCAAACAAGATGAAACACAATGGAATCCGGTGATTTATTTAGATCACGTGTCCCACAGATTCAGTATGCTCCCCTGAATAATAAAATCCAGATTTCCTCTCTTCATTCTTTGCACCATGGCATGGAAATGTGCAGGCCTGCCTGATTCATGTGGCAGACTACCATGATTTATGCACAAACAAATAGACAAAGAGGGTGCCATATATACACTTTCTAACTGAAGAATAGTTAAGCTCTGGTATACACTTCCAAGGGAAGTTGTGGGATCCCACTCATTGGAGGTTTTTAAGAAAAGGTTGAACAAACACCTGTCAGGGATAGTTTAGGTTTACTTGGTCCTGCCCAGTGCACAGGGCTGGATTTGATAACTTCTCAAGGACATCTCCAGCACTACATTTCTATGATTGTATAGGTTAATTTGCAATGAATTCAATGGAATGAAAGTAAAAAGAGTGAATAATCTCAACAAATATGTATTTAAATAGAACTTGAGAATGCAAAGTGTTATTTTTCTTACACTGCACGGTGTAGCAGAGGAAGTCTGCCATTACTTAGATTACAAGCTTTTTGGGGCAGGATCTGTCTTTTTGTTCTGTGTTTGTGCCATACCTTGCACAATGGGGTCCTGGTCCATGACTGGGCTCCCAAGTGCTATGGTAGTACAAATAAATAAAATAAGATAAAATGGAGGGCAACCATTCTGTGGAATGCTGCATAAACTTGCTAATCAAATATCAAGATCTTAATTTTATTTTAAGTTATTGTAGGCTGGTGGGGCATTCACACTTCAGCATGCAATGCCAATCAGAATATTAATATATACAAGAACTTGAAGCTCAGAAAGGTATCTAAAGTTCGATTAGTTATCCTACCTATTCTGAGTTTGAGTCTGCAGAGTTGGATTAGAAATCGCAAATGAAGAGGCTCTCTCACTATCTGGGACTATCAATCCTATATGAAACACCCACTGTGTTAGAATGTGTGAGAACATTCAACAATCTCATTATTAAAAGGTTCAGTCTAAATGTGGGCAATGATTGATTGGCACATATGGGTGGGTAGGTGGGTGAAAACACTATTTTATCCCAACATTTTCAGCCATTTATAAAACAGAAGGGCTAAATCAGGGAAGATTTTCAGCTGCAATAACGCGAGAATGAAAGTAGTCTGGCAAACAATTAACATTAAGACAGAAGAAGAAAAGTAATTTCAATAACTCTTCCTAAAGGCAAGTATGATTGTTGGCTCTTTCACACGTGCACTGGATGCAATCCTGTATGTCCTTAAGTTTCATCAGAATAGAAAGTGTGAGAACAGGCCTTAAACTCATTATTATTTGAAGAATGTATGATAAGTTTAGAATTATATATTTGTTGAACACCAACAATGCTTTTGGTCTTGTATCAGAAACATAATACAGTCAGGCCCTACCCTCACCCAAAGGAATAGTACATTGTGAGTAGATACCTAAATTAAACAGGTTTCTTCCACACAATACATAACTGTCTGACCTTAATCTAAGTTTACATTAACACACTAGGTTTCCTATTATACTCCTCACATTAATCATTGTTCTCTCTGCATCACATCTTCTATACACAGTAGTTTTATAATTCTCTTAATTACCTATAAGAAGGAATTCTTTAGGAAAGGATATCATAACATGCATAATGGGACCCCACTTTCTACATTCTCAACCTGTCTATATGGTCATTGCTCTAGCTGTCAGAAGCATTTGCCTTTGAGAACAATTTTTGTTTTATAATTTTCACATTTAGTGTTCTTAGTTAAATGTATGTTGCATTATTTACAGCAAGTTAGTATTTCCTGTGGTGTGAACAAGAGGAGACTATTCTTGATATTTCTGTTCCTTTATCAGCATTGTGCAGGCATTTCAACTGTTTCAGAACATTTTTCCTCCCAATTTACCTTCAGCATACCTATCCTCACTCAGAAAATGAGCACTGGTATGGAAAACCACACCATCTGTACTTGGTTACCACATCCTGGGAAGAAATTAATATTTTTTTATCATCACAGCATTAAATATTTATATATCAATATAGTACTGTTTTCATCTTTGTTATACTCATTTCCTGTAAATGCACTGCAATTCTACAACCAGGAAGATATATTTAAATAGTAATGTGATTCAAATGTAATTGCTTATTTGATTTAAGTTTAATTACACAAAAAAGAAAGTGAAAGTGCCTGATTAAATGTCAGGATTTTTTTTGCCGGAGGGGCGGGAGAGAGACAGAAAAGAGAATGTTTTTCCCCAACAAATTCAGCTATGGAAATTAACGTTAGGTCCTGCAGAAAAGAACAGTTTGGAGCATTTTATTTGTGCATGTGTGTTAAAAATGTAGATGAAAGGAAATGTAAGCTTTCCTGGTACTCAACAGCAGCTTCATTTCAGACCTCATTCCTCAACTTGAAAAGTGTGAAGTAATTTACGGTTATACTTCAGACCAATTTCTTCATGAGAAACCATTAGTGTAGTTATCACATCACCCTTCTTTTTAACATTCCAATGTGGAAACAACTGCTGAAAAACGTGAAGTTGCTTTTTCCCTTGTGCCTATCAGACATTTTCAAGGGCATAAAGGTCTTCTGTGTTGCAGAAGGAAAGGTACTTGAAGATTACTAGTGAAGGAAGAATGATCTTGTTGTTAAGGCACTGGACTAGATTCAGATGACTTGGAATGACCTTCTTAAGTTACTTAAACTCTGTGTCTCAGTTCACCATTTGTAAAATGGGGATATATTCTCATCTATTTAGTAAACTCTTGCTATGCCAGCATACAGCTTCTAGCACAACTAGGCCTTGTCAAAGCTTATGCCTCAGAGTCATCCCTTGGGGTGAAAACAGGAACCTCAAACCTCTTTCTCTGGGTGACAATAAACCTGTGGCCTGGTACTGGGACACAGCCCTTGGGCAGTACCTCTTAGCCAGTCCACCTCCTTAGAGTGAGGTATTTAAAAAAATAAAGCGGGGGGGAAGCATTCCAAGGGACAGCCCCCCTCTCTTATGCAAAGGAAAGGAAGCAGTCTTTCAGGATCTGCAGGAAATCTCAGCTCCCAACCTCCTGGATGGCTAAAGGCCAAGAGGTTATCCCTGGGGGTTTCCAGAAGAGCAACAAACCAGACCATCTTCATGACTCAGAGGGTTCGGGTTGATGGTACTCTGAAGCTGTTCCTCAGCAAATAACCAAATGCCATGCTCAGCTGGTTTCAGAGCACCACCCCAACTGGACCAAGTTCCTCCCTTTCAAGGACCCTTCTCTAGGCCTGACAAGCCACACAGTTGCAGTGAGTTGGAGCTGATTTTAGCCACTGGAGCTCTTTAACCCCTTCTTGGTTGATGGAGGGGAGTGGGTTGTCTGCCCCACTAAAGGCTCTGAACTCAGTTACTTGGTTTGCATGGCCCCAATCCTCAACATGTGTTTATGTTTCTAACTTCCATTAAGTTCAGTTGGATCTGGGCCTCAGCCCTTTGGAGCAGGGACTGTCTATTTATTCTGTGTTTGTACAACACTTAGCACAATGGAGTCCTGGTCCATGAATGGGGCTTCTGGGTGATAACACAACAACATCATTTTTTACTTGTATATACCACCACAATACAAATGATTAATAACATAAGTGAAATCATGATAATTCCAGTTCACCTACTCCTTTCTCTCAGTCAAACAGCTAGAAAAAGTTAGGAAGACCAAAGCAATACTTGTGAAGAAAAATTCTCCTTTTCTTCTCAGGAATTATAGTTGATTTACAAGTTCTCCGTTTTCTGTATTCCTTGGGCACAGTCTCTTTTGATTCAGTTATGATATCATGATATACATACATTATACGCACACGGAGGATAACCGAGTTCAGTCACATTCTATGCAGGGGCGGCTCTAGGCATTTTGCTGCCCCAAGCACGGCAGGCAGGCTGTCTTTGGCGGCTTGCCTGCAGAGGGTCCGCTGGTCCCTCGGCTTCGGAGGACCAGAGCGCCCCCCGCAGCTTGCGGCCCCAAACACACGCTTGGTGTGCTGGGGCCTGAAGCCGCCCCTGATTCTATGAGGAATAAAACCTCTAAGAGTCTTTGGAGTTCAGACAGACCTCAGGCAAAGCCCACACCTGCATCCCAATTTTAAACAGCAAATAATCTCTTTCTAGTTTTGGATTGGACCAGGGACTAAAACCTGAAGGTTGAGTTTGGATTCAGCAACAGAATTCTCCCCTCACAAGTTGTTCACATTTGAGGTTTTGGTCCATCCATAGTTATTACAAAGTTTATTGTATGTAGAAGCCAAGACACTGTGGGCTTAGCTGTGAAAACATCACAGAAAATACATATAATGCCTCTCGCCTCAGATTATAATATTCTTGCTAACACCTGTCATAACAGCAGATGGCACACAAGGCCTCATTTCACACAGCTGTCCACCTTCAGCTAATCTGTCACAAGACTTACCAGGGAGGAACAAACTGGGACATTTTCATACTATATTTAATTTGCAAAAAATAAGCAATTTATTCTCTGTCTCTACCTGGAATTATTAATTGGGAGGTGGTTTGAAGCAAAAGGGAGACATGTAGAGCTATAACATTAAATGAAGCCTTTAAAAGAACTAATCACTAACAACATCAAGAAAACTGCTATAAACCATAAGGAAAACCAGAAAACTGTGATAAACTGCTGACAACTGCCTTGATTCCTGTTCTTTCAGACACTGTCTGCACATCTTAGTATATTTTTAAGAGATATCTAGGGAAGATAAATAATGATATTTCTACTGCTGTGCTCCTCACCCCAATTCCTGTCAAAACCAGGGCCTACATACAAATTCAGGATGGCACGTGAAGATATACAGCTGGAAGCAAGATTAGGGCCTGATTTTCATTTACACTATTTCCCCATTACATTGAGAAACAGGCCCATATTCTTTAAATGGTAAACAGAACAAAATCATGTGATAATATGTTGCAGAAACTATCAGTGTGTCAATGAGAAATCTATGAGTTTGTTTCTCCTTTCAAACCCATATACAGCATGAGTAATCCTCTTGAAGTAAATGGAGTTGTACTCTAGTAAATCTAGTGTGAGGATAATCATTTACAAGGATGTTAATTTTCTAGAAGGGTTCCATTTAATACATTAGATTTTATGTACAAGGTACATAGAGGGCAGGAAGCTTTGTCCAGTGAGTGAGCTATTAGACTGGGAGTCAGGAGATCTAGATTCTGTCCTTGGTTTTGTGTGATTCTGAGCAAGTCAGTAGGCCTCTCTGTGCCTTAGTTTTCCCATACGTAAAGTGGAGATAATTAGACTTACCTTCCTTTGTAAAGAACTTTAAGATTCATAGATCAAGAATGCTACATAATTTCTTATTTAATGTTATATTTAATTTGACCAGTCAATTTGCCTTTGAATATGAATCTTAGACCAGATTTAATTCATTTCTTCCACTTTCAATAAGCCTTGGGAAAAAAAATTCTTAAATATCTGGGCAGCCTTTTGCACACATCCGTGATTCGGAAGCTACACAGAATTTTATTACAGCTGTTCCTATCTACTATGATAAGCTCCAGTAGAAATGTTCTCTCTCTCTCTCTCTCTCTCTCTCTGTGTGTGTATATATATACACACATATATACACACACACACATAGTGAGATGTCATCCAGGATTTTATGGTGGCTATAATACAATATTAAGAACCATGTGCCAGTATTGCATTAAGATACTAAGATGGAATAAATCAAGCCAAATAGGTTTAACATTTGCAGAATAGAGAGCTAATCAATATCAGGGCAGGGCAGATTCAGTAAATCCAATGACTTTCTACACAGTTGACCCAGGCTTTGAGACTTGCTCTTCAGGGTTTTTTGTTTTGTTTTTTGGCAGTGCAGACTTTCCCTAAGGTTCTTGCTATGAAGGCAGTCTGGTTAGGAACTGGAGGAGCTCTTAACTTAATATATAAAAAAAATGAAAAAGCTCTTTCTGCATTTTAAGTTCCTGATCAAGTAGATGAAATTATCTCGTATGGAATGATTTTTTAAAAAAATGCACTACTTTGTTTCTCTTCATCTGATTAAAATATTCTGAGCTAGATTCAATGAAGCTAAGGCCAGGTAATGTATGTATCTGAGGCAGTGAGAATTACATTGCAACAGAGGGCAGGCAGCACCACGTTTCCTTGGTATTTTCTGCCAGGAGAACTATGGCTGGGCCTCAAGGGATCCTGCCATTGCAGGTAGTTGGGGAGAATATGCTGAATCTGGTGGATCCCACAGCTGTGCTGTCCACATACTTTCTTGTGTCAGCATCATCCCATCTGGAGTAGTGCTGGCCCCTCTAAAACTCTCTAGAACTCTAGATAACTCTAAGGATTGACAATGGGATATAGAGGGCTTGTCCACATGAAGACTTAGTGCATGTCAAACTAGCGTGTCAATGTGCAGTGCTCTAAACTGCCATGCACTGACTGGCCCTGTGGATTCTGCTACTGTGCACTAAAAAAGTTCTGTAGCATGCTTTGACATATAGCTATATGAAACTGGAGTACATCAAAGTGTGCTACAGAACATTTAGTGAATGGTAGCAAGGCTCATGCAGCCAGTTAACACACAGCAGCCTAGATCACTGTAGAATTACATTCTGGCTTGTCGCATGCGGACAGAATGTAAACAGACCTAGAGCTTTTCACCTCTAAGTCATCAGTTCCAATTGACTCAGATAAGTAGCAACTGAAAGTCATTAGCAAGGTTTTGGTTGTCTTTGTGAAATGAGTTGGGTGGCACAATGAGTTCTGGGTTTACAAGGTGGTCAAATCACAACTGACCTTACCTGCCCTTTGACAGCAGGCCTTCCCCTTCTCTTGTTGCGTAGCCTCTCCTTGTGCTCAACATGGTTACAGCCAGCTGTAGCAGGCCCCACAGAACCTTTGCTCAAGCATCACACCAGTGACTTTTGTTCTTTGTTTCTCCCTTGAGGACAGAAGCCAGGTTCATTTTCTCTGAGCATGCTCAGTTTCTTTTTGGAAAAGTTTTGTGATGCTAAATGACTTCTCTCCATGAAGAGTTCTTTATTTCCCTAAATTAGGGGTGGGCACACAATCTATCAACACAACATGAAACTTACTATAATCCCTGTAACAAATGCAATTCATATTCGAATGGTCAAGGTCTAGACCATGAGGGCAATCTTGTTGGCTCTCTCAGAAGAGAAACCATGGCTAGAATGGACACGGAAACTGGCTTAAATAGTCACCCCAGAATGGTCTATCCTAGTGAGGGCTGAGGGTTACACTCATGTAAAACCAATATAAGGCATATTGGTTGAGCAGTGGGGGGGGGGGGGGAGCTTGTTCTACCTGTTCTGCAAGTGCTTGAGTCTGCAAGGTGCTCAGCAATGACTGGAGATAGTGAATGACCTCAACTCCCATAAGACAGAAAGGGAGTTGAAGGTGTTAGGCACTTCTTGGAGCTATTCAGAACTTTGCAAAATTTGTCCTTTAATGAACAGAGGTTTGTGAACTCCAGGTATATCAACTTGGCATTCTTCATGAGCATGAAATTGAATAAAACGCACAGATTAACCCCCATCCCCCGATTCCACCAACTCATATTTTGTATTCCAATGTACTCTTGGTTTTGACAATGAGAACAGCAAAGGAAGAACTTTAGCTTTTCTGCTTCAAACATCAAGCCCTGTAGTGCTATCCTTTATTTTGTGAACTTAATCTACTTGCCATTATAATCTTCCCTTTATAATTAGAAAGGTAGCCAGGATGTCATCTGTGATTTAAGAAGAGAAAAGATGCCTATTTAGGCCTATTTCATAACAAGCCCTCCATAGAACTGACTGTGCTCCTCTTGATCATGCTGGTGAGCAAGTGCGTATAATCCCAAATCAATGGGACAGCTAACATAACTCACCAGTGCGGGGAGTGGTTGCTCAACAAGGTTTAAGGATGATCCTATTTTGTAAGAGGCAGACACTTTACCAGATTGGGCCCTGAGACAGCAAACCAGCTGAAGTCAATGCCACACTCAGATTGGGGCCTCTGTTACCAATTTTATCTGTATGTAGTTAGAAACTACTCTAAATGTCTGCTGAGAACACCAGGTATAAAGTTACAGGAGTGTTAACAACTCTCTCACTTTGACCCAGTCACTTCCACCCAATAAGAAAGATAACAAGCACATGCTGCTCCAAAAGTGCTACAACCCACAATTTATGTAACTCTTTTCTTGCTGGATAAATTCAGGATGCTAAACAATAGGTCTAATGCAGTCAGAGCAAAACAATAGTGACTCTTTAATTATAGTCCCAGTGTATTTGCCAACAGTTAGTGCACCACTGTGTATGTGCTACCTCAGTTTCTACCAAAAATTAAAAACAGGAAATAGCTAATATTGTTTGTTAACTGTTGGTAAATGTTGACATTCTAGTGGCAAGATGTAAATTTTTTTCCTCCATATTTCATCATCATCAAATTTTCAGGCCAGAAGAGATCATTATGATCATGTAGTTCAGGGGGTTGGCAACCTTTCAGCAGTGGTGTGCCAAGTCTTCATGTATACACTCTAATTTAAGGCTTCGCATGCTGGTAATACATTTGAACGTTTTTTAGAAGGTCTCTCTCTAAGTCTATAATATATAACCAAACTACTGTTATATGTAAAGTAAACAAAGTTTTCAAAATGTTTCAGAAGCTTTATTTAAAATTAAATTAAAATGCAGATCTTATTAGTTTAGTGTGATTCTTACCCTTGCTTTTCCTTGCTGTTTTTTCCAATGTCTGGTGGCACCTATTTAGATACTTTAAGCTGCACACAGGCTTCTGAGTTACCAGTTGATAACCGGCTGGCTGGAGGTCAGCAGCTGGAACCCCAGATAGGCATCTGAGGTGAGTGGAGCTGGTGGCTGGTAGGGCTGAGCAGGGCCGGAAGCCTGGAACCTGTCTGGTAGGGGGCCTGCACTGGAACTCCAATTGGAAGCAAAGTGAGTGGGGCTGCGGAGGAGACCACGGCTGGCAAGTGGCCAGCAGCAGGAACCCCAAAGAGGCGGCAGGCTGAGCGGCTCAGCCCGCCCCGCATGCCATCAAAAATTAGCACACGTGCCATAGGCTGCAGACCCCTGATCTAGCCTGACCTCCTGCATAACACAGGACAAAGAACCTCATCTAATAATTTTTGTATCAAGCCCATAACTTCTGTTTGAGCTATAGAAGATCTTTTAAAAAGATATCCAGTCTTGATTTGAAAGCTTCAAGTGATGGAGAATCCACCACATCCTGAGATGTGTCATTTCTAGGATGAAGGTTGAGTCCAAGGGTGTAAACATTACATCAAAATCTTCCAATCAGTGAACCTAGCCATAGATTACATTGTACTGTATAACTGGGATTACATTTTTAATATTGCCAACCCCAAGTGTTCAAAAATCACGAGTCCCATCCACCCAATAGTGGGATTGACTTAGAAGTGATGAGATTTTAAAACATAAGTAGTCTTGGGACTCGTGACTTCTGATTTTTGAGCCATTAGGGTTCCCATTTTCAAGACATACAACCACATGGTTTACAACTCACATATTTTACCAAGAAAGTGGAGATTCTCATGCAGTTATGATACCAGGAAAAGAGGTTTTAAGAAAAATACCAGAGTGAAATTCACAATTAAAAAAAACAAAAACAAAAAAAACGCACACACAAAATTTGGCAACACTACATTGTAATCTACAAGGAAAACATGATAAAAATAGACTTGTTTACAGTAAAAAAAATGTATATTTACAATAATAAAAAGAACCAAGTATCCATCCAGTTTTTCTCATGGTTGACCATAGCAGATGAATTTTGCTTCTCAGCAAATACTGTTTACCCAGAATTCTATTGGGCATTAAGACCCTAATCCTGTCCTTCTGAAGTCAAAAGGAATTTTGATTTGACCCAGATAGCCAGTTCTCTTTCAAATAGTTGTCAGCGCTACCCAAAACTGATCACTAACACTGTGCTGTACTCAGAACAGAAATGATGGTAACTGGGTTGGCTTTGAGTTCCCAGAGAAAAATGTCTTTACATTAATATAAACATTAAAACATGCTGATTCTTGCACCTTTTAAGACTTTCCTGTCTAAAATACCAGCAACAACTTTTGACCTGCAAAGGATGTTTCGGATATTGTTATATTTCTTTACAAAATCTACTTCAGACATGGCTGAGTCTAATGTGCAATTACAAGCAACACAATAACTCTCTCAGCCAAGACACTGTACCACAGATTAAGAGAGACTTCTTTTCCTCATGTGCTTTGAGAGCAGTGTGCAGCTACTAGAGATTCAGTCTTGGTTCAGTTAGCAGAATACTCCCAAGTAGAAGAGCAGCCTTTCTGTCCGAACTTTCTGATGTTAAGCTTTAGCAGAACAAAGCCTCCTCGGTCCAATGCTCAGTCTATTTTTAATAGCCTACAGCAACAAGTATGAGAATTTGAAAAGATTATTTATTTTGTACCAAAATGTAAGCTCAGTCCTGCAAGTTGCTAAAGCCCCTCATCTCACACTGACTGCAGTTGTTCCCAAGTTAACTTAATACATATGGTTAATATTCTTATTTTAAAAAAACCCAACCAAAACAAAAACAAACAAACAAAAAGAATATAGTATTGCAAGGGACATTTTACAGTAAGTAAAACCTTTGGAGTTATAAATACAATAGAAGTCAATATCAGTTAAGATTCAAGTATATCTTACAATATTAAAAAAAACCCTAAATTATCCATCTTGTTCTTGAGCTAGTATAATAAATAATAGATATGGAATATGCTGTAAGTTGCTTCAGGCTTTTCATTAGGAAAATATTTAAACATTTAAGATTACAAATGATTATATTCATTTTTATTACATGTACAGTAACTCCCAACTTAACGTTGTAGTTATGTTCCTGAAAAATGCGACTAAGCGAAACGATGTTAAGTGAATCCAATTTTCCCATAAGAATTAATGTAAATGAGGGGTTTAGGTTCAAGGGAACTTTTTTTTTTATTTTTTATATATACACACACACGTGCACACACACACACACACACACACACAATACGTTTTAAACAAATAATTTAATACTGGTACACAGTGATGATGATTGTGAAGCTTGGTTGAGCTGGAGGAGTCAGAGGGTGGGATATTTTCCAGGGAATGCCTTACTGCTAAATGATAAACTAGAGATTGGCTGAGCCCTCAAGGGTTAACTCTCACAGTCTACAAGGCAGCAGGAATGGGGGGAGGGAAGAAAGCATCGCAGGCAGAGACACATCCTGTACGTGTGTGAGAGAGAGATGCACATTTCCCCTTTAAGTACACTGCCTTGTTAATTAGATCAGCTTGCTGAGAGCACAGCTGCTGTTGCCAGCAAGCTCTCTCTGTCCTGAACCCTGTCATGTATGTCTGTCCCCTGCTCTATTGAAGATGTGGTAAGCAGGGTGCAGGGAGACACCTTGACATTAGCCTACTACTTCTTCCCCCACCCCCGTTCCCCTCCCCCCCACACAGCAAGCAGGAGTCTCCTGGAGCAGCTCCAAGGCAGAGGGCAGGAGCAGCACATGACAGTGAGGGGAGGGACAGCTGCAATTACTAGCCTGCTGGGTAGCTGCTGCACAGGGAACTTAGGGGAGCTGATGGGGGCTGCCAGTCCACCCTGGTTCCAAGCCCCCCCAGCTAGCTGCAACAGGCTGCTCTTTCTGCAAGCAGTGGACAAAGCAGACGGCGTCCAAATGACATTAGAAAGGAGCATTGCACAACTTTAAAAGATCATGTTCCTTAATTGATCAGCAAGGTAACAATGAAACAACGTTAACTGGGATGACTTTAAGTGAGGGGTTACTGTATATACTACTTCAGCCTCTGAGTGATTCATTGCCAGATCTTGCAGGCAATCATGCTGTTTCATTCACATAGTAGTCCCACTGACTTCAGAGGATGGAGCCCTTAAGAAGAGGTCAATCTGGTAATGGGCTGAGCACTCTCAGCATTATTCCCAGAAGTTATTCACTCATGTTTAGCCTCCAGAAACCTAGGCCAGAATGATGCCAGCAGGTCTAGTTTTGCTATAAGCAACATGTTTATGACAGGGTGAATATTCTTGACAGCCCTTGAAATATTACTGCACACAAGCCCATTTTTATTTTCTAATTGTTTGGAGGTGGAATATATTTGATGAAATGTTAGATAGCAAAAGTGTAGTCCATTCTGGCAATCAGTATATATGGCATTGTGATTTAAAATGGAAAATGTGCAATAGAACTATTTGCCTTGCCTGAATGAAACAGCCAATACAGAGCCATCAAAAGATGTGTACCAAGTGGTTTTGTCAAATTCTGGCCCAAATAGGGTGACCAGATGTCCCGATTTTATAGGGACAGTCCTGATTTTTGGGTCTTTTTCTTATATAGGCTCTTATTACCCCCCAACCCCATCTCGATTTTTCACATTTGCTGTCTGGTCACCCTAGGCCCAAACCATCTTCCACCTAAACTTTTCAGTTGTGGAATAAAATCTTGGCAACTGAGAGTGCTGGGCATTACAATGACTCTTGTTCAAGTACTATGGCTGCTTGAGAGAATTCAAACCATTTATTAAGAGACTTAGTACAGATGGTCAACACTCCTTTAGGCTTTGAAAGAATTAGGAACAAACCCTCCAAAATCAGGTGAGACAGTCAAACACTAACCACCTTTGGGCATGGGCAGCAATTGTTAAATCTTTTTCACTCTATCCTAGCTGCATGCCTCAACCCTAACCCAATATCCTTCTGTTGGATTGAAACTATTCTCCATGGCCTATTCTAGATAGCCATATCCTCACTGCCAGTTCTTTTTTACAAATATGTCACAAGCACCTTGGAGCAGACTGGGGAAGATGAGGGGCATCTCAGTGCTGTCTTTCCCTCTTCTCTTCCTTTTATCCAGAAGATTGGCGCTGGTGTAAGTGACTGTACGAGGGGCAAACCAGGGCAGAAGTCCTGTATTGATGAGCCATCTTTAGAGCAAGGTGGAAGCTCCTCAGTTTTTCTTGGACAGTTTTCAATTGATCTTTTGTCTGTTTTCTTCTTGCCAATCCAAATTTTTTCCCCTTGATTTAACATTTTTCATTGATCAGAGGGGTAGCCGTATTAGTCTGGATCTGTAAAAGCAGCAAAAAGTCCTGTGGCACCTTATAGACTAACAGACATTTTGGAGCATGAGCCTTCGTGGATGAATACTCACCTCATCAGATGCATGTAGTGGAAATTTCCAGGGGCAGGTATATATATGCAGGCAAGCTAGAGATAATGAGGTAGTTCAATCAGGGAGGATGAGGCCCCGTTCTAGCAGTTGAGGTGTGCAAACCAAGGGAGGAGAAACTGGTTCTGTAATTGGCAAGCCATTCACAGTCTTTGTTTAATCCTGAGCTGATGGTGTCAAATATACAAACACCTGTAGGAGAACACTTCAACATCCCTGGCCACACTATAGCAGACCTTAAGGTGGCCATCCTGCAGCAAAAAAACTTCAGGACCAGACTTCAAAGAGAAACTGCTGAGCTTCAGTTCATCTGCAAATTTGACACCATCAGCTCAGGATTAAACAAAGACTGTGAATGGCTTACCAATTACAGAACCAGTTTCTCCTCCCTTGGTTATATATACCTGCCCCTGGAAATTTCCACTACATGCATCTGACGAAGTGGATATTCACCCACGAAAGCTCATGCTCCAAAACGTCTGTTAGTCTATAAGGTGCCACAGGACTCTCTGCTGATTTTTCATTGACTTGCTTAAACCAACTTCATAAGAGACAACAATTGTTCTCCTCATAAGATTTCCCAGCTGTAGCAATCAAATACCTGTGATCTGCTTGAAGATCAATGCCCCTGGCTGTGCTAAAATATCCCTTCCAAGAAGCCTTGTGTCAAAAAGGCCTTTACTTAAAAAAAAAAATATATGACTGGAGTTCAGAGTCTGATCAGAACTCCCATTGCACTTCAAACTGCTCCATGTTCTTAAAGCTGGGTAATATATTCACATTGAGCCTCAGACTCACTCAAATTCAGTTTTGGGCCTGACAGTCACTGCATTTGGAAACCTCAGCCCATACTTGCAAAAAGCTGATGAACATATGGGAACTGTTCAGAGGTGAAAGTAAGCTGGTACGCCCCTGTACAGTGTACTGGCAAGAGCTGGTGTGCCGTACCAAGGTGGATCGGCTTCCCCTGGCGGCAATTTAAAGGGCCTGAGGATTTAAAAGCCCTGCCTCTTCCGCTAGAGGCCACACCTCTTCCGGTAGAGGCCCCACCCCTCCTAAGGACTCCAGAGTACCGGTAAGTCTTTTAAGTTACTTTCATCCCTGGGACTGTGTCAACTTTGGCGGTATGCTTGGGAATCTTCCTCCTGCAGGTCCCTCCACCCACACCTCCACATTTTCTGTACAACAATTGTCCTTTTCCTTCATGAAATTCTAGGGCTTTCCCAAAGACATGGGCCTGGTTTACACTTGAAAATTATAACTATGTTGATTAGGTGTGTGATTTTTTTTTTTAAACCATGTAGTTATACTGGTGCAACCCTCGTGAAGACACAGTTAGATCAGCATACAGAGGACTTATATTGGTACAGTTATTGCTCTTCCCATATGGGAATAGCTATACTGGTATAAAGCACCTTTATACTGCTATAATTTCACCTATGCCTGGGAGTTGCATTGCTTGAACTATACTGGTATAGTTAAGGAGGTACAACTTTCTAGTGTAGACAATACCATATGAGATAGAAAGGAGGACTCTGATTAAGTGTTGCAAATAGAGTGATCAAAAACATTGGTTCTAGATTTGGTGATCTTCAAAATTTCTTTTATTGACAATATTTCTATGAACGTTTGAATTTTGATTAAAAATTACAAAAAATGGTCAATTAATTTTTTGTGATTTCTTTTGGTGTCTTTTGATGAGCTGGTTGGATATTTTTGAAATTTCAATTCAGATTCCAAAATCTGAACCAAAAATGTTCAATTACTTTTTATGTTTGGACTAATTAGCTTAAACGCTAAACAGGTGTTCCATTTGACCATGTGATTTCTTTATATTTGCTATTTGCAAAAATTCACATCAATATTTTTGTTTGCACAATTCCTTGAGAAATGATTGGTCTTCATTAATTACCTACATATTTGTGTGCGAAGAAGGGCATTCATAAGGAGAACAAGGGGATTTTCTATTTATTATGGTAATTTGCTACTTGACATGTTATTCATTTTTCTCCTGTTAAAAAGAATACAGAATCAAAAAGAGTGCCATATGACTTCAGCAACCAGTCACACCACAAAAATAATGTATAGTAAATCAAAGTGAACAGTTGATGAACCACAGGCTGAGAACTGTAGATCCAAATAAATAAGTAAATCCAGAAGACATACTGTACAGTCATTAATGTATGTGAACATACAATTATAAGGGAACAGCACATGTAACAGGAAATCAAACAGGTGTTGGGTTTGGGCCAAACCTTAACAGTGAAACAGATAGAATTATCCCTAAAGCTACTCTGTATTTTCCTTATTCTAATAAAATTCCTTGCTCACCGTTAGAAATAATGGACTGTTTTTGTAATTCTTTACCATCTTGACATGACAGCATAAATCCACAAATGATTCATGAACAGAAAAAAAAGTCATTGATAAATGGATGCTTCTCAATATTAATACAATAAAAATGCAAGTACTATATCTGTTAATTGTTGCCATCAGAAGCATCTGCTAATGTATTATTTTCAAATGAGTGCATACCAAATGCAGAAAATGGGAAAAGCAAACACAGACAGCATCTCATTTTTGGTGATAATATGAACATAACATCTTGTCTCACTTATAAACATTCTAATCATTTTCAAGTCTGATGCATGCTAGGAAGTTATCAGCTACAGCTGATGGAGACAAACTCATAAGAACAAGTCGTACTGGGTCAAACCAATTGTCCATCTAGTCCATTACCCTCTCTCTTCCAACAGTGACCAATGCCAGGTGCTATAGAAGGAATGAACAGAACAGGGCAATTTTGAATCATCCATTCCCTGTTGCTCAGTCTCAGCTTCTGGCAGTTGGAGGTTCAGGGACACTGACAATCTGGGCCAATAGCCATAGATGGACCTATCCTCCATGAACTTACCTAATTCCTTTTTTAACCTAATTATACATTTGGACTTCACAGCATCCCTGCAACAAATGCCACAGGTGGACTGTACCTTGTGTCAGGTACTTCCTTTTGTTTGTTTTAAACCTGCTGCCTATTAATTTCATTGGGGGATACCTAGTTCTCTTAGTAGGTGAAGGGGTAAATAACACTTCCTTATTCACTTTTTATAAACCTCTATCAGATCCTGCCTTAGCAGTCTTTTTTTTAAGATGAACAATCCCAGTCTTTTTACTCTCTCCTTGTATAGAAGCTGTTCCATGCCCCCTAATAATTGTTGTCGCTCTTCTATGTACTTCTTCCAATTCTAATACATCTGTTTTGAGATGTGGTGACCAGAACTGCATGCAGCATTTAAGGTGTGGGCATGCTATAGATTTGTATAGTGAAATTGTGAAATCTACTGTCTTATTATCTATCCCTTTCCTAATATTCTGTCAGCTTTTTTGACTGCTGATGCACATTGAGTGGACATTTTCAGAGAACTAACCATAATGACTCCAAAAATCTTTCTGGAGTTGTATCAGCTAATTTACACCCCATCATTTTATTTATAGATATAGATAGATATAGATATAGATATATATATATATATATATATATAGAGAGAGAGAGAGAGATGGGATTATTCCCTCTCCCCCCCACCATATGTGCATTACTTGGCACCTAACATTGAATTTCATCTGCCCAGTCACCCAGTTTAGTGAGATCCTTTTGTAACTGTACTCACGATAACCAAGTCCAAAGCTCGCTGCATAATTTTGTATCTTCTGCAAGTTTTGCCACCTCACTGTTCATACTCTTTTCCAGGTCACTTATGAATATGTTGAACAGCATGAGTCCCAATATAAAAGCTTAGGGGACCCTGGTGTTCACCTCATTCTATTGTGAAAACTGACCATTTATTACTACTGTTTGTTTCCTGCCTTTTAACCAGTTACTGATCCATGAGAGGACCTTCCCTCTCATCCCAGGAGGTCTTATTTTGCTTGAGAACCTTGGTGAGGAACCTTGTCAAAGGCTTGCAGAAAGTCTAATTACGCTATATCCACTGGATAACCCTTGTCCACATGTCTGATAACACCCACAAAGAATTCTAGTAGTTTGGTGAGGTATGATTTCCTTTTACAAGAGCCACATAAACGCATGACAGACTGCCATTAAGAAAAGACAACTCCTTCCCCCAAGAGTCAGAGCAAAACCAGAAATAAATGGAGAAAGTATATAGGTCAAAGCCCATATGGCTAGCCCTAGCCACTACCAGTGCTTCAACATTCACACGGCTGCTTCTAGCATGTCAGCTCGATGAGAGTTAGCATGAGTTTGTCTACCTGCACTGGGAATCCCACCTCCTATCTACAGCGCTGACATACCCTTATCAGTCTGGATTGTCAAAAGTGACCTCAATTGTTGGATCCCCATCTTCAGGTGCCTTGAAAAAAAACCTGATCAGTGGTGTGACTGCAGCCTGCATAAACATACTTCAGTTAGCTTTGACCTAGCTAGATCAGAACTAGCTTGAGTAACAGCAGCAGTGTAGCTACAGGAGCAAGGCTGTCTAAGCAAGCTGCAATCAGACCTCCCAACTGCACCGTAGACATACCCATACAGTAACTGCAGAGCAGTCACCCCCTAAAAGTAAGGCCCTGCAAGCTGCCTCAGGTCAGGGACCCAAAATCACTAGTCATTTCAAAATCTTCAGTAGGTTTAAGTGAATATATTGCTCAGAAGAGATTCCAGTTTGATATCTCTGCAGAATAAAGCCCACCATTTATCCCCCTAACTCACACTTCTGCTGTACAAGTTTCCTCACACTGCCCTGCCAAAACCCCACAGTGCTTTTCTACCCCCATCCAGGTAGTTCGGTTTCCATGGCCCATGCAGTTGGTTTCTTCAGTGGGAGTGCTAATTGTGCATTCTTATCAGCTCATTCCATGTAGCGCACCCAACCTCTTATAGGAACAAGTTTAACTCACAAGTTACCAGGGATATAATATTGAAACAATCACTGGAGGTAAAATTTCCCAGATTCCATCACCAGCCTGCTGAATCGTCCCCTTTGCAATGGAAATGAACATTATACAGTACATCTTTACACCCATTGTTTGTATTGTAATATAGGAATTCTCTTTTCCAACCATTGACTTGACACTATTTGAGCATACATTTCTCTGTGGGGGAGAAGAGGGCTCAGTGGAATCTCCAGCATGATCCAAAACTGAGCTGTGGGAATGAGGGCTTGGGGGGGGGGGTAAGCAAAATCTCCTACTCTAAGAGTTGAAGAGGCCTAATGGGGAGAAGCATGATCTGGGGGGTAGGGCATTGGCCTGAGACCAGAAGTCCTAAATTCTCTACCTGGATCTGCCACTGACCTGCTGTGTGACCTTGGACAAGTTACTTCACTTTTCTTCCCCCTTTTTTTCCTCCTATCATTTGTCCTGTCTTTTTAGGTAGGAGCAGAGACTGTATCTCACTGTGTGTTTACACACTGCTCAGCACAATGAAGCCACTGTATTAAAAATAATAATAATAATAAAGTGTGTCATGTAGGACACTGGCCTTGAACATGTTGAAAAATGTTTGCTCCAGTGTGTCTAAAATACGAGAGCAGTTTACCTGTTTATAGGTTTTTCCTATAGTGCTTATCACCAGCGTCTGAGGACCTCAAAAATATTTTCCTAATGCCACCTCTGTGAGGTAGGCGGTGTTATTACCACATTTTACAGGCATGGGACTGCCTTCAGAATTATTATTTTGTTAACAACAGTGTTGCTATCTTGTCTGAAGAAGTATCAGAAGGGTAGCCGTGTTAGTCTGGATCTGTAAAAGTAGCAAAGAGTCCTGTGGCACCTTATAGACTAACAGAGGTTTTCACCTACGAAAGCTCATGCTCCAAAACCACTGTTAGTCTATAAGGTGCCACAGGATTCTCTCTCTGAAGAGTGATGGCTATTCAGGAAAAAAAAAACACAAATGCATCCATAAGGAGAGTCAAGCTACTTTCTCCCTTCCCACAGAAAAACATGTGGGGGAGGGGAGGAAAGGTGCTTTGAAAACTGCATTGATGGAAAAAAGTTGCCTGACATATTTAAGAGCAATGCTGCCCCTTTTTCCTGAGGTGATTTCTACTTGAAAATGTGATGGGTATGGCACGGGCACATGCTTTTACTGAGTCCTGCAGAGCACACAATTCTCATACAAACATCAGCTTCACAGCATTTGTACTGAAGGGTATGCCCTAGCACAGGGGTGGGAACTGAAACATGTTGTGTTAGCTCTGCTCCCCATCAGAGGTTTAGAGCCTTTTATGTCCATTTTCCCTCCCCTCTGGCTGCATGATACAGAGAGGAGCAAAGGGAACTCAGAGCCTGTAAGGATCACTAAATAAAATATGGTGCCCATTCTCCCACTGAGGCACATCTATCACAGGAGAAGCATACCCCACAGCAGCTAGCTGAGCAATTTGCCTCAGATAAGAAATGGTTTCCTGCTTAGGAAGTTAAGCTCATGGAAGCTGATGTGGATCTCACTCTGGCTTTACACTGGTGCAACTGTGAGAATCCAGTCCAATATACTGAACCATAAAATTAATTATTTACAAACATGTCAGTAAAAATCAAATCACAAAACATTATGTGCAGTATTTTACATTGCAGTTTTAAAGGGGATCATTTCTGGGCTTCAAGGATAGGAACTACCAAGATCATTTTTTGGAGATGCCTCCGAAGGAGTTTTCAGTTACAGTGATGGAAAGATTTAAGCAATTTTAGTCCATGCTGTGTAGTGAGTGCTGAGACATTTTGGGTACAATAGGTCTAACTCAGACTTTATGCAATCTTCCAAACTAATTATAGCATCTAATTAAGATTTTCATCAAAACCCACCAAATCTTAATTTAAAAATAAATTTAAAGGCTTTAATATTACTTTATTAGATTTCCCTGCTAACTTAATTTTTAAATAAGGGATTTACAGAAGCATCTGGGTTGGTGAAGTGGATTATGCTGAGGTTTTTGAGCGCACTGATTCTGAGATTAAATAACCCCCTCACCCTCAGTTTGGTGTTTTAATCAGTCCTTTAGGAAGATACGGCACCACTAACAGGAATTAAAGGCCAGCCATGCTCTCAAGTGGCTGTTTTCATAGTTTCCTTTTCAGCCTTTAAGCACCTGATTAGACCTTCCATTGCCAGTTTTGCCTTCCTACCCCATCCTGTGCACCTGTTAGTTACTGAACCCAGGAATTAAATTTCCTGACTGATGGGGAAGACAATGCAGAGACACTGAATCTTTCTGGCATTTACATGATAAAGGGGAAGTTAACCATTCTACATCTCTTCCAGCTGCTATTCAAGTGTGCACTGCCCAGAGTTGTCATTAGCATTGATATTATTTTCAGAGCCTCCAACACACACTTAACCAGCACCTCTTCACAGTGATCATGCCATAGAACCGGCCCACGGATTTGATGAGTTGATCCAAAGCCCATTGCAGTCAAGGGAAATATGTTCACTGAACCCAGTGGGTTTTGGATGAGGAAGAAATCTTGGGTTTCCCAATGTGACTGGTTCGTTCTATATGAAAGAAAACCAGAGTGGTGGGAACTTGGGGCAGCCCGCCCAACCATCTTCTGTGCTGCCAGAGAAAAGCCCTTCTGCTGGCATCCATACTATGTTATACTAACTAGATTGTGGTTTCTTTCCATGAAGGAAGCATTATCATAATAAACTGTGGTGTGGGGGCTGTTATGCTTCCATATATGTGCAGGCTGGCAAGTTTCAAGTTATTGTTTCTCAGTTTTCAAAAAAAGACTATGGTTAAAACCTTTTGCAAGGAGACATTTTATTTAATTTCTCATAACTCCAAAATAAAGGAAAAGATTTTGTTTAACCCTCCCGCAACCCTTCCCCAAAACAGCAACTAGAAAAAAAGAACCTGCCTCCCCACCAATCATTTTCAGCAGAAAACAAGCATGAAAATTTTTAACCCAGATGTGAATATTTGGAAAGTTATGCACCTGTGAAAACAAGGTTACAGATTGATCTCCATTTTAACCTTAGTTAGAGTAGGTGCAACAGATCACCTCTCATTAATTAGAGCAAGATGTTTTATATGCTTTATTTTTGCAATAAATAACTCCTCCCCCCCACCCCCGCAAAAAAACCACCCACAAACAAATGGAAAGGAAGTGGAGAAGTAGGCCCTGATACCTCAACTGGCCCCTAGGAGTGCAACCTCGGCACCCATACAGATCCCCATTGATTCACTGCAGCCAGCTGCAGTATTATGCCCTTGTTGTTTTAGAATTTGTTCTAGTTCATTTAGGTAGACAGTGGGGATAATCTAGTAATCTGAGAAAGACACTGGAGTTTTCTAGCTAAAAACAACAAAAAAGTCACTACTTTTCCCTCTACATGATTCCACTGAAGCTACTCATCAGAAGTGTTCATCTAGATATTGCTTGTGTTTGATGATATATTGTACGCTAATTAGGGATAAAACAAAAAAAGGATTTACAGTTTTCAGTCTAGCCCAGTGGTATCTGATATCAATATTACCATGAAAACAAAATGTCATCTATGATGGAGATTGGTATAATAGCTACAGGGTTTCCCATTGAGGAGTAATCCTCAGATGGCTTGGTAAACCAGCTTCATGACTGCTGTGTGCCACTGGAGCACTGAAAAGCCGCTAAAATGGAACAGATGATCAGGCTACAGGAAAAGGGAGTAGTGAAGGAGGCCAGGGTGGATAAGCTGTAGAGAACAACGTATGATAAATAGCATCGAAAGCAGCAGAGAGATAAAGGACGATGAAGATGGAGAAGAGACCCTGAGACCTGGCCACAAGGCGGTCATTAAAGACCTTGGAGAAAACAGATTTAGAAAAGGGAGGCACTGCATCGTCTCTGGCAGTGGATTCACTGAAAGTCCTAAGCTTTTGGAGGCAGTGGTGAAGATTTCAAAAATCTCCCACAAGCCTGAGTTTAGGCAACAATGGCAATGATCCAATATGCCTCCCTCCCAGTACAATGTGCAGTCACATTAAATCTCACCAAATATGGGAAACCTCAGTATCAGACTGTGGATTAAATGGTACTGAATGCAACAGGGTTGGCAATCTGGGAGACTGAAGTCTTCCATTTAACCACATAAGAATTAAAGCACGTACAGCTGCAGAGCAAGCTGCTCCTGCATCACCCTTCCAATATGTTTCAGTCCCTGGTGTAGGGGTGGCAGACCCCAATATAACTGAAGTATTTGCTTTCATTCTAATGCATTGCCATTTAGAAATTAAACTGTCTTCTTTCTTAATTGGTTCACATAAACGATGACATTCCTGAGTTAGCTCTTTAATTCTATTTATTCAGGGTCACGGAGTATAGAGCCAATATTCAGAGACTGTTCTCTATTTTTTTTAAATAAGCTATTAAATTGAGTTTAAGGCTAGGCAGTGGAGAACAGACTTGTCCCTCTGTTCCCTTGATTACCACTGCTTCACTGCCTGAAACAGCCTGGCCCATAAAACTCTGTAGACTACACTGATATGGAGACTAATCCTGAATCTGAAAAGTTATTTGTCTATTCAGTACAGACTATTAGATCCTAGACTAGCAGCACTGCCAACCCCAGGCACACAAAAATAGTGAGTCAGGCTCCAAAAATCATGAGATACTTTTAAAAATCTCATGGTTTTTAAGCCAAATAAACTTTGGGGTCTTTATTTGGCTTCTGGTGTTGGAGCCTTTCAGGTTCATGTTTTCCAGTTTTTCTCTGTAACCACAAAGGCTATAAACTTCCTGTATTTTTTTTTAAAATGAAAGCTGAGATTTTCAGCTTTTCACATGACTCTAAGAGCTGGGGCTATCAAAGAAATACCAACTCCTGCGTGAGATGACAATGCAGGACTAGGCATTATATAAATACTTACAGCCAATCCCTTCTCACAGCTGGAGTCTGTGGGCCAAATTCCATTCACTTACTTTGGTGTAAATCAAGAGTGACTCCCCTGATTGCAAGTTACTCTGGATTTACCCCTGCATAACAGAGAAGAATAGGAATCCAGGACTCTACCACAGCCAAGTGCCATTCTGTGGCAATCAAGCTCAAAGAAGTGATGAACAACCTGGTGTCATAACACACAAGTGAATGGGACAATTATTTTCTATCTTGGGAAGATGTTTTAAAAGGCTGGTGGCCTACAGATATATCTTTGATTAACCATTTTGTGCCTGGTAGCAAGGGATAAGAAGAAATGCACCCCCCTCTCCCTCCCCAGTCTCAGGAGACTTCTTGCCTCCCACACAAGAATGGTGATCATGGTGAAGAATGTAGTGCCTCTCAGGATTATCTCAGATGGAAGTAAATTCTCTGAAGGTTTGAGAAAGAACAAATGCCCCTTTCCACAGTTTGAGATAAATTATGCTTTACTTTGCCACTCATTGTACCAACAGGTGCAACATAAATGGTAAGATGGCAACAGTTTTTATCTGCCCTTCAACGTGTGGATCCTGTTACATAAGCAAAACCAGTCTGGCTATTTCACAAGCCACACCAAATATCACTGGGGAATAGAACTTCATCCCCTTAACACCAATAGAACAGGTCTCTACAACTTGACTTAATGGTATAACTCTGCTGGCTAGAAGCAGTAGTAAGCTCTTATTCTCTAAAAGAGTGAGGAGTACCTGTGGCACCTTAGAGACTAACAAATGTATTTGAGCATAAGCCCACCAAAGCTTATGCTCAATAAATTTGTTAGTCTCTAAGGTGCCACAAGTACTCCTCGTTCTTTTTGCTGATACAGACTAACACGGCTACCACTCTGAAACCTCTTATTCTCTGTGGACTAACCACTGAAGATGAATGCAACACATCTAGGGCTAAATTGTAGCTTTGCAACAAGCCCTGTGCAAGGAACAGTATATAACTATATCACCCCAGAAGCTGCTCAAGGAACAAATTGTGCCTCTAATAAATCCTTTCCCTGTTTTTTCTTTGCCTCAGGGAAAGAATTTGCTACTGGCCTAAATCAGCAGTAAATTGCAAAGCCACTGGCCAATGCAACCTCTTCCCTGCCCCCGGCCCTCTGGCTCAGTGGAAGGGAAGTAACAGGCACACACCACCAGTTTATTTCTGCATGTCCTAATACAAGGTCAGGCTAGCCTGCAAGAGCTAAATGTGATTCTTAATCCCATTTATACCCCTACATGGTTGTGCAGTCAGGACTCAATTTGCCCACAGCCAGGGAATTACAGCTACAGAGGCAGTTTTTCGCAAATACCTTTGCCTGCTTCCCTTTGATAAATTGTAACTGGCTTGCGCATCTGCTTTCTTCACTACACATTGTTAGTACACAGAGGTTTCTGCAGCTAGAATGGCTTGAGGGCTACAGTAACTGTGGCAGAAGAGGGGCCACCTTAGCTCTCATGTGGCTCTGGTAACCAGCCAATTGAACATGGAGATCTTTATATTCTGGGTATTTAAAAAAAAAAAATCTGATTTTCCTCTCAAACTGAATTTTTAAAGAAGTTTAAAATGTAATTTCTTCCCCTTTTTAACAGATGTCAGCTGTGCTGCCTATTCCAAGACCATGGAAGAATGTCTTGTCTTACCAACAAGTAGCTGTTCTGACGTACGACCAGGTCATTCTGCATCTCCTAGGTTAGGGTCAGAATCATTTTAAAAAAAGCTTTCACACCACAAGGCTTTTGTCTCCACAAGCCAGAGACCCAACATCAGAACTTCAGCTGGTGTGTATCAGTGTAACTCTATGGATGTCACCTGAGCTAAGCTGATTTATACTAGCTGAGGCTCTGGCTGCACAGTGAGAGAGAATGGAAGTGTATTCAGCCTTGAATAATCTGCAGACACTATAAGGAGCTGTCTGTGTACTTGTTACTCAAGCAAACTCCCCATGAACTCCCATTGCAGAATTGGCCTCTAAATATATAGCAAGACTGAAGACAATAAAATCACAGTTTTGCAAACAAACTATTTCAGTATTCATAAGGAGAGGTTTGCAGAGCCAATTCTGTTATCTTGGGGTATGTCTACATCTAAAATTTTGCAGCGCTGGTTGTTACAGCTGTATTAGTACAGCTGTATAGGGCCAGCGCTGCAGAGTGGCCACACTTACAGCAACCAGCGCTGCAAGTGGTGTTAGATGTGGCCACACTGCAGCGCTGTTGGGCGGCTTCAAGGGGGGTTCGGGGAACGCGAGAGCAAACCGGGAAAGGAGACCAGCTTCGCCGCGGTTTGCTCTCGCGTTCCCGGAACCACCCAGCAAACCGCAGGGAAGGAGACCTGCTTGCTCGGGGGTTCGGGGAACGAGAGAGCAAACCGGGGAAGGAGACCAGCTTCGCCGCGGTTTGCTCTCGCGTTCCCGGAACCACCCAGCAAACCTCAGGGAAGGAGACCTGCTTGCTCGGGGTTCGGGGAACGCGAGAGCAAACCGGGGAAGGAGACAAGCTTGATTACCAGAGGCTTCCTCAGGTATGCTGGGATACCTGCTTATTCCACGGAGGTCAAGAAAAGCGCTGGTAAGTGTCTATACTTGATTACCAGCGCTGGATCACCAGCGCTGGATCCTCTACACCCGAGACAAAACGGGAGTACGGCCAGCGTTGCAAACAGGGAGTTGCAGCGCTGGTGGTGCCCTGCAGATGTGTACACCTCCTAAGTTGCAGCGCTGTAACCCCCTCACCAGCGCTGCAACTTTGTGATGTAGACAAGCCCTTGGATTCAATGTGAAGTTTCATATGGTGGATTAAGTTTTCAGTATGATCAAGACAGTAGTTTATGTAAGGCATCTAGAAAAACAATGCTTCTCCAAGCAAAATGTTAGCAAGGCTAGCTAATTTATTTAGAAGTCATCTAAATGGGTGATTGTCTCAAGTGTAGAAATATTTTGAATAAAAATGCTGTAATTTAACTCATCTTTTGTTTGCCACATTCGTAAATAGAACGTAAATAGAATGCATTTCACAATTTTGAATGGGGTTTGGGTGGGTTTGTTTGTTTCTTTTTGTGTGCAATTCAGCATTCAAAACTGAACCTTGCTGTGTAGAGAAATTGATGTGGGAGCGGTGATCTGAAACAGTTTATGTCAAATGCTTAAAGTGTTATTCTAGTGAGAAAAATATTTTGTGAAAGGGTGACATATTGGTATTATTTTAAATTAGAACATTGCAAACTCCATACGTTCAGTGCAACATGTACTGAAAAATATCATCATCTGCACTATTTATTGAGAGCACAAAATACCATCTAAGCAGTTCTCTGAACTTTACTAGTAGAAGTTGAACTATGACACCAAATTTTCCAAATGCGTGTTAGGTTTACTGCATTTTCCAGCCAAAACCCAAGCATTCTAGTAGTAGCTCAAATCAAGATAGAAAGACAGACCTACCATTACTCTTATCTATGGACCTGAGTCACAAGTACACAAGCACATGTCTAACTCCTCATATTCTTACAGTTAGGCATATATTTAAAGATCTGGGGGAAAATGATAAAGTGATTTTATGAGAAATGTGAAAATTTCAAACATTTTTTTCGAAGAATTCTCAAATAAATCCATGTTTCAAAATTAATCACTGATTTTTTGTGTTTGAATTCTTTATCAAAAAGATTATTGAAAACTTTACTGAAATGATTATAGAAATGTGTCATTTTCTGAAAACCTAGTTTTGGTAAATAAAAAAAGCAGTAACCATTTAGTTATTTTTAATCTATTTTAAAATAGCACACATTTTAGAAGAAAAGGAACAATTTTGACAATGCTGACAAATTTTGCAAAACAGTTCATTTTAGAAAAAGACTTTTGTTACCCCATCACCCCTGTCCCCGCACATGTGCACACGCACACACACACACCCCTCTTTTTGTTGGTAAACTTTTGACCAGTTTATGCACCCTGCTGAATCAGGACCATTATTAAGCTAAACTTGATGGAGATCTAGAAGTTTTGCCTTGACACAATACCAAGAATTGGATTTAATTCTAGTCTCCTATTCAGGGAGAGAAATTTTTTGTCTATATGAAGGCCCCCATCCTGCAAATGACTCTATACGAGCACAGAGGTTTCCCTGCAACCAGCTGTAGGATTCAAGTTATGGATTCTTCATACTGATACTTTTTAGATCGATAGAGCTTATGCCATACAACTATCTACAACTGTGAGTGACAGTGATCAACATTAACTCTGAAGTAAGAAATTCAAATAGTATAAACAGTTATTTTGAGCCAGATCATTACTCCCACACTTGTGACCAGTTACTGAAACAAATGGCCCCAATGATATTAAGGGAGATAGCTACAGGGAGTAGAATCCACCTCCAGAAACCAGCAAGCAAGCCAGGGGGCTGAAACAAAGTTCTCCTTTGTGACCGGTCATCTACTCATGCCAGTGATTATTATCAAACAGAATACAATCAGATTTCCCTGGGAATTCACCCCAGTTACATGTCCCAAGTGCACAGCACTATGAAATGGACTGAGAACTCTTATTAAATGGTAGCTTCTTTTTGTGAATACAGTAGACATGCATGGAGTACCTACATAAATACATAGCTACTATATATGTAATTAAAAAGCTGTGCCAGTTCTTGACCATATTCATTTGCTTGCATATCATCACCTTTTTGTTTGTGTCTTTAGATTGGTTCTCAGGATTGGCTCTGTTCAAATAATTTCAATTTATAATTCTCCATGTATTATTAATCAGGGTAAATATTTTTGGAGAACCAAGACCTGTGTATTTAGAGATAGGTGAACAGTTTATTAGGTAATTTTCACCTCTTTATCTGTTTGCAAAACATCCACTCGTGAGTTATTTAAACATTAACCACAATACTTGTGGAAATTTTTGGCAGTATACACCCTGAGTTATGAGTCCTAAGAAGTATATTTGCAATTATTATAGGAGTTACAGCAGCAATTTCATTTTAAGCAATTGACTGGCTTGTTCATCCACTGCAAGCAGTCAATTGAGTCATTGCTCAGTTCTTTTATACTTGCCACCCATATTCCTATAGTGAATATTTGTTTTTGCAACTACATTCATTTGGGAATGTTTCTTTGAATACAACGCTTGCATCAGCTTTCTGATATCACCGGTAGTTTTTCAACTAAGGGTTTCTCAGAAGATATAAATATAATTTCCTATGTGATGATGGCACAATCCTGGTTGAGTTTCCCCTTCTGGACACTCACTGAGCAGCTGTGTTTGGGTCCCAGTATGCTGGACCCATGTGCGCTTAAGCTTCCCTTGGTCTGGATAGGCTTCAGCACTCTCTTTTTTTGCCTCTCTGGAACACTGCCCAGGCACAGACTCTGTCTGTTACCCCTTCACAGAATTGTGACTTCTTGGTCCAGCTGCCCTAGGCTTCCAGGTCCATTGCCCATCCCCAATACCCCTCTTTCACAGGGCTCCAATATTGTGGGTGCTCTGGTTTACACTTTACCTCTCTAGGGACTTGTGATTGTTGAAGCATAGAATCATAGAATGTCAGAGTTGGAAGGGACCTCAGGAGGTCATCTAGTCCAACACCCCGCTCAAAGCAGGACCAATCCCCAGACAGATTTTTGCCCCAGATTCCTAAATGGCCCCCTCAAGGATTAAACTCACAACCCTGGGTTTAGCAGGCCAATGCTCAAACTACTGAGCTATCCCTCCCCCTCCTTCCCACTCTAGGGCTGCTGTGGTAGGGGAGAGAGGGCTAGAACATCCTCCTTCCCACTCCCAGCTTGGGGGCTGCTGTGGCACGGGAGAGAGGGAGAGACCCCCCCTCCTTCCCAGCCCCAACTCAGGGGGAGATGGCACATCCATTGCATTAGAAAGATAAGACTACTATTGATATTAAAATATGAGTTGTGTGCTTTAATATGTAGAACAAAAAATTAAGGGTTTTTTTAATATAACATTTTTATCCAAATTGCTTTACAATAGTTAGCTAATGGTACAAACAACATTTGGAAAGATCATTAAGTGATCAGGGCCAGAGAATCCAGCACTTTGCAGGATCAAACCCCTATTGAAGATAGATTTTACTTAAATGTTTTCCAGTGCTTATGATTTTGTAAAGTGTGTTTTCTGTAGAAAGATTAAAAAGTCCAGATTTTCTTAATGGAGGCTTTTTAGCTCCGTTTTGTTAAATACCACATTTCCTGCTGCAGTGGTCTGCTATTTAAACAAACAAACAAAAACACCAAGTAATATTCCAAACAGCAATGATATGAAGGGATAATGCTCAAAGCCCAGAAGCACAATATTCTGCCATTCCATTCTCCCTAAATGAAGTCATAGGACATTTGCCAAGGAAATACAATATAATGGTGAAGCATGAATTAAACAAAACATCAACCTGAAAGTTATGCACTGTACCTTGTATTTCCTTCCCTATCTGTTTCTTCCCTTTCCTCTTCCTGTTTTCCCATCATGCTTTTATTCTCTCCATCTTTCTATTTCCTTCTCTTTATAACTTTCTCTCTGCCCTGCAAACTATTCCAATGTGGTTTTTACCTTCATACATTTTTCTTCTATTTTGCATGCTAGAGAATATCTTTTTCCTTGTTCCACTGATCTCTTTTCTCTCTTTCCTTGATCTTCCTCATAAGTGACTTCTGGATTAGGCCTTTAAAAAGTACTTCAAGATCATTAGATGAAAAGCTCTAAAAGCAGTGAACTAGTGAAACTAAAATCAAACTAAATGAATAAAATGGCTGGAATTTTCAGAGCTGCCATGTGGATTTAGATATCCAAATCCCATTATTTTCACTTTGGCATCCATATTCCTTAAAGTGACTTTGAAAATCTCAGGTCAATATGTTCAACTGCTATAGCACTAAAGAAGTGTGATGATCTCTCAATAGTTGCAGGATGATGTATTGTATACATACGTACACAAGAGAAAAGGTTACAAGAATCTCACAGAAAAGGTTACAAGAATCTTTAATAATAGAAAGTGTTTGGCAACCTAACACAGGAGGGTGCTACCAACTCTCCCTATATAACAATGTATATTTATTCTTTTTTATTCCCCCCCACCCCCACTTTCACATTCTCATGTTTTTATTGAAAAAATATGGAAAGTCACAAATGTAGAGTATCATGCCAGCTATTTAATACAAAGCACTATTAAAAAAGAAAAAGCAGGGCACTATGTAAATGATATGTATTATCATGCTAATTATTTATCACCTGTGAACCTGTGTTATAGTTAAAGAGCGATTAGTTCACAGAATGTTAGTTCACTCCATCTCACCTGGCCAGATATTCAGTGCACCAACATTGCAGATGGTGCCATTTATCTCTCTAGGAATCAGGACAAAAGCCTTCTTCACTGAGCTGTGGAACAATTCTTCAAGATACTTAAGCACACTATTCACGAATAGAGTTTATTATAATTCATCTGGCCCCAGTTCATTTTAGACAGCAAACAGAATAAAGAGCAGTTAGCAGAATATATTTCTGCACTTCAAGCAGAAGATTTTAAGAAACCTCACTTTTATATGTAAGGTCTTTTTATGGCAGTTCTGGAATTCAAGAGAGCTAGATTAGATTCTCAAACTCTACCAAAGACTTCTTTCTGTGATCTCCAGTAAGACACAGGCCAACATTTTTAAGACTGTTATAAAACCCTATTCGGGCATCTGCATATGACAGCTAGTGGCAAGCAGGAGGCAGCCTCGGGGGCGGGGCAATGCGGGGCTGTTTGCAGAGGCACAGCCTTCACCAGCCTATTATACGTGCCACCCACATTAGAAGATGGCTTCCTCTTTGTCTACTTTCAATTCTGATTTATCAGGGAAATTAACACCTGCCACCATGAGGCACCAGCAATTAGCTTGGCTGCCTCTACCCCACCCCCAGCTGGGTTCCCACATAGCTAACTGTTCCCTCCCTAAAACTGGCCAAAATTGTTTGAAAGGCGTGTCCCACTACGCTGAAAGTTTAGGGTAACCAATATGATATTTTAGTGGGTAATTACTGATCCCCCTGCCCCATTTCTGATGATTCACACATCTTCTGGCCTTGTCAACTCATGGAGGCCTGGTGGATCCTTGCCAAACCTTATACTTCAGTATTTCAGACTAGTTTACAATCTCTTTTGGGAAAAGGTCCCGAATCTCCCTTAAATCTCTGTCCTGAGTGTTAAGTCGACCCCTTACAATAGCCTCGATCATTGCTTAACAATGTAAGTTGTTCCAAGAGCCTGACAGTCTGTATTACATAGTACTATACTGGGATATTTATACCTATGAATATATTAAAAGATATATTTTTCTTATTACATAGGGTGCTAGCTATGACCCCTATATTTAGGTTGCACAACACTTTCCATTATACAGGATTCTTGCTACTTTTTCCCTCCTCTTAGAGAAGCTCTTGGAGTGCTATTGTTTGCAGCAAGACTTTGAAGTTTGGCATGCAGAATGCCCTGAGGCTAGAGATGTACCTTTTTTCTTTGTCTCATGAAATTCCATTCATATTTTGCTGAGATACCAACCATTATATATATATAAAAAAATCACCATTTCCCAGGGCCAGTTTTGCATGGCTCATCTCCTACCTTACCTCCTTAGGAGAGGCTGGCCCGACTCTCATTGCTCATCTGGACTGATACTTGCACTTAGTGGCAGAACTACTATTGTGTCTGGTCTTGAACAGAACTGCAAGGGGATGCATCTCCACTCCACCTCATAACAATCTATTCCCACATCTTATAGCAATAACAAAAAAGGAGTGTTCTGTTTGACAACTTGGCTCCAAATAACACCTCTTATCCCACTGCTTCAACCAATTCCCATTACATACAGCTATCTCTTCCTTAGGAAAAGTTTGGGGAAACAAATAGCTCTTACAGTGTGTTGTGAAGGTCAGGAAATCTGGGCTCTGGTGGACCAAGAAGTGAAGAAAGTTCCGAAGCCAAGGGTCCTTCAGCAAGAACACACTGCCAGCAGCACCTTCTTTTGTATTCCAGGGATGCACTGCTAGCTTGAGTTCCTCAGATAACAGTGATTTGTTAGGGAGGTTTCCCGGTAACCTCTCAATGGTTGCGGAGTTTCTCTCTCTCCATCCAGAAGTGGAGCTCTGCTGGCTTGTTTTTACTTATGATGTCCAGTCTCAGCCACAAAACATTTAAGAATCTTTCTTGAAGGGTTATAAAGAAATGACACAGTTGCCCTGAAGATTCATTGAAATGCTATAGGGAAACATTTTGTTTTGAACTACTAGACTATGACAATGCCAATTGCTTGGAGACAGCGAAGGGCATCTTTGCATTCTCCTACTGAAGTACAGTATCTTTCTCAGCAATAAGTGACTGTTACTGACCAGGTTATTCAATCCTGATGGATTTGAAATATGATTTACAACTACAGAGAGCTGGAAGATGTTGTCAGTTGTTGCTAGATGCCAGCAAATGAGCACCAAAAGTTAGTGGGCAAGAGAAGAGATTTCAGTTAATGTGACTAGGCAGCATAATGCATTTTCCCTAGGAAAGCTATTTTTAAACATTTAAAACAAGTTCTCAAATATGGAAAAAGTTGACTTCCTCAATATTGATAGCATCTAATTTATTCAGCAATGGATGCCACAAATACTTTAACAAATGGAAAGGTGCCAAGGCTAGCTTCCTAGCAGAGTATTATAAATTACCCCTGGGTAGCAACAACGCTGCTTAACAGATGTATTTAAAGTAATACTTGAAGAGGAGTTTCTACTTGACACATGGCTAGCTGCCAATTTTTGGTGAGTCTCCAAAAAAAGGAAGGGATAGAATTTAGTGCATTAAAAATACCACCAACGGGGCTTTGGAGACAGAAGGAAACAGAGAACTCTGTTCACTTTCAAAAAAATTTAAAGGTGCTTATTTGGCCCAAACCCGGCATTGTTTCATACACTTTTGTATGAAGGGTACTTGTCGTTTGCCCAGCCAAAGCAGTGGTATCTGTACAAAAAAAAACAAATGTCTCTCGAAGACATTATGCAAAATCACATCTTTGATCAGATTTAAGTTTGAAAGGCTTGTTTTAAAATATCCAGGGCTTATCCATAAGGATATTTAATTTCTCTCAGTGATTTAAGATATTGAAGCAAACAGCAGAAGGAAGCTTTAGGCCCAACTCCTGCAATGTACAATACGGACCAGCTTCAGTGGAGCTCTCTGTGGGCACAGCAGTCACTCAGTACTCTATGCTCCAGGATGGGGGCCTGAGAAGTTCTGAATATATTTTATGGACCAAATTCTATAGTCAAACACATCACAATACATCTGAAGTAACATCCTTGCAATCACTTTAAGGAGTCGATGTGTCATAATTGGGGTCTAGTAGTTGAGGAATCTGGTCTGAATAAAACAATGTTCAGAATTGCAGGGAGATGGATCACATTGGTCTTTCCCCATTTCTATTACAGATGGTTCTCTCACACATACACACATCATCTCCTAGTCATCTATGAAGGGCCACCTCATTTATCATACATCTGTAACCCTTCTGCCTCTCTGAGTTGGCAGCAACAAGGGCAGGGTTCAGTATCCAGGGGTTCCGTTTCAGTAACACAATGCATAACCGGCTCGAGCCCCCACCCAGTGACCTGGGACACTCACATATCACACCCCCCGGGCGCCTCTAGGAGGCAATACTTCCCCTCTCGCAAGCACGGAGTCTGAGTGTAGCAAAATCTTTTTAATAAAGGAAGGAATCAATGCGGCATCCCATTGGAGAAACACCACAAACAGGGTTATAACACAAACCATAAACAAAAACCCACCTCCAAGTACATTTGGCACTGTCCTTTTTCCCCTTAGGGTTTTAAGTCCAATCACCCCAAAGTCCAACAACCCAAAAGTCTCTGGTCAATGCCACCCCAGAGTTCGAGAGTTTATCTGTAGAGGTCCCTCCCCCCAGCCTGGGTAGAAAGGGGCACCTTATGTGGTCCGGGGCCAACTGCCCTGCCTCTCCGTGGGTTCTGCTTCTGCCTTCTCCATGAACTGCTCCGCTTTACCAGCTGCTCCACTCTGCTCCTCCAGCCGTCCTCAGAAACTGCTCCGCTCCACCAGCTTCTCTGCTCCATGAACTGCTCGGCTCCGCTCGCTCTGTGGGCCGCTCCACCCGTCCCACAGCTACTCCGCTCTGCCAGCCGCTCTGCTGCCACCAGCTGTCCCGTGATCCGCTCCAGCCGTCCCCGCAACTGCTCCACTCCACCAGCTTCTCTGTTCCACAGTATAACTTCAGGCTCCCCCACTAGTTAGCACAGTACTCTCAGCTCAGTTATTTCAGCTCTTTAGTGATTTCAACTCTTAGTGATCTCAGCTCTTAGTGGGGGAGCCCCAGTGCTAGTGCACCATTAGCCCAAAGTGAGTTCAGCTCAGTAACCTGTATTTAGATTCTTGAGGGAATAAAAAAAAATCAACTCTGACATTCCACAGTGGAGAGAGGAGGGGGTGGAACTGGTGCTTCTGGCTCCACAAAGAGCCTGCACCACCAGGCACAGATACTTGTCCCCAGCCTCTCTCAATTCACTGGGTTTTGGAACCCATGTCCCTTGTCTAGCAAGTACCACCCAACTGAGGGTGAGTCATTTGTCACCAAGCAGTCCCACAGCTCGGCAGTCTGGGATAGGGTAGGCGTGCCTATGCGAATACACTCTCTGAAATTCTTTCCACCAGATGTCAGGGTAGAGTTTATCCTGACTCTGCTTACACAACAATAGAAAAAAGAAAGGAAAGCCAACTCCCATCTCACCACCTTCTCAAATACTTATCTTTAAAGAGGTTTCTGATGTAAATTATATCTCTACCATACAGTTTGCATTATCTGAACCAGCACAGGTTCTCTGTTTATTGCTATTTTCTCTTTTAAATTTGGTATCTATTGGGAATAAACATGATACCTAATAGCAGAAAAGCTATGTGAAAAGAGATTCCACTTCTGTAATGGAGCAAAACGTACACCAGCACACTAGGATGCAGCCAGTCAGGAAATATACCTACATATCTATTCTAGATGGAATAGGTACAGTATATCCTGATTTCAGACAGCTACCCAAGACATGCACAATCGATCAGCAGTGACAAGTCAACTCATGCTATTTTATCAAAATTAAATTTAAAACAAAGCAAACGAGGCCTCCTTGCCTTTCACAATGTTATTTTTTCCCCTTTCCCTTGCAGCATGTCAGACTGGTTTAAGTACCAGGCTAAATGTATTTAAATGGGACTGTTTAGTAAAATAATTAGAACACACCAGGGGCCAAATCCTGAAGTCATTATTCTGAGTTCACTCATGCCTTATTTTAAAGAAAACTGCCACTGTCTTCACGGAGAGATTTTTCTGAGCAAGAACTGGGCAAAAACTGAGTCCAGAAAACGCAAGAGTGAAACAATGAATGTTTAGAGCCAAATCCAGTGCCAGTTTACACCAGCTGAGAATTTAGCCCCTATTATTATACTCCACATATTGAAAACAATGAAAATGCCGTGCAGTGGAAAGAATTCTTAAAAAGCAGAAAGCAATCCTACGAGCTTGCTTGTGCCTTTAAGCCACAACTTGCATTAAGGAGGAAGTAAAGACAGTGTGGGCACCAACTTGTGACTAGAGCTGGTCAAAACTTAGAATTTCCATTCTGCAGCAAATTCTGAGAAGTTTAATTCTGAATTGGCACAAGAACTAGACATTTTGGAATTTCCCACTAAAAAGACATATTGAAAAAAGATATTTACATTGGATTTTACCAAAAGGAAATGGAGCAGCCAGCTGCACTGACTCCCAGGAATTCCCCACATTGCCCTGACTCTGGGGAATTCTCTGGGATGTTCCAAACTCCAAGGGACTTCCTAGGTTGCCCCAGATTCCCTGTAGAAGAAGGGTCAGCATGAATGTTTTTTGAAAGTCAGAGGAAGCTCTCTGTTGTGGAGTGGAGAGCCTAGAAGCCCTGAAAGCTCTGACTAGAGCTGAGACTCTCAGGGCTTCCAGGTTGTTGGCTCCATGGCAGGAACCCTGAAAGCCCTTGGATCACTGACTCAGAGAGAGTCCATATGGCAGGGCTGCCCTGGAGCTGCAGACCCTAGGGACTGCAGGAAGTGGCGGCCAGCATATCCCTTGGCCCAGGCCACTTCCCACAGCCCCCATTGGCCTGGAACAACAAACTGCAGCTAGTAGGAGCTGCAATTGGCTGAACCTGCACATGCTCCAGGTAAACAAACTGTCCCAGCCCACCAGCAGATTTCCCTGATGGGCTGCATGCCAAAGGTTGCCAATCCCTGCCCTACACACTATTGTAATAATTTTTGTCAAAAGTATGCCTTGTAAGGTATCATTTGACAACTCATAATTTGCTTGTCAATATTCTTCTGATAAAATGTGTGGCCAGAGTACCCCTGGGCAGCCCTGCTTCTAAACAGGAAGTGAAACAGGCTGTTAATTTCTAAATTCTACCCAAATTGAAGTACTTTAATGAGTTCATTTAATATCCAAAGTTTTTTCATCCACTAGGGCTGGATGGCCCTTAATATTTAACAAGTGTTCTTAAATGTATAGTGCAATTCAGAGCTGCAACTCCTGGTTTATTTTTTGTCTTCCTCTTTCAGAGCCTTTTCTTAAAGCAAAACAAAACACACACAACTCTAAAGAATAAAGAGGGGATTGATTTTGTAATCAGTCCATGCTCCCTTCCTCTTCTTTCACATTTGAAAATACATTGGTTGGTTGGTACTTAATTAAGTCCATCCCTTTCCCCCACACTGCCTCTCAGATGCAGGTCACTATTCCGTCCTCCAGCTCATTTCGTACCACCCCAAAATAATATATGTTCAACTCATGCTCATGACGGAGTGATCTCAGTCTAAAAGTGACATTTAATTTCATTCACACTGTTGAATCCAACTTGTGAAGTGTGAAATTTTCCACTCACCCACCTTTTAATGCTTCCTTTAGGCTTGTTCTTCATGGTAGACCCAACCAATGTATTTAGGCCCTGCGTAAACACCACAGCTATGCTAGACAAGACAACTCTCATGCTATGAAGAAGCTGCTAGCTATAGCTTATCTGTGCCGGCAAATAATTTGTTGCTATGATAATGTGCAAAAATCTCTACCAGGTTATTCAGACATTATTTAATCTTTGGCAGTATTTTGATTAGAAAACAGAAGTAAACTGCATGTCCCTCTTCTGACGAAGTGGGAATTCACCCACGAAAGCTCATGCTCCAAAACGTCTGTTAGTCTATAAGGTGCCACAGGATTCTTTGCTGCTGTCCCTCTTCTGTTTCTTTCATCATAATCAATCATTATCATCATCTCCTCCTCTTTTTTGGTTAATTCTGGAAAATATCTATCTATAGATCACAGAGAGAGACATGAAGAGAAACGTACTAAATGTGTATGTGTAATAGATAAATACAATATATGCACTTGTTTATTAATGCACAGTCTATATTAATTAACACTAAGGCTGCAATTTAAAGCATTCAAGAATCAGGAAATTAAAATATTGAGGTTCTCATGTAACAATAGCTCAGGGGCATATGCAGAAGTTAAAATTTGACCCCTTTGGAGGGGCACAGAAGCTTGCTTTCTCCTCTCCCCATCCCTGGTCCCAGGAGCAGCTCCCCCTCAACCCAAGGAGGAGCTCACTGCCCTCTTCTCCTCCCTGCTCTAGCCCTGGGAGGAGCTCATTGCCTCCGCTCCACACGCAGCCCCTGGGGAGAGAGGACTCCCCCAGTCTCCACTGCGGTGGGGACAGAGCCGCAGCTCTGGGGCACGGGGAATATTGCATCCCTTGCTGATTATTGGGAGGCCCGTGCCCCTGCTTGCCCCCCTTGTGCATGTCCCTGCAATAGCTAGAATTTTGGATTCTTACCCATGCAGTTTATTGTATATTCTGAGCCACAGCAGATAAAATTCAATCCCATTGTACCAGGTGCAACTGCCAAAGACATCAATGTGAAATTGTCACGGAGTTCAATGAAAGGTGGATCAGGTTCTGCAACTGATCATATGCACTCTATCATCATCTTATTTATATACAGGGCTAGTCAACAAAACTTACTGATTTCTACTACTGGAGAATCTGACCTACAATATAATCATATATAGGATAATGAAACAGTTCCGTATATAAAGGACTCATAGCCTGATTCTGTTGCCATGCAACAATGTAATTAAAGCCAAAGATATATAACCAATAAGAAAATGAAAAGTAGAACAATACTATTGAAAGTATGATGTGGATGTGAAGAAAGACTGCAGTGACTTGGGATACCGATGATCATCTGAAAGGAATGTTTAATGCAAAAATATGTCAGAATATTTAAAACATGACATGATTACAGTGCACAAAAAATTACAAACATAACATTGCTGTGTTGGTATTAATTATTGTATAGTTCCCAAAGGTGCTTAGGGAAGAAATAGTCCCTGCCCTGGATAGAGTACAATCTAATTAGGTAAAGAGAAGCAGCAGATCAACAAAATGATCTAGGATGCTAGGTGCACTTCTTACTAGGGATGCATAAATCCATCTTTCCCCTTTTGGCCCACACATTCCCCTGGCTAACTATTGTTAGCAATTTTATTATTGCCAATGTAAAAAAAATCATGAGATTGTATATATTTTTTAAAAATCTCATGATTTTTAACCCCTTTGAGTTGGAATTCTTTTTGTTTGTTTTTGGTTTGGTGGTTTGTTTGTTTGGTTTTTTTTTTTTTTTTTACAGCTACTTTTTTCTGAGCCTTTGGGTTACACTTTTTTCATTTTCCATTTCCATTCACCATTTTCCAATTTTTGAGGACTAGAAGCTTATTTTTAAAGAAAACTGAAAACATTTTTTTTCATAATTAATGATTCTAGGAGTTGGGGCTTTTAGAAAAAACACAGAATGTCAAGAGATTCATGAGAAAATCACCAGTGCTGGGCAACACTGCCAAGTCCTCCTCCTTTTCACTTCCCATTCCCCTACCTTTCTTCATCCATAAATACTCTCCCCTTCAGAACTAGGGTTGCCAACTTTGTAATCACATAAACCCACCCCTTCCCCACCCCTTCCCAAAGCCCTGTCCCCCGCTCACTACCCCTTCCCAAGGCCCTGACCCCACTCACTCTCTCTCGGTGGCTCACTTTCCCCCACCCTCACTTACTTTCACTAGGCTGGGGCACGGGAGGGGAGAAGGCTGCAGCAGGTGGTGTTGGCTCTGGTATAGGGCTGGGGATGAGGGGCTTGGGGTACAGAGGGATTCAGAATGTGAGAGTGGGCTGCAGATTGAGGCAGGGGGTTGGGGTGTGGGAGCGGGTACGGGCTCTGGGCTTGGGCCAGGGATGAGGGGTTTGGAGTGCAGGAAGGAGCTCCAGGCTGGGGGCAGGCAAGGGATTCAGAGTGTAGAGCTGGCTGCGGGTTGAGAGATGGGATTGGAATGTGGGAGGGGGTGAGAGCTCTGGACTGGGACTAGAGATGAAAGACGGGTTGCAGGAGAGGTCTCCAGGCTGGGGCTGAGGGATTCGGAGTGTGGGAGAGGGCTGCAGATTGAGGTGGGGCTGTTGGGTGTGGGATGGAATATGGGCTCCCGCATGGGCCCACGGATGAGGGGTTTTGGGTGCAGGAGGGGGCTCCAAGTAGGGGGTGGGGCTGAGGAATTTGGCATGTGGGAGAGGGTTGGGGTTCAGGAGGGGGTACAGGCTCTGGGTTAGGGGTGAGGATGAGGGGTTTGGGCAGTGGGAGGAGGCTCCAGGATGGGCGAGGGGTTGGGATGTGGGGGGTGAGGGCTCCAGCAGGGGGTGCAGGCTGTGGGGTGGGTGCAGGGATGAGGGTGTTAGCGTGCAGGAAGCGGCTCTGGGTTTGAGGGGGACTCAGGGCTGGGGCTCAGGATTACCTTGGCAGCTCCCGGTCAGTGGTGTAGCCGGGCTAAGGCAGGATCCCTGCCTGTCCAGGCCCTGTGCTGCACCCCAGAAGTGGTCAGCAGGTCCAACTCCTAAGCGGTAGTGAGAGGCAGGAGTCTCCACAGGCTGCTCTCGCTTGCAGGCACTGCCTCCTCCACAGCTCCCATTGGTCGGGCTTCCTGGCCAATGGGAGTGTGGAGCCGGTGCTCAGGGCAAGAGTAGCGCGCAGTGCACCGTGTAACCCCCCAGCTAGGAGCAGGACCTGGTGGCTGCTTCTAGGGCATAGCACACTTCCAGGATAGGTAGGCACTAGCCTGCCATAGCCCGGCAGCACTGCCAACCAGACTTTTAACAGCCTGGTTGGCAGAGCTGACTGGAGCCATTAGGGTGCCTTTTTGAGCAGGCGTTCTGGTCAAAAACCAGACACCTGGCAATCCTATTTAGAACTCAGGGTAGAGAATTAGTGAGTTGGAAAATTAGTCATATTAAATTGATGGGACAGCACCCTTAAATGAGCGAAGTCAGTGGCAAACTTCCCACTGATTTCAGTGAGGCCAGGATTTCACCCACTATTAATTTACTCCATGACTGATTTCAGTGGGACATTTGGCTGAGCAAGGTACTACTCAATGAGTACAGAACTTATGTTACTAAAAGAGTGGAATTCTTATTTTAAAAGGAATGTTTTCTACAATTTTTTTTTTGTTCCTATCACTCTGCTTGGTTTCCTTTCATAATGGTTTAATACCACAGGTGAACGCTGGCATCAGAATAGATGACTTGTATCCGCATAATGGAATTTGCACATTGTAGGAGTCATCAAATGGGCACTGAAGGAAGGTTCTCTCAAAGCTCAATGTAGTGACAAGTGATTGCTCCCTCTGGCACACTCATCAGTCCCAGCCTCTCTCTAATACTTATGGAGCTCCAACAGATAATTCTTGCTTTGAATAATCAATCATCAGCAACAGAAATGAACCTTCAAAACAGTCTTGGACTGTTCTTTCTTTTTGGCAAAGAAAAACACACTTTTTTGTTGCATAAAGTGCCTTAGTGATCATTATTAGCATACTGGTTTAAATGTTTATTAGGTTATGGCCCTTCCTTAGCTGTTAGTCTGGGAAAAACCTTATTAACTACTCTCTTCAGGGCAAGTTTAACCTGCAAAGCAACCTGTGTGGAATGAAAAAATACCAAGATATTTTAATTTCACTAGGTTTTTATGTTTTAAGTCACACTCCGAAATGCTGCACTTTATGTGGATGAAATCTGCTGCATATCTAATGTGGATGAGTGTCAGTGATTGGCCATAAGGGCCTTATGTAAGTGCATTGTGGTGTGGGTGGGCAGGGAGTAAAGGACTTCCCTGTTAGGAACTCAGGTGGTTCTGGGAGTGGTTGCCCAACAACTGAAGGATATTGATTTGGCCCAATAAACCCTCACTAAGAGACTGTGCTCCCTGATCGGACAGAAAGGTCAACAGATTTGTATTTTAGCCTTGTAGCAACACCAACAGCAGTGACCGCTCAATGCATTGCACACCCACAGCTGTGCCTAACCAGCTTCCTGTACTGGCCTTTGCTCCAACCCATGCCTTCAACTGTTTCAGCCCTAGTCCCCACTTTCCTTAGAACTCCTGATTCCTGGCTCCAACCATTGGCCTTGTCTCATGACCACAACTCCAGCTCTGCCATTTGGTTCTGTTCTGACCACTAAGTCAAACTCCTGTTCTGACCAATAGGTCTCACTACCTACATCTCAATTATCACTTGAAAGGGTTTTTTTTCCTCCTGCTGATGATAGCTCATCTCAATTGATTGGACTCTTCCAGTTGGTATGCGTACTTCCACCTTTTCATGTTCTCTGCATGTATAAATATCTCCTGTCTGTGTGTTCCATTCTGTGCATCCAAAGAAGTGAGCTGTAGCCCATGAAAGCTTATGCAGAAATAAATTTGTTAGTCTCTAAGGTGCCACAAGTACTCCTGTTCTTTTTGCAGATACAGATTAACACGGCTGCTACTCTGAAACCTGAGTAGTTACTAGTTTCTTTAATATGATATACTCTAATATGTCATAGAAATATGTACTGCATTCCATGGTATATATGCTTTGTAAGTGGGCATTCATTTATTAGTCCTGCAAAATAATTTATACCTAAATCATTGATTTTACAAAGCTACGTCATTTCTCACTTAAGCCCCTTTATTTCCTGCTCTCCATCTCAGTTTCATGCAGCCATGGAAAGTAGCAGCATTTCCTTGAAGTGTCAGTGTTTCATGGGAACATCGGCACTTCCTGCCTGGCCCAAGGAGAAACACTGGCAGTGTCTTGTTTAATGCACAGTATCAGGCAGCACTGAAAAAGGTATTATCAGATACTATAGAAAATCTCTTAGTGAATTTCTAACACAGTTAAAAAAAAAAAGAAACCCCCGTATGCAGTGGCAAGCAACTTTTTAGCTGGAATTGAGAGAATATGTGTCTTTAACACACACACACTTTTGAAGAGAAAAAGCAACATTAAACAAGTAGCCCCAGATTGTCCCTAGCACTGACATATGCATGCGAGGAGGGAGCATGTACTATATACACTTTGCACACACACTAAGTCCCACGGACGATAGCATTTGCCGTGGAAGTATAGGGACAGGCAATGAGGAAGTTGGATTATAGAGAAGCACTGTTCATTCCAGAGCTCCCACAATGCCTCCTGTTCATGACTATGGCTAAACTCTACACTTTAGCTCCTGGTGTTGGCTGAATTCTCAGAAGCCATCAAAAGTCTTATATAAAATATAAACTGGGACAAAAACATGTGAAAGGAAAGGCAGAATACCTTTCTATGGCTTTATTTCCTGCAAGGGTCTGTTATGCCATGGAGAATCCACACATCAGAAAGCATGCAAACTACTATGTGAACACACAGTACATTTCCATAGAGATGGGCTCATTAACTATTACCTACTTCCTAACCCAAATGGTACATGAAGTGCATTCTGAAAAAGAGAAGAAAGACTTGGCCGTCGTCAAGAAATCATCTGAAGGGGGAAAAAAATTGCCTTGTAGCTTAATATTTCACTTTGTTTATTTATTAGCTGATATTTTTTCCTGAATCAAGCCTTATTTTTAAAAATTCCCAAAAGGTTCTCTTCAATTATTTAACTACTCCTTTAAAAAGTAAACATTTCTCTCTACTTGTTTAGAAGGTATATTCTTTCCTTCGAGACCTCATTAATGTTCAGCTACAGTATCTTAAAGCAAATAAAATAAGATGAAATAAATCCAAGTATTTCCTACCAGTCCTTTCCCCTCACCTATTAAAGAAGTTTCACAAAGATTACACTGCATGCATTATTTATAGCTTGGGTAGATTAACAGCTTCTTATGTGTTTGTGTTTCAGAAAGCATATATTGAAATCTGTGGTCAGGGTTGCGGTAGGGCGTTGCTCTTTTTTGATCTTACCATTTTGATACAATGAATAGATGTGTAGGAGTATGTTTCGCTGCATGTAGGATCTGTTGAGTCTATCTGCATGCATTTTAGTAGGGTTCAATGTGTTTCCCTCTCTCCTCAACTGCAGCAGATATTGCAAGTGCTATGTGGGACAATACTACTGCAATCAAGATAAAGCTTCTGACCACAACTTTAGTTGGTATTTCAAATCTAATAGGACTTTGTGTTCTTGTAGGGTTCACATACAAGGGGAGCAAGAGGTTTCAGGAGGCCACTTACATTCTGCACAAGCTACTCACTTTGCCAGAGCCTGTACTGTGGAAAAAGCAGCCACTACAAGGCTGATAATTTTCAACCCCCAAGGGGGCAGGAAGTGAAAGAACGCACTTACACTGCCCTGATGCACTGGCCTGAAACTCTGCTTTGGCCCAGTGGAGGGAAATAGTCTGCACAGCAAAAAGACTGGCATAGTTTACTTCTCTCCCCCTACTGCCCTAAACAAGGGGGAAGCACCAGATTGTGACTGTGGGTATGCAGCAACATGCTACCCCTTACTTCAGCAGGGCTGTAAAGTTACAAAGCAGCCCTTAGTACCTTATAAATATTAATTAAGCCTCCTGTGTCTGTGAGGTAAGTATTACTACTCCTATTTTACTTGGTACACTAGACGCACTACATTGGCGCAGCTGCATCGCTGCAGTGTATCTGGTGAAGATGCTCTATGCCAATAGGAGAGCTTTCTCCCATAAGCACAATTATTCCATCTCCACGAGACGCAGAAGCTAAGAGTGTCTCCCACCGACATAGCACCAGTATGGACAGCTCCTAGGTCTCTGTAACTTGTGTCGCCCAAGGGGGTGTCTTTTTCACATCCCTGAGTGACATAAGTTATATCAACTTAAGGGATAGTGTAGAATTGTCCTGAGTGTTTACTTCCCTACTCCAAACTGCCTTAACTCTGCTGTGATAGCAATGCCCTGAAAACAATCAGAAAAATAGACTGCCTTGTCCATCCTAACAAAGAGTTCCATTGTGTCCTTGGCCACATCAGCCAGAATGCCTGAACCTTCATCATAAGGGGGTAGAGCACTTATGTTAAAACCAGCAAACGTTAGTGAGGTGACAAGTCACAATGTACACTGGAGACGTACATGTACAAAACAAACTATAGAATCAGTGTTCTGTGGTACCATTTTCAGACTGTTCAGGAAAGAATACACAGGCAGTCGAGCATCTCTGTGGAGGCAATGTGATGGTTGTTCTATGTCTTAGTTGAGAAGTACAACTATGTGTGGATATGTGAGCAACAAAATGATTATATTAAATTGCCCACAGATATTTTACTATATCATTGGTTATTAAACTCTGGTGATTCATTCTCACCACGACAAAAGGGTATGTATCTAAGTGTATGATACAAGCCTGCACATATTTTCCTCTTCTGTTACATTACATCATATTACATGGTAAGTCACATGATATAAGCCCCTATCCAGAATGCATTTTTTTTCTGCAAGACGTGCTTCTCTGGGGCAGATGGATACAAAGGTTAGATGCTAGATAGAAATACTGCTAGATATCCAGCCTATGAAACATCACCTTTTGGCTCAATCATTTCACAATATATGGATCAAGCTTTAAGTTTTGTGGAAAAAACATTCACTCTCCATGGGTGAAAGAATAGTAAAGATCAGGATACCACAGACCAGTAGCCAGCTCTGTTTGACCCACTAATATAAAATTTCAAAGGTTAATCTTTAGTGGCTGAAATCTTAAAGTGCAGAACAGCTACCAAATGAACCTTCACAATAGTCTTGGACTGTTCTCTCTTTTTGGCAAAGACCAACACACTTTTTTGTTGCATAAAGTGCCTTAGTGATCATTAGAAAGTGATCAGAGAAAAGCAAAATTCAGCTCGTCTTAACTTCTGATCAGAGGTTAGCATACTTTCCATCTACCATATCCCATTCTTTCATTTACAGAAATGCAACACAAATTTTCTGTACTTCCTACGTTTGTGTTCACTTGCCACCCAATTAATATCCTTTTCCCCTGTAGTAGTTTTGTCCTCAGACAAACACACTTGAGCTTTTAACTTTTTCTAACCCATCTGTATTACACGAGAAAAAAACGAGGTGTGTTTTTAACATACATCAGGTAACATATTAAAAACCTAGTGATGACAGCATGTCATAGGTTTAACTTGTGTTAGAGTTTCCTTGAGCATCTATGCCCACCCCAGGTTTCACCTGTCCCAGCTAACACATGAAAAATACAAATTGCTTGAATACATTAGCTAACATGTTAAAAACACCTTTCTTACTACTAAAGACAAGGCCTCAGTTCCTGATATTTATCCCCTCAGGGTCTGCCTAATGTCACTGAAGGATGAAGGAATGGAGTTAGTGAGCTCACCAGAAGGCCTTGTCATGATCTGGGAGGACGGGGACTGTGAGGCAATCTCCAACATGGGAGACAAAGCTTGGTAAATGCAGGATAGAGACAGGGCCGGCCCACAACATTTTGGCACCTGAGGCAGGGAGTTCAAATGATGTCCCCATACCCCCTTGCTTGGGCCAAAACTTTGAAAGGTCTCAATTCTGCCTTTTCCCTGTTCTACTCCTCTCATGGTACTGCTCTGCTACCTACCCCAATAAAGGAGAACAACTTAAAATGCATTGTTCAAAAATTTTAAGCAACACTTAACTTTCAAACACCCGAACAGCAAATGTCACTTTTCTTGTCTGCATAGTAAACACTGGCATTTTTATCTGTTTGAATAATCAAAGTGGTGCTTTCCGTGCCTTCTGGGTTGCAAAGATTTGAACTGCTTCCCGCTGAAGGTCCACAGTCTGGGCCAGCTCATGCTCTACTGAGATAGTTGCAAGGCCAACCAGCCTCCCCTGCGTCACTGTGGAGCATAGATATGTTTTTATAAACTTCAGCTTGGAGAAGCTGCATTCTCCACTGACAACCATTACATGAAGTGTTAGAAGTATGTGCAGAGCAACAAAAGCATTTGGAAAGAGGGCGGTCATCTTATTTGTGCACATAAATTCCAGAACAGCCTTTGGAGTTGATCCTGCTGAAATGTATCTTGAAAGGGCTTTCAGTTCATTACTTAAATCACTCGCATCAATATCGTGCATGTCATCATGTGTCAACATTGTCTCTAGTGCCCTGCATTACTGTTGTAGGTCTTCTTCAGGTATAGTGAAGAATTTGGGAATATCATACAACATCCCAAATATACTGCTGTGTTCCTTGAGCTGAATGAAATGTTCTTCAACTGACTATATTGCACAATATAGCACAATCTGGTTAAGAATTCAACTTTGAATTGTTGTTTGGGGTCTCTTATAGGATTATCGGGTGCCTCAATCAAAATGTCTTCTTCGGTGACTCTTGTATTCTTGAATGGATGGGAAAATAACTTCAGTGTGAAGTCCCTCTGCCAACTTCTGTGCATTCTTCAGAATGTTCTGAAATCCCTCATCTGACCGGTCAGACTGTAGGTATGACTATGCTTTGTCCAGTTGTTCCATTGCTCCAGATATATCAAGGTCAACACCTTGGAGTCTCTTGCTTACAACATTTATTTCAAACAGTATGTCATGCCACAACACTAAGCCACACAAAAATTTGAAGTTATGTATGTTTCTGGTGATTCCATTTCTCTTTGCCAGTGTTCTCCCATGAACAGTTCGTATCATAGCATTATCCTCCATAATGGCAACTATGTCATCACCTATCTTTTCAGTTTGATGTTTGATAGGCTTTATCGCCTCCACTCGATTTTCCCATCGTGTGGCACTCAGTGGTTTCAGTGTCCGAGGATGTTCCCAGATGTTGCTTCAAAATTTACCATTGATGAGTTGATGCAGAGAAAAATACACAGATGCTTTGAATGACATTAAAAAATTCAGCAGCCTTGCTGGAAGCTGATGCTGCATCACTGACCATCAGGTTCAATGAAAGAGAACTGCATGGGACAAAAAAAGCTCGAGGGTTTAACTCTAGGATCCTTGTCTGCACTCCTCTGCTCTTTCCTCTCACGTTGGCACCATTATCGTAGCCCTGACCTCTCATGTCAGCTATCGCAATTCCTGTATCATCCAGCTTTTTAAGAAGCACATTTGTCATACCAGCTCCTGTAATATCAGTGTCAATACATTCTAGAAAATGCTGTGACAGTCACCATTGCAGGGACATTTTCACTAGTTCTGTTGTTGTTATAAAAAATGCACCATTAAAGTCATTTGTTCCATATGGCTGATGTCAGGTGTGCAATCCAGAACAATAGAGTAATATCTTGCTGACTTCAGATCTCCCACAATCTTCTGTTTGACTTTTGTTCCCAGTAACTGTATGATCTCATTTTGAATTGTTTTTCCAAGGTAGTGGAATATGTTTACTTGTTGGGTGGTGACTCTTCTTAGATGCTCCTGGAATACAGCATCAAACTCAGCCATCAGCTCCACAATTTTAAGGAAATTTCCATTGTTTGGCACATACAGCTGATCTGAAGTGCCATGCAGTGCTAGGTTTTGGGTAGCAAGCATTCTCACAATGGCAGTGAGCCTTTTCAGAACATTTTGCCCGTAAAAAGACACTGATGCAATCTTCTCTTGATGCTGATCATCTATCGTAGCCTTTAATCTTAGGGTATGTCTGCACTACGGGATTATGCTGATTTTACAGAAACCATTTTTTAAAAAACAGATTGTATAAAGTCGAATGCACACGGTCACACTAAGCACATCAATTTGGCGGTCTGCGTCCATGTACCGAGGCTAGCGTCGATTTCCAGAGCGTTGCACTGTGGGTAGTTATCCCATAGCTATCCCAGAGTTCCTGCAGTCTCCCCCGCCCATTGCAATTCTGGGTTGAGATCCCAGTGATGGGGCAAAAAGTATTGTCATGGGTGGATCTGGGTACAGCCTCACCCCTCCGTGCAAGTAGCAACCGTTTCGCGCCTTTTTCCCTGGGTGAACTGTGCAGATGCCATAGCACAGCAAGCATGGACCCTGCTCAGATCAAGACAGCAATCATGGATGTTGTAAACACCTTGCGCATTCTCGTGCAGTCAATGCTGAACCAGGACCTGCAGAACCAGGTGAGGAGACGGCGGTGGCTACGGCAGTGCGGCAACGAAAGTGATGAGGACATGGACACAGAATTCTCTCAAACCGCGGGCACCTGCGCTTTGGACATCATGCTGGTAATGAGGCAGGTTCTAGCCACTGAAAGCCGATTTTGGGCCCGGGAAACAAGCACAGACTGGTGGGACCGCATAGTGTTGCGGGTGTGGGACGATTTCCAGTGGCTGCAAATTTTTGCACGCGTAAGGGCACTTTCGTGGAACTTTGTGACTTGCTTTCCCCTGCCCTGAAACACCAGAATACCAAGATGAAAGCAGCCCTCACAGTTGAGAAGCGAGTGGCCAAAGCCCTCTGGAAGCTTGCAATGCTAGACAGCTACCGGTCAGTCGGGAATCAATTTGGAGTGAGAAAATCTACTGTGGGGGCTGCTGTGATGCAAGTAGCCAAAGCAATTATTAAGCTGCTGCTAAGAAAGGTTGTGACTCTGGGAAATGTGCAGGTCATAGTGGATGGCTTTGCTGCAATGGGATTCCCTAACTGTGGCGGGGCAATAGAAGGAACCCATATCCCTATCTCGGCACCGGCGCACCAGGATACACCGTACATAAACTGAAAGGGGTACTTTTCCATGGTGTTGCAAGCACTGGTGGATCACAAGGGATGTTTCACCAACATCCATGTGGGATGGCCAGGAAGTGTTCATGACGCTCGTGTCTTCAGGAACACTACTCTGTTTAAATGGCTACAGCAAGGGAATTACTTCCCAGACCAGAAATTAACAGTTGGCTATGTTGAAATGCCTGTAGTTATCCTGGGGGACCCAGCCTACCCCTTGATGCCATGGCTCATGAAGCCATACATAGGCAGCCTGGACAGTAGTTAGGAGTTGTTCAACTACAGGCTGAGCAAGTGCAGAATGGTGGTAGAATGAGCATTTGGCCATTTAAAGGCGCGCTGGCGCAAATTACTGACTCTCTCAGACCTCAGCCAAACCAATGTCCACATTGTTATTTCTGCTTGCTGTGTGCTCCACAATCTCTGTGAGAGTAAGGGGGAGACCTTTATGGTGGGGTGGGAAGCTGAGGCAAATCACCTGGCTGCTGATTACGCACAGCCAGACACCAGGGCGATTAGAAGAGCACACCAGGAAACGGTGCACATCAGAGAAGCTTTGAAAACCAGTTTCATCACGGGCCAGGGTACAGTGTGACTGTTGTGTTTGTTTCTCCTTGATGAAGCCCCCCTCCCCCTTGATTAACTCATTCCCTGTAAGCCACCCACCCTACCCCTTCAATTACTGCTTGCTTCCTAAGGAAATAAAATCAGTCTCATTTAAAAATAATGTACTCTTTATTAATTCATTATAAAAAGAGGGAGAGAACTGACAAGGTAGCCCAGGTGGGGTTTGGGAGGAGGATAGGAGAAAAGGGAAGGCCACTAAAAAAATTTCAAAATAATGACAGCCTTTTGGTTGGGCTATCCACGGAGGTGGAATGGGCTGGTGCACAGAGCCTCCCTCCACGCGTTCTTAGTCATCTAGTGGGTGAGGAGGCTACGGGAGGGCAGTTATACAGGGGCTGCAGTGGCACTCTGTGATCCTGCTGCCATTCCTGAAGCTCCACCAAATGCCGGAGCATGTCCGTTTGATCACGCAGCAGCCCAAGAGTTGCATCCCGACACCTCTGATCTTTCTGCCGCCACCTCTCATCTCGAGCGTCTCTCCTCTCCTCATGTTCGTCCCTCCTATCCTCATGTTGGTCCCTCCTATCCTTACGGTTATGGCATCTTTCTTGTACTTTGATACCACGTCCTTCCACTCATTCAGATGAGCTCTTTCATTGTGGGTCACTTCCATGATTTCTGAGAACGTTTCGTTTCGCGTCTTTTTTTCCGCCGCCTTATCTGAGATAAACTTCGGGATGGAGGAGGGAGACTTGAAAAATTTGCAGCTGCAGGAGGGAGGGTAAAAAGGGAGAGAAGTATTTAAGAAGACACATTTTACAGAACAATGGTTATACTCTTTCACAGTGAACAACACTATTCACCTTACGTAGCATGTGATCTCACTACAAGGTCGCATTTTGCATCTTAATATTGAGTGCCTGCGGCTTTGGTGTTAGAGATCACAGACGCAGGTCCGGGCATCAGAATTAGGCTTGCATGCAGCCATGGTAAGCCATTGTCTTTCAGCTTCTGCAGCCTTCATATATCCAGCGCCCTCCTTTCCCAAATAGCAAGCAAAGCCCGTTGAGAGTGCTGCTTCTTTCCTGTTAACGTGCAGCACCAGAACCGCCCCCATCCAATTCTCTGGGATGATCACTTTACCCCTCCCCCCACCGCATGGCTGGTATCATGGAAGATCGCTGCTAGCCACCCTCCCCCGCACCGCGTGGCTTGTAGCAGGGAAGATCCCAGCTAGCCAAACGCGAAAAGCTCAGCGCCAGTCACTACCCCGCTCCCCCTGCTTGGCTAAAGGATTTCTTTTAAGCCACAGGCAAACAGCCCAACCATCTCTGTCCCCTTAATTAAATTCCTGAATTTCAACCAGGTTACCATGAACGATATCACTCTCCTGAGGATAACACAGTGAGATAAAGAACGGATGTTGCTTGAATGCCAGCAAACACCAGGACCATACGCAGCTAGGTTTTGTCATGCAATGATACCAGATTACTTGCTACATGCATGGCATGGTCAAGTGTCCTACCATGGAGATCGGAATAAGGCTGCCCTGCCCAGAAACCTTCTGCAAAGGCTTTTGGAGTACCTCCAGGAGACCTTCATGGAGATGTCCCTGGAGGATTTCCGCTCCATCCCCAGACATGTTAACAGACTTTTCCAATAACTTTACTGGCCACGAATGCATCCCAAGTCCTCAGGGCAAATTAATCATTAAAAAACGCTTGCTTTTAAAATCATGTTTTATATTTACAAAGGTATACTCACCAGAGGTCCCCTCCATGGCTTCATTCTCTGAGATAGTGGCTTGGGAAGGTATCATAACCTTAGTCCCAGATTTGGACCTTAGCGTCCAAAATATGGGGGTTAGCATGAAAACCTCCAAGCTTAGTTACCAGCTTGGACCTGGTACTTGCTGCCACCACCCAAAAAATTAGTGTTTTGGGGCACTCTGGTCCCCCTGAAAAACCTTCCCTGGGGACCCCAAGACCCATATCCCTTGAGTCTCACAACAAAGGGAAATAATCCTTTTTCCCTTCCCCCCTCTCTGTTCCCAGTCCTGGAAACAAAAGTACTTTCCTATTCCCCCAGAGGGAATGCAAAATCAGGCTAGCAATCCAACACACAGATCTCCCCTTGATTTCTTCCTCCCACCAATTCCCTGGTGAGTACAGACTCAATTTCCCTGAAGTAAAGAAAAACTCCAACAGGTCTTAAAAGAAAGCTTTATATAAAAAGAAAGAAAAATACATCCAAATGGGCTCTCTGTATTAAGATGATACAATACAGGGTCAATTGCTTAAAAGAATATTGAATAAACAGCCTTATTCAAAAAGAATACAAATCAAAGCACTCCAGCACTTATATTCATGCAAATACCAAAGAAAAGAAACTATATAACTTACTATCTGATCTCTTTGTCCTTACACTTAGAAACAGAAGATTAGAAAGTAGAACTACTTCTCCAAAGCTCAGAGAAAGCAGGCAGACGACAAAAGACTCAGACACAAACTTCCCTCCACCCAGAGTTGAAAAAATCCGGTTTCCTGATTGGTCCTCTGGTCAGGTGCTTCAGGTGAAAGAGACATTAACCCTTAGCTATCTGTTTATGACAGAAGGCTGGGAGGGTAATTCTGTCAGAGTGAGAAAAAGCTCCTGGCTGTTAGAGAGAACAGAGTGCTGTGTGCTCTCTGCAAGCTCGTCCTCCTCTTCCTCCTCCTCCTCATCTTTCCCATCTGCAGAATCCTCAGGCATGGCTGAGACTACCACCCCCACCACGGAATCCACAGACAGGGGTGGGGTAGTGGTTGCAGACCCCCCTAGAATTGCATGCAGCTCAGCGTAGAAGCGGCATGTTTTTGGCCCTGTCCCGGACCTTCCGTTTGCTTCTTTGGTTTTCTGGTAGGCTTGTCTGAGCTCCTTAACTTTCACACGGCACTGTACTGAGTCCCTGGTGTGGCCTCTCTGCATCATGGCCTTGGAAATTTTTTTAAATGTTTTTTCATTTTGTCTTTTGGAACGGAGTTTGTTAGCATGGAATCCTCTCCCCATATAGCGATCAGATCCAGTACCTCCCATGCAGTCCATGCTGGAGCTCTTTTTCGATTCTCAGGAGACTGCATTGTTACCTGTGCTGATCAGAGCTCCACGCTGGCCAAACAGGAAATGAAATTCAAAAGTTCGCGGGGCTTTTCCTGTCTACCTGCCCAGTGCATCTGAGTTCAGATGGCTTTCCAGAGCGGTCACAATGGTGCACTGTGGGTTACCGCCTGGAAGCCAATACCATCGAATTGCAGCCACACTAACTCTAATCCAACATGGCAATACCAGTTTCAGCGCTACTCCCCTCGTCGGGGAGGAGTACAGAAATCGGTTTTAAGAGCCTTTTATATCTACATAAAGGGCTTTGTTGTGTGGACGGGTGCAGGGTTAAATTGGTTTAATGCTGCTAAATTTGGTATAAATGCATAGTGTAGACCAGGCCTTAGTCTCATCTCAAGCTCTTTCCACCTATGGAATGCTCTTTGGTGATTTGCTGTCCCTCAGTCTACTGCTCAAGTTGGTCCACAGCCCTGGATCATCTAGACTTAAGGAACTGACCTCAGCAGCAGCTGTTTCTTGCGCCTCCACCACACTCTTCTCTGATCTACATTTTTCTTCAGGAATGTGCATGGGTACATCCATTTGAGATGGAGATATGGATGCTGCAGTAGCTGCCAGGTCACCTACATTCTGACTAACTGGAAGATCAGTCATCTCCTCACCACTCACATCCTCACTGGGGCTGGAAAGCTCACCTTGAACATTTGTGTCTATGTATCTCAGGAGAGCTCCTTCCTGCTTAGATAGAAAAGCTTCCTTTGCTTTCTTTCTGAATGCTGCCCCAGAGGGGTGTTTTCTTCTTTCACTCATGATTGCTGTTCTGTGCCAGCTATAGTGGCTCTCAACATTCAGTTGAAGGGGACAAATAAACATGCTGGTAGCAGGGCCTGAATGAGGGTCTTAAGGGCCTAGCTGGCTCCTACTATTTCAGTTGACTGCCTGTTCTCCTCAAGTGGGTTCAGGGAAGCAGCAGGAAACAGGAAGCTCCCTGAGAAGCTGGTGTTAATCAGTCTAGGCTTCTGGAGGTGCTACAGAGGTACATAAGAGGCTCCTCCTCCTCCTCTCTCTCCCTGCAGCACCTGCCGCTTTGTTGTTCTCTCTCACCTTTTCTCTTGCCTGCCTGTTATATCTCTTGTGCCCTCCTTCCTCCAGTGCAGCACTCCACCATCTCTGTGCATCTAGAGCAGAGAGAATACATTTGCACCAGCAGCAGACACAATTTTCTACACTCTGGGTCCTAGTGTCCCTCCACACACACACACACACACACACAAAGTCTGGCACCTCAGTTCATCTCATGGTAAGGCCAGCCCTGGATAGAGAATCTGAAGGGCTTCAGGAGAGGCATGGAGAAGCCTAGAGAGAAGTGCTGAAACCTTTCTTAGGGCTTGATCCAATTACCATTGAAGTCAATTGAACATCTCCTGTTGACTTCAGTGGTAGCTGGACTGGTGTCAGGCACTCGACAGAGTACAGTTTTGTCTTTGGCAGTCTCTAAACTAGTACAAATCAAAGTCACCCTGGCATGCCTCTTTGTGGTCAGATCTGGAACTGCAGGTAAGTCCTGCTTTGATTTCCTTCCAAGTATAAACAATGCCCGACCAGCTTTGGGTATTAAAGAGATTCCTCCTCAGAGAGTCTCTTTTATTTAACAGTCTCCCATAGGCATATATGACACCCTTCTATCTCAACTTCTTGGCTGAGGGACTCAGTCCCAGTCTGTCTATCACATGTCTTGATTTCATCCAAATGCTTCATCTAGATGCTCTGACCTCAGGACTTCTGAGGCTATCTGAGTGGAGCCTCTCTCTGATGTTGAGATCTGTGGAGGTCTCTCAAGCATTCCTCCAAATACTAGGTGGGCACATTGTAACTATCTCACTAGAATCCTCCTCTTTTCTGAAACTCTTCTTTCAGGTCACCTGGCCTGGTAGGAACCCTAGGAGACTCTCTGACTTAGGAACTTGGGCCTGGTCTACACTAAAGGTTAGGTAAAATTTAGCCATGTTAGGTCAATTTAAAAATGACTGTGTCCACACAACCAACCCCATTCCATCAACCTAAAGGGCTCTTAAAATCAACTTCTGTACTCTTCACAGCAAGGTGAGCAGTGCTAAAATTGACTTTGCTGGGTTGAATTTGGGGTACTGAGGACACAAATCGATGGTATTGGTCTCCAGGAGCTATCCCAGAGTGCTCCATTGTGACCGCTCTGGACAGCACTTTGAACTCCGATGCACCAGCCAGGTACACAGGAAAAGCCCCAGGAACTTTTGAATTTAATTTCCTGTTTGGTCAGCACGGTGAACTCAGCAGCACAGGTGACCATGCAGTCCCCCTAGAATTGTAGAGTGTAGAATTTTTTTACACCCTCCCCCTTAACTGTATAAAATCGATTTCTAAAAATCGACTTCTATAAAATTGACCTAATTTCATAGTGTAGACATATCCTTGCATTCTTCTTAACCCAGACTTCCTGCCCTGGGAACCATACTGTCTGTCTGGCTCAGGATCCCTGGGATCTCCCCTAGTCTAAAGCTTCCTTTCTTCTCAGAATTCTCCCTCTAATTGAGATCTGTAGCCTTTTATCATGCCCAGGTGCTTCCTAGCCTAATTAACTACCTCACAGTTACTCAATGAGTTAATTATTCCCAGGTGGAGCTGAGTTGGCTTATTCCCCTAGTTGAGCCTGTCAGAGAGAGGCTGGGCTCCTGATGCCTTCACAGATTCAGCTACCCTTTGACAGAGTAAATTAAGAAATGATACTCTGAATAACTGATGCATAAATTGTTTTCCAATGACAATTAAGAGAGGCAGGCTGTGTATAGTACGCTTTTTAATTGAATGCAGAATATCTAGTTCTAGAATTGTAGTCACATGCATATTGGTCCTATGTTATTGTCCCTACTCACACACTAGCAACATAATGACTCAATCCAGAGAATTCTGGCCACGACATAGCAAAGCATTTGAGCATATGCTTAATTTCAACTAAGTACACCTCTACCTGCATATAATGCAACCCAATATCACATGAATTTGGATATAACTCAGTAAAGCAGCGCTCCAGAGGGGTGGGGCTGTGCACTCCAGCGGATCAAAGCAAGTTCGATATAATGTGGTTTCACCTATATCACGGTAAGATTTTTTGGCTCCCGAGGAGGACAGCGTTATATCGGGGTAGAGGTGTATGTAGTTCTCTTGAAATCAATAGGACTCCACACATGCTTAAGTACTTTGCTCAATCAAGATTCAGCATCTTGAGAGACTGGGTTCTTAGACAGCTAAACTATTTCTGAATATTCTCTTAATGGTTTCCAATTAATTTGGCAGTTCTCTGTTCACTCTCTTGGTAACAAATTACTTTATTACACATGCCCAGTAGCTTTGAATAAAATGGTCAAGTGGTGAGGATGTAATTTGTCACTCGATGCATTTCACAGTACAATGCCTTATCACATACTTTTTGCCTTTTATATAATTTGGTGCTCATTCTCACGTTAAACAAATGTGGACAATGTTCTTTTTCAGTTGCACTCAGTAGGTCCAAATGGCAAATGAATGCTTTTCCTGCTTCAGTGTTTAAAGTAATGTCATCTGTGGACGTCTGTTCTGGGAAATGAAGATGCCCTTTAAGTATAAGTTTTTCAGATGTACTCAGTGTTGTCTTAACTCTATTCACCTTGAAAAAATCTCAGCTGCAAAAGCTACAGTGATTTTTACCACTGCCTTAAATGAGTATAGAAAAAATAATATTTGGCCTTATCCTAGAAACAAATTGTTAAGGTTCCTCTCCCACTCTGAACTTTAGGATACAGATGTGGGGACCTGCATGGACACTTCTAAGCTTAATTACTAGCTTAGATCTGGTAACACTACCACCATCAAGAAATTTCAGTGTCTGGAACACTTCCTGTCCCCCCAAAACCTTCCCCTCCCTGGACAGCCTTGAGAGGCTTTTTCACCAAATTCCTGGTGAACACGATCCAAACCCTTGGATCTTAACACAAGGAGAATTTAACCATTCCCCCCCTCCTTTCCCTTACCAATTCCTGGTGAGTCCAGATCCAATCCCCTTGGATCTTAAAACAAAGAAAAAAGTCAGTCAATCAGGTTCTTAAAAAGAAAGCTTTTAATTAAAGAAAGAAAGGTAAAAAATCATCTCTGTAAAATCAGGATGGAAAATACGTTACAGGGTAATCAGATTCATATAGCCCAGAGGAACCCCCTCTAGCCTTAGGTTCAAAGTTACAGCAAACAGAGGTAAAATCCTCTCAGCAAAAAGGAACATTTACAAGTTGAGAAAACAAAAATAAGACTAACATGTCTTGCCTGGCTGTTACTTACAAGTTTGAAACATGAGAGACTGATTCAGAAAGATTTGGAGAGCCTGGATTGAAGTCTGGTCCCTCTTAGTCCCAAGAGCGAACAACCCCCCAAAAAAAGAGCACAAACAAACACTTCCCCCCATCAAGATTTGAAAGTATCTTGTCCCCTTATTAGTCCTCTGGTCAGGTGTCAGCCAGGTTTACTGAGCTTCTTAACCCTTTACAGGTAAAAGAGGCATTAACCCTTAACTATCTGTTTATGACACAAATATTGCACACCGATATAATTATGATGCACCTACCAGAAGCAAAATGGCAAAGAATAAAGTGATAGGTATCTCCACTGCAGTATCTAATTTTCAGCTCCATTACTACAGCCCCAGGTTTCTCTGACACCTTCTGTCAGATGTGTGCAGTTCTCAACTCAGTCCTCTCTTAAACATGGTTCTTTGGTTCTATCACCTGCAAGGAAAGGATGGAAAGAATGATAAGGACAAAGAGAAGCATTTATTTGGAAATTCCTCCTCTCACACTCTCAGCCATTCAAAGGACTGGCTCTACCTGTTCTCTTCTTAACTCCATTGGATTGGACTGGATGTCTCAAGATGCATCCAGAATCCAGGAATTAAGAAGTCAGCTCTTTAGCAGTCACACACGAGACACTTTAGGCTCCCATGTTTATTAGAATATTGTTTTTAAAGAAAACCAAAAACTGAGTCATTGCTCCTCAATGGGACCCTTTGCCCATTCTCTTTGTTCTGTGGGGGCATGGTTCTAAGTAAGCATTGTGGGCCTCCAGATCCACTCCAAAGGCACAGGAAAGCAGTGATGCTATATTTCTTCTGAGCATAAATGGTGATGTGACAATCGAAGAACGAGTAATGTGAACAAGCAACATTTATTTTGTCAGAAACTGAACTGCTAAAGGAAAAACTGAAAAAAAACCCATCAAATTATATGAAACAAAATAACATTTTGTGCCATTTTATCTCTGATCTGTGAAATTCTTAAAACACTTGCTTCCACCCTGAGATGTGCCAAAGGCAAATATAAAGAACTTACAAGCAACATTAAAACATAACAAAAGCACTAGCCATTAAATTTGTACCTTCGGGCTCAAATCCTGAAGTCTTCATTCAATTTAATTTCTATTCAGTCCTTACTAACCAAAGCTGCCACTGGCCAAATCTTGAGAGGTGCTGAGCACCCACAATTCCCACTGAAGTCAATGAGAGTTTTGCTTGAGAAAGGACTGAGTGAAAATTGAGTCAGGCCGAAGACTCAATTAAGTAAATTGAGGGGGTCTGCATTAACTAAATGCAGACCCCCACTGTTGCTTTCCAACAATTAGTCTTTCTCCTCTATTATGGAACTTTTGCCATCCCGTTACTGTATCTTTCCATTAGGTACCTGGATCCATTTGACCCAGCAGTAATCGTTTTGCTTTTCTCCCACTGGAACCTTGCATATAGTTCCGACAGGCAAAGGCATCAATAATGTTACATGACAACCTGCTTTTCCTCTCAGGAGGGAAATGGAAAAGTGAGTCTGTTCCTTACAGACCACAGATTTGTTATTGTGGAAATCACAGGCAGCGAAGCCTAACATCATGCTCTCAATTAATACATCACAGCTGGTTGATAGGCTTGTAAACAAGGCAGTCTAGTGGACAGAGTAGCCCTCTGAGAACAATTTAGAAAGCAGGTTCTTAGAAATGGTGGGGTAGAAAGACACAGGCTGTCACAGTGACCGTATTCGATATGCTGACAGTTTGAAAACTGTTGCTGAAAGTATGATAGATTAACTATTTTGTTACTGCTCTGTAATTGCTACACAGGACACAGTGACCCGAGGATTCAATCTCATACAAACAACCTCACTTCATTATCTTTCAGATGCACCTGGGTAACTCTCCTAAATTCCAATGGAAACTGCACATGCAGAAAGAGAATATATCCTTCAGAAGCATGCAATAAATTGCTGTCTACATTAAAGGCCACATCAAATATTCATTTTTATAGTTCTATAATGCCTTTCATTCTCAAGGAATCCACAGTTCTTTAGAAATCATGAGCCTGATTCTGATCTCACATACTCTGTTTTTAATCAGTGGTATCACCGTAGAACAGATTTTCAAGTGCTCAGCATCCAAAACTGGACCCTGATTTTCAAAAGAGCTGAGCTCAATAAATAAGGGCCAGAATCCAAGGTATAAAGCTCTTTTTAGAAACGTTACCTCTGCTTTTATGCCCAAATGGGAGCTGAGCTCTTTTGAAGCTCTGATCCTTACTGACTTCAATTGAGTTACCACTGCAAGGGAAATTAAAGTCTGTGTGTGGATATATACTCTCCATCCCAAAAGTGTGGTAATGGGGTGTGTGGGAATGTACACACACAACTAAAATGCAACATCTTTGTAACAGAGACTGGTAACTAGCCAGCAAACAGTGTGCTCCACAGTATTACAGGAGAGGAAAAGAGAAAAAATCTCTACTCCTATGAAAAATAGCATGGCAGCATTGAGCACTGAAGGATTTTTTAGTATAATCAGACCAAGATTCACACAGTAAATTACTTGGCATCTACCTTTAGGATCCCTGAAAGGACACAAAGTAATCTATATTGCTGGGGTATAAACATAGTTGTTAGAAACATAGGAACTGTCACAGTTGATCAGACTCAAGGTCCATCTAGTCCAGTACGCTAGCACCAGCACCAACTCTGGCTAGCACCAGATGATTCAGAAGAAAGTATAAGAATCCCACAGTGGGCAGATGTGGGATAATCTGCTCCCTGCATAGTTACTTCTATTCCCTGATAGCTAGAGATTGGCTCATGACATAAAACACAAAGTTTCATAACCCTTACCTACTTTAATGAAAACAAAAAATTGGTAACTCGTGTCTCCATATCCCTACAAAATTGCATGCTGTTTTGAGTCTTGTTAAGTCCTTGGCCTCAATGACCTCCTGGGGCAATGAGTTCCATGATAAGGGTTACGCAGTTTTGAATTTATTTACAAAATGTTTTATCAGTGAAACACATGGGGAGATTAGACAGGGATTTGGATCTAGCACAGTTATCAATGACAGACCTATAGGGCTCAAATTCACAAATAGTTCAGTGGTGAATTTCTCTCTTATACTAGAACATTATCCCACCCATGCATTGACAGATATTTGTCAGCTATACCTTTAGATAATTCCAGTCCATTCTGAGAAACGAAGCAAAATCTCATCCTATCCCCTTCTTTATGCAGATACTTCCATCAGCTGACATTCAAGGAGTCAGGAAAACTCAGCTAACAGATATCAGGAATTAGTCAGCACATAGCTAGATGTACATTGGCATCAGGACACCACTGTTACCTGCATAATTTAGGGTTCCCACCTCCTACTCTCCCGGAGTGCTGGGTTTCAATGGCCCTCCATGGGTTAGTGGAACCTTTCCCCAGTGAAAGAGCCTTCCACAGTGAATATCCTTAAACATGGAGATGTATTTATTAGCAATTAACAGTTAATAAACTGGATATACACGCCAAGTATCTAATGCTCAACACTCCCAATAAGGCAGACAAACTTCTTCTGATGACCAGTCAGGATCATGTCCCATCTGGGGCTCTAGCTTCTGAACAGTATGGTCATGCAGAAATTAAGAGATCTGTCAGCTTTGGTCTTGAACTGTGTTCAAGAATTAAGTTACAATGAACTTGTCTTTTGACCCTCATTATATAGTTGAAGTGAGGGTTTTCTCTTACTTATGCCTTCAACAATTATTTTAATTAAAGCATGACTATACAATACATTTAACCAAGCATAAACCCAATGAGCTAAAACCATTTTCCTAGCAACAGCAAAACTTTAATTTCTTCATATCAGCAAAAGCAACTTTTAACAAAAACTCTCATAGACACCCAGTAAGAAACTTTCAGAAACTCAAGGTTAGCTTGTCCATATTTCCAATAGAATACTCCTTCTAGTCTCACAAACCTGTGATTTTACTGTATCTGTCCTGTTAGTAATGCTGCAGCTGATACTTTTCTATCTGGCTAAGTCAAAGGCAAGTTCTCTTGACACTACAGTTTTGTTTCCAACTTATGGTGGCTGAGCATACAAAATGGCTGTGGGTTTTGCTAAGTCCAAACACAAGATGGCCACGGGTCACGTGAAGTCCAGGCCTCTCGTTACATGCCTACCTTAAAAAACTCCAAAATAAATAGTAATAAAATCCTGCATTAGATTTACTTGATTTTTAACATTCTTGGCCTGGTGTCTCTAATTTTCTAATTGATTAGCCATAATTACTCCTGTACCTTTTAGGTATGATTGCTTGCTAAAAGGCTTGTCTGGCTGGGAACACATGAACCATGTGTGCTATACGTTACATGCTTGTTGAAAATGTAAGCAAAAGCTGAGCTAGATTTTAGACAGGAAACAGTTTTGCCTCTGCTACTAATTTGGTGTGTGATCTAGGGCAAGTCACTTACATCCTTTGCCCTCCCTCCACCTAAATCTGCAAAATGGGGATCACAACAATGTCACATCACTGAGAGCCAGTTTATGTTAATTTTTGCTGTGAGTTCTCCGATGTTAACACCTCTGTTCTAGGGAACAAACTGAGACCACCAGCGGTACTTTAGAAGTGTGTAGCCAGTAATGACTTCTGTCCCTACATGTTATCAACACCACATTGTTGATACTGTAACTAGGTCACACAATATTTGCTTAAAGTTCCATAGAATCCCAAAGGTTACTGTATACAATACTGTGTAAATAAGGACTTAATGGGGCAGCAGACCAAAACCACAGAGGAATCATTTCAATGCCCATGACCAGGGAGAATGGGAATGGAACGGGAATACAAACATGATCAAACAACAGAACTTTAAGAGTCTAAATGAGATTCGATTGGTTGTTGTGATTACTGCTGACATGTTAACTCTGTGATGTAAGCAGAAAAAATACACCTTTGGAAAAGCATCCAGCTGTTCACAGAAGGATAAGAAGAAAGGACTTGGCCAGTTTGTGTATAATACAAACCAAATTGATAACACTTTCATGCTGAATGCTCTTGCTTCAGTTTTGTAAACTGAAGCTTTGCTTAGGCATTTTCTTAACGTAAAAGTGATTAGTATTTGAGCCAGGGATCCATAAAAATCTAAAACTGTGCAGATCAATTTGTAAGGTAATTAAGTGTTTTCTCCATGATTCTATGATAGCCATATAAGTGCTAAGTGATGTTGTTGTTATACATAGGCAAAACACATATCTTTGACTGTTTTATCTGCACTCTGCCCACTAATCCATTTTATCCAGGAATACTTCTAATTTCTAAAACTCTGAAGAGCTTCAAACAACTACTGTAAAAAAATACAAATGGAATGAATGCTTCCTGTCCCCAAATGCTGAATTTCTAACCCAAAATTACAGGGTTGGAGACTGAAAGACTCCATTCAAGTCCTGGAGAAGAATCAGATTTTTTTCCCCACGTAAACTTTTTTTTTTTTTTTTTTTAAACACACTTTTTCAGTGGATAAAACAAGAAAAAAGAAAAAATATTGAAGAAAGTATGTGTGTGCATGCGGGAGGGTTCCTGACCTAATTGTTTTTTTTAAAAAAAAATTCTTAGGGCAAAAAAACCCGGTAGTTTCTTCTGAAATTTTCAATTACATACTTAATATTTTTGGTCACTAATAATGAATAATAAACTCTTAAAAATGCCCAAGGTGCCCAAAAACGCTTCTAAACTCACCTTTCTGTAAAGTAAGTGGACTGTAGAATACATAATTTAGTGGTGTCCTTAGAAATGACTTGCATGCCTCACTAGCTTTATAGCACATAGTAATACCCAGGTATTCTGTCTGTGATGTGGCAGTAGGAGTGAGGGTGGAAGGCCCACAAAGGTACGGGACTGTGAAACAGAAGTGGCAGGGGTGGCCAGACTGTGGCTCACGAGCCACATGCAGCTCTTTAAAATGCAGCTTGCAGAATCCTCTGCCCTCCCCCCCATTATGCACCTACCAGACTGGGGAGGAGGAGAGCTCATGACTTCTACTTTCATGCAGGGTGGTGGGGAAAGGGCTTTTTCCCAGTGGCGATGGGGGTCTTGGAACTCCAGCCCTGGGGGGCTCACCTGCTGCAGCTTGAGGCTTCAGCAAGAAAGGGTCTGAAGCCCTGAGTCCTGGCAGGTGTTCTCTGCCTCTCAAACTTCTGAAGATTGTCATGTGTGACTTGGAGGGTCAGTAAGTTTGGCCACCTCCGAGATATGATCATGGCAGGAGTTGAGTCTCTGTGCTTTTGGTGAGATATGGGTAGAGACCTTGAGCAAAATGTTTATGATGTTTGTGTAGTTAGAGATTTGAACATCTCTAGTGCTATTGCACAATGATTTCAAGAGATGGAGAACAATATAATTAACTGAAACTGCAGTAAGTTGGCATTTAGCTGAGATGCTGCGGCTAACTCTACACTTGAGACATTTTAAAAGAATCAGGTTATAAAACCAAACTAATTCTTCAGGGTAATTTCTTCTTTGAGAATGTAATAAATACAAAGGGCAGGAGATTTTTCAAAACAGATTGCTTTCTTACATTTGCAATCTCCCATACTGGCACACATGTTCCCTCAGGCATGCTACAGTTGTATTACAATGCTGTATGACAGCGCATGATGGATGAGCCTCAAAGAGTTCAGGGGATTGGTTCGATATGTTCAGAGGCACATTGGAAGCTTAAAAAAATCTTTGGTCAAGAAGTTGGACTGATAACACATTTTCTCATAAGTTTTCCAGGATGTACAAGACAAGCAGCAATTGGGCTTAAATTGCAGCAAGGGTGGTTTAGATTGGCCATTAGAAAAAACTTCTTAACTATCAGGAATAAATTGCCTGGGAAGGCTGTGCAATATCCATTATTGTAGGTTTTTAAGAGCAGGTGAGACAAACTCCTGTCACGGATCATCTAGATAATACTTAGTTCTGCCATCAGTACAGGGGACTGGACTAGATGACCTCTGAAGGTCCCCTCCAGTCCTACAATTCTATGTCCCAGATTTGGATGGATTGGAGATTTCTCAGTTACTGCATTTCATGCATTAAGTGCTGAAAAATGCAAATTAAATTAATTTGACTTTCAGATATTCAGGTCCAGATTAAATTTTCCCACAAAGGATATGGTCAGGTTTTATGGAATCAAGACCAATTTGTATCATTACATTCTGTTCTTGGAGGCACATGTATAGTTTCTACTGAATTTCAGTGGAAGTTGTCTTGTCCATCAAAGAGTGAAACTGTTATTTCAATGATCTCTCTAAACAGAATGGTAAGGATATAAAACAAAATATTTTTGGGCTACAATTATTCTAAATTATCAGTTTATTAAAGGATGAAAATAATTTCTCTCTGGAAACATCAATCAGGCCAGGTTTTGAGGTTAGCACTCATGGGAAATTTGTAAAATGATTCAGTTTCCATGAGCATTTAAACCTACCTTCATTTGAGTGAAGCATTTGCTAAACAGTTTAGGAGTGTTAGTGTCCACTTGGGAGCAAGCTAAGACTGTCTAATTACTTGAGCTAGTAACCTAAACCAGATTTGGGTCCTTGGAGATCAAAGTGACTCAAAGTCACACAATGATTTTTTTTTAATTTATTTATTTATTTTTTTTAAAGAAATTACTTAAATTGTGAGCAACTATTTTAGGTCACTGTTGGAAAGCTAAATTTGAGCTTCACAATTAAGAATCTTATTGGTAATCCCCTCTACAATGCATATTTTTAGATTGTATTTGTAAAAAAAAAGTCTCTAATTGGAAACTTATGCAAATGATTTGCTCTTTGATTTTAAAACAGATTTTGCTAGTTTTGATGGGTAATTAACACTAACAGTTTGATACATTTGTAAAAGATTGTGTTAAACGTTTTAACCTCTCAGTTATTCTTTTGTGCTGAATCTAAATGTGAAATATAAACATACATGAAGCTTCCTTTCATCTCAAAATAAAGAGTATTATTGTTTTTCAAAAGGATCAAGTGTTACTTCATTGCTGATATAATCCAGTTAATTTGCAAGAAATATAAAAAAACACACACACAATCCTTAAGATATCATGTACCTCCATCTTTCAAGGTCTAAATATACATGTAACAAGGGCCAGATGTTGCTTCTATTACCCAGGCAGGTAGCCCTAGTGAATTTCATCAGAAGAACAGCCTAAAGTCAAGGTAGGATTTAGCCTTAAATATACACAGGTAACCTTTGGAGGTTGATCTTAAGGGTGTGTCTTTACTTCCATCACAGGGTGTGGTTATAACCTGATTCAGACCAATAAGCACCTGTCCCACCTTCTTCTCTCCCATATGCCCTCATAAGGTATGTCTACATCTATAGAGGTGTGAGTGCAGCACATGTAGACATACACAAGCTAGCTTTAATCTAATTCATTTGGGTCCAGCAGCTCTGCAGGTAACCAACCAGGATTCTGGGTGGTCTTGTAGCAGTGAAGTTGTGGCAGTACAGGCTGTACAACTCTGTCCAAGAGGCTGAGTAAATTCTCGAATGGTTAGCATGAGCTGCCACCTGAGTGGCTTCACTGCTATTATTGTTTGAACTAGTTTGATCAAATATCTCATGTGGGGTGGAATGGGAGAAGAAGAAGGAGGTGGAACAGAGAGGTTGGTGCTTATTGGAAATGAATCAGGTTTGAAATCCTTAACCTCCCAGTTCTCCTGCTGCAGGATACTGAGTAACTCCCACTGACTTCAAAGAAAAAAAAAAAACAGCAGCAGCTTTTCTATAGTTTTATGGCAAGATGTTCTATTGCTGTCACTTTAGTCTTTAATATGATTTGAACAAATAGTGAATGTCATCTTATTATCTCTGAGCATGAAACTATAAATAAGATTTTTTTCCCCTTTTCATGAAGATCAGTTTAAGGTCGTAATTTTAATACAATTGCATAATGCATTCTTATGAAATTACCACAAAAATATAAGTTCAGGAGGGGGATGGGTTTTCTAAATCCACATGAGGCATTGGTGTGAAATATAATTTTTCCACCGAGTTCACAGCAGGCCTGATGAGAAATAAAACTCATTCTCACTGAATCAGCAGCAGGCATTTCAGAGTTTCTCAAATCAGCTCGAGCAGGTAAATAAGCATTTCTTAGCTGAAACTCTTATGCTGCTACTTTAAGGACCAATGCCTCAATCCTGCAACTGACTCCACACAGGCAAACCTCTTTTCTCAAACTGCATTCAAGAAAAAAGGATTCCATGCAAGTTGAGGAGTTGACATATGAGGCCAGTTGCAGGATCATGGTCTAGTTCTCTGTTGTGAATTAAGTTTTGCTTGCTTGAAGCATAAAAGAGCAATAAGTTAGAAAATATAAATTTCATTTTAATTTCAGTTAGCTGAAATTGCAGAGTTTCATTATAGATGGATACATTCTTTGCAACACTCATGCAGTCATATTAATTTCAAAGGAGCTGCACGGAGTGCATGACAGCACAGAATTTGACACAGTGGAATTCCATAGATATAACTGAGGGGAAATTTAGACTCTCAGTGGTCTCTGCTTTCTTGAAGGAGAGAGGAAGAGGAATTTTGCTTTACTTTGTGGGCCTCTTCTGTTCTATATAGGTTCTTAAACCATCCTCATGGCTGTAGTATCCAAGTGCCTTCCAGTAACACATCAAGTGACATGATTAACATGTGTCACATGTGGTTTGTTCCTTTCTCCTAACCTCTCCCTGAGCATGGGATGAGAGAAAGGGAGAGGAACTGTGTGTTCAGTGTAGCACTTTGTTTTGGTACATTTTTTTTTTCTGTTATGTGTTCATATCAGAGAAGGCAAGATCAAGGAAATGTGTCTTGCACTTGGAGTGGAAGGTGATGGTTTGTGATGGCCCTTAGTTCTTGGAGGAGTTCATTCCACAGTCTTACAGCAGCTTCTGTGAATGCTCTGTTTCCTGAACAGATGAGCTTCACCCTTGTGGCGTATCTCTACAGTGTATACGTCCAATATATGACAATATATATTTTTTAATTATTATGAATGCAATGTAGTTCGGGTTGCACACAGTAAATATTTCTAGACTATCACTATGGAAAATGGAAATATATTAGATTCATAATTGGAACTTTGAATGAATATTTTATGAATACAGAAGTGTCATTGCACCCCTTTTCAATTACATTGGTAGCTGCTCATGTAGAGTACAACTGTTTCAACAGATGGCTTGTGAGCAATGCAATTTGTTCAGGTTGTTGTGTTTGAAACTCTCAGGTTAAAATCTAATCTCTCTTTGTTCCTTCTTGTGAGTTTCTCACAATGTTTCAGCTGATGTGATGCCTATCAGGTTTGTTCTGTGGAACCTATGGAAGCATAGATGTCATTTTGGATTTGAACTAGAAAAAAAGGTGGGTCTTTGGCCATTATTTAAACCTTGAAACTCTTATGCTGGATAATGGACAGATCTCCCCCACTCTCAAGAAGGGGAGGCAAAAATCAGCAACTTCCATGACATCCTCTAAAGCCCACAGAGGGTTTTCCACACATCATTTAGTGAGGAAGAGACTTGAAGGGCTGAAGATAGAGATGGGTGGGTCAGAATTACACATCACCCCACACTGGTTTTACAGAGATTCCCAAACCATTTACAAGTACATTTGGCTCACTATGTCCAGTAAACTTCCCCCTGTTGAAGATTCACAGTTCCAAGGAAAGTCTAAAAGTGGACACAGATGACATAGTTAGGGTGTAAGTACCATCTTAAATATAAAGCATTCACCCACTCTAGTGTAATTTGAAATACTAGGAATCTAGTTCAAGCATCTCAGCTGCCTTCCTAAAATTCTGTTTCCACTTGCCATATAACAAAGGGCACAGATTAATATCAGTACACAGCTTATATTTTTCTTATTGTGTTTCTATTCCCCACTCAGATTCCCTCTGTTGTGGGATGTAAATTTTACTGCTCTTGGTTATATTTCCACTAGTGTCCTTCAAAGAACTGGACAGCATTTAAATCACTCGGGGAAAGGGTATTGTGTTTTTTAAGGCTCTCCTGTGAGTTTGGAATGGTGTCCAGAAGCACTGCCCCAGTAATAGCTAGAACAGGTATTGTCCTCAGTAACAGGACAAGGCACCATTGCTGTGCAACTCTTCCAAATGTATTTTTGAAAGCCAATGGGACTACTCACATTTCTAAAGAAAGCCACATGCTAATGTACTTTGTTGGAACTGGGGTCTTAATGTGTTTGATAGTGCTGGTTCTATAGGTACCCTAGCTGTGGATGGCATAACAGGAAAGCCATTTACACAAATATCAGCGATTTGGGCTGACAGTAGTGAAAATATATTCATGATATTTGTACAAAGTACAAATTTTTTTGCATAGCAATAATCCCAGTCGTTACAATAATAAAACACAGCCAAGACTTATATTTATACCACATCACTCAATGAGGCAACAGTGACTGACAAATGATTGCCATATTTTTCTTTTCTAGTGGGTGCTGAAATCTCCTTCTACCCTTTTCTATTGCTCAAAGTGCCATTGTTGAGGTCTTTATCTAATTTAGGGCTCAGTTCAATAAAGTGACTTGACTTCAGGTATTGATGGTCTGAGTCCTAAAATCGTAAGCTCTTCTGGGCAGTGACCTTAATTTTTATATGGGTAAAACCCCATGTACACCAATGGTGTAATACAAATGCCTAAAAAAACCTTGTCAACAGTTAGGCAGCTGCTATGCCAAGCTACTGTTATCATGCTGACTAATATTGTCTCATTTCCTTGTGTCTGCTCCCCAGCCTGTGTGTAAATACCACTTGTCTTTTGTTTTACCCTTAGATTCATACATTCCAAGGCCAGAAGAGACCACAGTGATCATATAATCTGACTTTCTGAATAACACAGGACATAGAATTTACCCAAAATAATTTTTACTACAGTATATCTTTCAGCAAAATAAAATAAAATAAAATCTTGATTTAAAATTGGCAGTGATAGCTCATCTACCACAACCCTTGGTAAATTGTTCCAACAGTTAATTAACTTCACTGTTGAAAATCTACCTTATTTCCTATCTGAATTTGCCTAATTTTAAACTTCCAGACATTGGATCTTGTTATACCTTTATCTGCTGGATTGAAGAGTTTATTATTAAATATTTTTTCCCCACGTAGGTACTTACAGACTGTGATCAGATCACCCCTAAACCTTCTCGTTGTTAAAATAGACTGAGCTGCTTGAGTCTATCACTATAATACATGATTTTCAATCCTTTAATCCTTCTCGTGGCTTTTCTCAGAACCCTATCCAATTTTTCAACATCCTTCTTGAATTGTGGATGCCAGAACTAGAGACAGTATTCTGGCATCAGTGACACCAGTGTTAAATGCAGAGGTAAAATATCATCTATGCTCCTACTCAAGATCCCATTTATGCATCCAAGGATTGCATCAGCCCTTTTGCCCACAGCATTGCCTTGGGTACTCATGTTCAGCTGATTATCGACCATGATCCCCAAGTCTTTTTCAAAAGTCACTGCTTTTTAGGATAGAGTCCCTCATCCTGTAAGCATGGCCTAAATTCTTTGTTCCTAGAGGTATTCATTTACATTTGACCATATTAAAACACGTTATTTGCTTATGCCAAGCTTACCATGAGATTTTCTTACTAAGATTGTAGTCTCTTTGGGGCATGGACCATTTTTTTGTTCTGGGCCTGCACAGCTATGGTAAGTGTTTACCCCACTCAAAGCTTGACTACATAGAAAGAGCCTGCTAAGCCCATGATAGGCTGCACCTGAAGGGAAGTCAGCGCTGATAAGCTCTAACTGATGTTGAAACCCAGTTAGGCTGAGGCCAGCTGAGTTAGTATAAAACCAGGAAGTGATGAATGAAAAGTGTCTGCAGGAAGTCACTCCCTAGAGAGGAGGGAAGTTGAGAAGAGACAAGGTGGGGATCTGGGATAGAGTAAACCTTGGGATCCTGCCTGGGAATACAGACACCGGCAAGAATCCAAGAGGGGGTGAAATAGCCACAGGGAGCAGATGAAGTTCCAGTGGTAACCCAGAGTGGGGGAAGAGCTAGAGAAAAAAGGTCGGAAGGATCCCAGAGAAACAACAATGGGGTCTGGGATTGCATAGGCCATGGTTGCTAGTCATAGGGTTCTTGGACTGGAAGTTGGAGCCGGAGGTGGGCCCAGGTTCTCCTACCAGCCACCCGGGAAGTGGCACAGGTAGGCAGTGGATTGATAGATCACATGAAATAGTTCATACAGTGGGATTTTGATACCCCTTAAAGGAAAAGGGGCAGTAATCTATCTGGAGGGTCATGCCACAAAGAGGGAGTAACCTGAGTCTGGAAAGAGAGAGAGAAAGAGACCCTGGGGTGAGCAACTGATGGAGGGGTGTCAGACCAGTTGAGAGCTAATCTCCAGATGAGCGACAAGGAGGCACCCCAGTGGTGAATGTACCCTGTTACAACAGTGCCTAACACAAGGGGGGCCTAGTCCATCATTCTGATTCTTAGGCACTATAACACCACATAATGATAATTAATAAAGATTTTCAAAATTAATTTATCTATAGAAGAAGGGTTTGGTTTTTTTTTTGCGAGTCTCCAGTGCTAAAGACTAATTCATTACCAACGGGTTCTGAGTGAAGCTGGTAATTCATAAAGTCTACCAGAATAAGTATTTTAACATATACAAATAGTTACAGTTGAACTCAAATCATCTCTACTGTAGCAGATAAATAACAGCATTCTTAAAGAGAAGGGCTGTCTGCTCATCAATTGTCACTGATGGTTTTGCAGAATGGAGAACTGTATGATTTTGAATTTACTTAAGCAGTGTACAATTGGGCAAGGTTATATTTAGCACAGTTGAAAATGTAGTAAAGTTGGTGAGGAATCATTTGACATAAATAGAAGTAGGAATCACAGCTACAGATGGTTACAGTTGTAAACACAGCAGAGACCATAAATTACACTCCAGATAAAGAGGCTTTGTAGAACACATCTAGACAACTACAAAAGCTGAGACACAAAGCACTGAATAGTGGGTTTAATTGCAGACCCTGGAGTGCTCCCTGTATGACCTCTGATAACCTCATTTCTAGTCTGATACCCTTTTTCATCTCTGCAATGCTTCATGCAAGGCTGCTCAAGTAGGCTTGCAGTGTTCAGCTGATTAAGTAAATCATAGTGTACAGATCGCTGCAGCTGGTTTCCTCAGCCACCTGACCTACTTAAGGCTTATCAATTTATAAAGAGGGAGAAAAATACAAGATGAAAAAAAGTGGTGTTTAGAGGCACTGAGTTCTAATTTCCCAAGTGACGGCAAGTTTGTGTGGGTCTATTTCTTTCATTCTAATACACACCTGTTGAGAAAGAAAGAACTCAGTATGGTAATGTAGAAACATTAATCTCTCACACTGGATGCAAAGTATCAATTCAGGAAAGCATTTAGGCCTATGTTTAAGTCCATCCCTGTTCAGTAAAGTTATGTACCTACTTGCTTTGCTGAATAGGAGCTGGGCTACTGAATTAAGGCCTTTCTCAAGATGCCCTAAAAGTGTCTTTAATCTCCATGTTTTCTCCATCTCACAAGAAAAGCAGCACATAAATATATATGGCTGTCTAGTTTTGCCTTAAGGAAACAAGAAAACATCATTTAAAGAGCCTTGTGCACTTCCAGAACCAAGGGAAATGGATTGTATTTCATACAAGTCACCTCCAGCAATCTTCAATGCTTCCATATCATCCTGGAGAAAGCTACAGAGCTTCTGGGAGTGGTCACAGTTATGGCTGCTATTCCTAGAAGGGATGAGGTGCACATGGTACCTGGGGTTCCTGATGTAAGCAGAGTCAGGATGAGCTCTACCCTGACATCTGGTGGTGAATTGTGGCAAGTTGTGGAAAAGAACTTTAGGAACTGATCTTGTTTGCATAGGCACACCCACCTTACCTAGCATGAGCCCAAATGGTCACTTTGGCTGCTGTGGAATCCCCAGTTTCTCTGCTATTGGGGCAGGAAGAATAAAAGTGTTGTTACCCTGATTATGTGAACCAAGGACAATGAAACTATTTTAATGACAGAAGGACTCGCTATCAACTAAGTAGCACTCACTAGACAAGGGACATGGGTTCCAAAACCTAGTGAATTGGGAGAGGCTGGGGACAGGTGTTTGCTCCCTTTGAGGGCCTGAAATACCTATTGCACCTTCTCTCTCTACTGTGGAATACTGGAGCTAATTTTAATTCTATTAGGAGTCTAGTTACAGGCTGCTGAGCTGAATTGACTTTGGGCCAGTGGTGTACTAGCACTGAGGCTCCCTTACTACAAGCTGAAATCACTAAAGAGCTAAAATTACTGAGAGCTGAAATCACTGAGTGCTCTAGGGGGGGCTGAAAATATGTTATGAGCAGCTGGTGGAGTAGAACAATTTGCAGGATGGCTGAAGTGGCTCGCGGGACAGCTGGTGGAGCAGCTGGTGGAGCAGCTCATGGTTAAGGCTACAGCAGAAGCCCATGGAGAGGCGGGACAGTCGGCCTTGGACCATGTAAGGTGCCCCTTAACACCGCTTTGTGTGCATTCTTCCCCTCCCCCCTGAGGCTGGGAGGTAAAACTGAAGATAAACTTTTGAACTCTGGGGCTGCACAGACCACGGACAGAGACTTTTGGGTTTTTGGACTTGTGGGTGATCTTTGGGTTGCTGGATTCAAGACACTTCTGGGGTGTTGGGCTTAAGACCCTGAGGGGAAAAGGATACTGCCAAACTTACTTAGGGGGTAGGTGGGTCTTTTGCTCATGGTTTGTGTTATGAATCCTGTTTGTGGTGTTTCCCCAACATAATGCTGCATTTTTTCCCTCCTTTATTAAAAGGATTTTGCTACTCTCAGATTCCGTGCTTGCAAGAGGGGAAGTATTGCCTCTTAGAAGCGCCTGGGGGGTGGTATGTAGTTGTCCCAGGTCACTGGGTGGGGGCTTGAGACGGTTTTGCATTGCGTTATTGAAATGGAACCCCTGGATACTGAACCCAGCCCTTGTTGCTGCCAACTCAGACAGGTACAAGGGTTACACCTAAATCCAAAGCTCTCTGTGAGGTGGTATCAGGAAATCAACCAAGGGAGATGCAGCACCTCTGTCTGCTGTGGTTGGCACAAATCAAACAAAATCAAGTGCTTTTCTTTAAAGTCTTCACTTTATCAGTCTCCAGCCCTTTCACCAGAATGCCTTTACTCAAATCTCTGTGTTATTTAGTCTCAAGCACCTACAAACACAATAGGCTATAGAGCACCCCCAAAAAATAGTTACCCGGGGTCTGGAGAGGTCTGAGGTGGTCAAACGACCAGGTTCAAATGCCCAGCTATGTGCCTATTGCTGGGGATTCCAAGAGATATCCAGAAGGACAAATCCAAATTCCTCAGTCCCTTCTACCCCTTTTATGTTAGTAACTGCTACAATTACAAATAAGCAAGCACTTTTAAGTTGTTAGTTATAAAGATGTGTTTTTGCAGAGTTTGAAATCTTTTGGACCCTAACTCTTACACACCTCCTCCCACCCCCAGAAGTCAAACAAATATAGAGAGCGACTTCCTGTTTTTCACATAACCCCGCCTATCAGGGAGGATGCAGTCAGGCCCACTCCTTGTGATCACTCCTCCCTCCTGGTTTTGCCTTAGTTATGCTAAGGCTAGTGCAAAAGCCTTACAGGTGCTACTCTTGGCAATAAGCAAAATAATCAATATTCTATTCCAATCGTTGGAAGTGGTTTGGGCACCAGGCTGGTTGCTAAAAAATGCCCCATATCACACCCCCTTTTTCATTATTTTGTTGTCTTTGACGACGTGTTTGGGATTTTTCTTTAGTGTTTTTAGACTGGTTGTGAACAAAATTTTCTAAAAGTCAAATCACATAGTGCTGAAAATGTGCAACAGTAGAGCCATGAACTTCCCTGGTCATTCCAATCAATGTGCAGGCCTAATTATGATAATATAAATATCAGCATTATGAGCATTCTCTAATAACCATTACAGGGATATTTCAAAAATGCACAAAAGGACAGTTAAGCATCCAACACTCATTAATGGAAGTTAAGTGCCTATCTGCCCTGTGTGACTCTAGAAATCAGCCCATATCAGATACATCCAGCTAATCTGTCTATCCTGTCTGGGTGGGTATTTCACTCCATTGAAAGGATCTTCATGAATAAATAATGAATGGTTTAATAGTGCTAATGGCTTTCTACCATACTTGGCCCTCCACATTTACCATTGTCCTTCTCCGTCAAATCCATCCTTAACATCCATCTTTTACGGCCTCTTCTCTTTGGCCTGGTCTATACTACGAGTTTATATCTAATTTAGCAGCATTAAACCAAATTAACCCTGCACCCGTCCACACAACGAAGCCCTTTATATTGATATAAAGGGCTCTTAATACCAGTATCTGTAATACTCCCCAATGAGGGGAGTAGTGCTGAAGTCGGTATTGCCATTTCGGATTACGGTTAGTGTGGCCACAACTCGACGGTATTGGCCTCCGTGAGCTATCCCACAGTGCACCACTGTGACTGCTCTGGACAGCAATCTGAACTCAGATGCACTGGCCAGGTAGACAGGAAAAGCCCCGCGAACTTTTGAATTTCATTTCCTGTTTGCCCAGCGTGGAGCGCTGATTATCACAGGTGACCATGCAGTCCCAGAATAAAAAAAAGAGCTCCAGCATGGACCGTACAGGAGATACTGAAGTTGATCTCTGTATGGGGAGATGAATCTGTTCTATCAGAACTCCGTTCCAATAGACGAAATGCCAAAGCATTTGAAAAAATCTCCAAGGCTATGATAGAGAGAAGCCACAACAGGGACTCACCACAGTGCTGCGCAGGGCTGGCTCCAGGCACCAGCTTATCAAGCAGGTGCTTGGGCGGCAACTCCGGAGTGGGGTGGCACTTTCAGGTATTCGGCAGCAATTCAGCGGAGGGTCCCTCACACCCACTCGGAGCGAAGGACCTCCAGCTGAATTGCCGCAGATCGCAATCGTGGCTTTTTTTGGGGGGAGGGGGTAGCAAAACCCTTGGAGCCGGCCCTGGTGCTGCGTGAAACTTAAGGAGCTAAGACAAGCATAACGGAAAGCCAAAGAATCAAATGGATCCTCACGGAGGGAGGGAGGAAGGGGGGACTGGGGACTCTAGCTATCCCACAGTTCCTGCACTTTCCAAAAATCATTTGCATTCTTGGCTGAGTTCCCAAAGCCCGAAGGGCAAAAAACATTGTCGCAGGTGGTTAAGGGTATATGTCGTCAACCCCCCCCACATGTGAAAGAAAAGGGAAAAAAATAATTTCTCGCCTTTTTTCCCAATGTCACCGCATATCTACTAGATGCTGCTGGCAGACGCGGTGCTGCAGCGCTAAACAGCAGCATTCCTTCCCCTCTCCTCCCCAATGGCAGACAGTGCAATATGACTGTTATCTGTCATCATCCCATGAGTGCTCCTGGCTGGCCTCAGTGAGGTCGGCCAGGGGCGCCTGGGCAAAAATGGGAATGATTCTCAGTCATTCCCTTCTTTAAGCTTTGTCTCCTGGAGATTCAATCCTGCCTGGAATATCATAGCAGCTGTAGGCTGCCTCCTTCCCACCCCCTTTTAATCTCTGAACGCAGATGCAATGAAGTCAGTTTCTTAATACTTCATCACACAAATGGGAGGATAACTGCCACGGTAGTCCAGGACGGGTGGGGGAGGAGGGAAGCAATGGGTGGGGTTGTTGCAGGGGCACCCCCGAGAATGGCATGCAGCTCATCATTTCTGCAGGATGTCTGGGGACCTGACCTGGAGAGACTCTTTGCCTCTCTGGTTCTTTAGTAGACTTGCCTGATATTCTAGGCAGGACTGACTCTACCTTTAGACAAAACTTAAAGAAGGGAATGACCTGGGGAGTCATTCCCACTTTTGTCCATGAGCCCCCGGCTGACCTCAGCAAGGCCAGCCAGGAGCACCCATGACAGCAGCAGATGGTACTATATGACTGGTAACCGTCTCTGCTAACTTGCGAAGGCAAGTGAATGCTACTGTATAGCACTGCAGTACCGCATCTGACAGCAGCATCCAGTAGACATACGGTGACACTGAAAAAGGTCTGAATGGGCTCCATGCTTGCCGTGCTATGGCGTCTGCCAGGGCAATCCAGGGAAAAGGGCGCAAAATGATTGTCTACCGTTGCTTTCATGGAGGGAGGATTGACTGACTACATTTACCCAGACTCACCCGCGACACTGTTTTTGCCCCATCATGCATTATGATCTCAACCCAGAATTCCAATGAGTGGGGGGAGACTGCGGGAACTATGGGATAGCTATGGGATAGCTACCCACAGTGCAACACTCCGGAAATGGACGCTAGCCTTGGTACATGGACCCACACTACCGAATTCATGTGCTTAGTTTGGCTGCGTGCACTCGACTTTATACGATCTGTTTCCAAATACCGGTTTCTGTAAAATCGGAATAATCCTGTAGTGTAGACATACCCTTCATATATTTAATTATTCGATCATCTTTAAGGTGATCAGGGGACTTCGAAAAATTGGAACATTGGATGTGGGATGTCTCTGAGAAAGGAAACATGTTATGCATGCTTGTAAAGTGACATATTAGGTTGCTATATAAATGTTCTGAATTAATAATAGTCAATAATAAACATCAGGAAAGGCTCAATAGACTAAAACCTACATTCACTAAAGCCATTGGTTCACATTTCATCAAGAAGTCTCCTGCCAAGTATCTCATATTTTACATCATATTTCTTCATTTAGTATGCTCATCACGCTCCTGCAACCCTGCTGAAGCCTCACATATTATTGGGGTTGCAGGGAGCCAGGAAGGCTTCCAGCACAAATCTTCTTCCACCCACTATATGCCACAGTGACAGCTGTTCCCACTTGAGAGCAGATGCCAGGAGTAAGCCAGAACTAGTTGTCTTGCTTGCTCATCTCCAAACTTTCAGCAGTAGTAGCCTCAACGTCTCACTTAGCTACAGGAAAACAGCCAGAACTGTGGAATGGGATGTGGAGAGACAGCAGTCTCTCTATGTGGAAAGCGCTCAATGGAGAAAAGAGACAAGTGGGGAAAGAGAAACAGGTTTTGGGAGGACAATGGATTGAAGACACTTAAAACTGGAGAGGAACAATGGGGAAGAGAGTCATGACTGAGTGTGGGGGAGAAGTAAAAAAATGAGATGAGAAAAGAAAGGATAAGGATTGGGAATGTTATATTGCTTGACTACAGAGCATGCATTGTAAAGATGTCTGTCCCCAGGCCATATGAAATCACAGGTGAATGTACCATGGAGCAGAAGAGATGTGGGCAAGACAGAGGTGAGGGCTGGAGCTGGGTCTTATACAATTTTCATTGGCCTTGGTGGTTTTGTTGGACACATCCTAAAGCCACCACATGACTGGTGGCCTTGATGGTCATATCAGCAAAGAGGCCAAGGACTGGATGTGCCATCCATACAGAGCTGTTATCCCTAGAGATACTCTGTTCAGATCAGGGTTGAAGCACATGTCAGTGGGATAGTGCAGAGACAAAATGTGTACTGCAGCAGTCCCGTGCTAAGTCTCTTTTAGGGAGAGAACTTCAATATTTAGAGCTGTCAGTTGAGCAACTTCTTGGAGTGCCATCCTCAGCTGGTGTAGGTCAGTGCAACTCTATGGACTTGAGAGGAGCAATGCTGAGTGCCATCATACCAAGATCTGGTCCTACATACATTTCTGGTTGGGGATGAATAAACCTACTTAAAATATTTCACTGAGCCTTTATTCTGATGATGAAGCATCAGCTCCCAGTGCTGGGAAATGATATTCACATTCACACACACACACACACACACACACACCCTTATCTTCCTTCAGCCTGTTAAATGCAAGGGGGAATAGATTTTTAGGGCCCAGATGTAATCACCTTGCACACAGGAGAAATCCTTTGACTTCACGTAAGGTGATCACAGTTTCAACCTTTCTCCCTTACTGTTTTTCTCCTCAGTGTAAGCTCTTTGGGGCAGGGGCTGTCTTTTCGCTCTCTGAGTACATACGGCTTAGCATGAGGAGATCCAGGTCCATGACGGGGACTCCTATGTGCTATGGTCAAAAACAATAATAATTTAACATCAGGCTTCTCCCTCCCCCTTTCTTTTTTTTTTTGACAAGACAAGACATGAAGGGGCAGGTCCTCAGCTGGTGTAAATTGTCAGAGCTCAGCTGAGGATCTGCCTAGAAGGTTGCCCTCCCAATCAGCCTGCCTTCAATCTTCTTTTCTCCTTTCACCTCGTCCTCTCTTCTTAACAAGCTACACTGTGTTCCTTTAACCAGCCTCCAAGTTGGGGAGTCAAAAATTAGGCTTACAATAACCAGACAGGATTGAGTGATGCACAGAAAATGACTATGGGGAGAAAAGGAGGAAGAACACATCTAAAGAAAGACCAAGAAAGTTAGACAAACAAAACAACCTATCCTCAAAAATTTGATCAGCAGTTTTGTTTTGCATCATCTCAAACACACAGCTTGCTTTTTGCCTTGGCATTTGGCTGGTTGTGTGAATATGAAAATCAAACTTGTAACAAAATACATTTGGCTGTAGTGATTCAAGTCTGATCATTCAGATGATTTTTACGATAATCTTGATGAAAATACATATTCTAGACGCAAATTCACTAGTAATACCCATTTTAGTTTGAAAAGCTATTTTGTGACATACTGTGCTGTATGCAGCAAAGAATCCTGTGGCACCTTATAGACTAACAGACGTTTTGGAGCATGAGCTTTCGTGGGTGAATACCCACTTCCTCAGATGCATGTAATGGAAATTTCCAGGGGCAGGTATATATATGCTAGCAAGCAAGCTAGAGATAACGAGGTCAGTTCAATCAGGGAGGATGAGGCCCTGTTCTAGCAGTTGAGGTGTGAAAACCAAGAGAGGAGAAACTGGTTCTGTAATTGGCAAGCCATTCACAGTCTTTGTTCAATCCTGAGCTGATGGTGTCAAATTTGCAGATGAACTGAAGCTCAGCAGTTTCTCTTTGAAGTCTGGTCCTGAAGTTTTTTTGCTGCAGGATGGCCACCTTAAGGTCTGCTATAGTGTGGCCAGGGAGGTTGAAGTGCTCTCCTACAGGTTTTTGTATATTGCCATTCCTAATATCTGATTTGTGTCCATTTATCCTTTTCCGTAGAGACTGTCCAGTTTGGTCGATGTACATAGCAGAGGGGCATTGCTGGCATATGATAGCGTATATTACATTGGTGGATGTGCAGGTGAATGAACCAGTGATGGTGTGGCTGATCTGGTTAAGTCCTGTGATGGTGTCGCTGGTGTAGATATGTGGGCAGAGTTGGCATCGAGGTTTGTTGCATGGATTGGTTCCTGAGCTAGAGTTATTGTGGTGCGGTGTGCAGTTATTGGTAAGAATATATGTTTCAGGTTGGCAGGCTGTCTGTGGGCAAGGACTGGCCTGCCACCCCAAGGCCTGTGAAAGTGTGGGATCATTGTCCAGGATGGGTTGTAGATCCTTGATGATGCGTTGGAGGGGTTTTAGCTGGGGGCTGTATGTGATGGCCAGTGGAGTCCTGTTGGTTTCTTTCTTGGGTTTGTCTTGCAGTAGGAGGCTTCTGGGTACACGTTTGGCTCTGTTGATCTGTTTCCTTATTTCCTCGTGCGGGTATTGTAGTTTTGAGAATGCTTGGTGGAGATTTTGTAGGTGTTGGTCTCTGTCTGAGGGGTTAGAGCAGATGCGGTTGTACCTCAGTGCTTGGCTGTAGACAATGGATCGTGTGATGTGCCCGGGATGGAAGCTGGACAATGATCCCACACTTTCACAGGCCTTGGGTGGCAGGCCAGTCCTTGCCCACAGACAACCTGCCAACCTGAAACATTCTCACCAGTAACTGCACACCGCACCATAATAACTCTAGCTCAGGAACCAATCCATGCAACAAACCTCGATGCCAACTCTGCCCACATATCTACACCAGCGACACCATCACAGGACCTAACCAGATCAGCCACACCATCACTGGTTCATTCACCTGCACATCCACCAATGTAATATACGGCATCATATGCCAGCAATGCCCCTCTGCTATGTACATCGGCCAAACTGGACAGTCTCTACGGAAAAGGATAAATGGACACAAATCAGACATTAGGAATGGCAATATACAAAAACCTGTAGGAGAGCACTTCAACCTCCCTGGCCACATTATAGCAGACCTTAAGGTGGCCATCCTGCAGCAAAAAAACTTCAGGACCAGACTTCAAAGAGAAACTGCTGAGCTTCAGTTCATCTGCAAATTTGACACCATCAGCTCAGGATTGAACAAAGACTGTGAATGGCTTGCCAATTACAGAACCAGTTTCTCCTCTCTTGGTTTTCACACCTCAACTGCTAGAACAGGGCCTCATCCTCCCTGATTGAACTGACCTCGTTATCTCTAGCTTGCTTGCTAGCATATATATACCTGCCCCTGGAAATTTCCATTACATGCATCTGAGGAAGTGGGTATTCACCCACGAAAGCTCATGCTCCAAAATGTCTGTTAGTCTATAAGGTGCCACAGGATTCTTTGCTGCTTTTACAGATCCAGACTAACACGGCTACCCCTCTGATACTTGTGCTGTATGCCTGATTAATCTCAGGGGTTGAATAATTCATGCCCATTATAAAATGGACCCTCTCAAATTCCTGGAGTTCTACACAGGCATCAGCCATCACAGCAGCTTTAGAGATCATTTTGCTCAACTAGAAATAACTTGGTGTCCTGTTTTAAGAGTATGGTGTTTTCATTTGTATCACAGTGCTAATAACTTCTTCTATTGAAACCTATTATTACATCTCTCTAAACCAAAGAAATGGTGGATATAACTGACTTAATTGGTCAAAGAGGGAAGGTTTTCAGTCATTTCAACTTCACCTCTGCAGCACTAAAAATATATGCATTTATCCTGCAGCAAAGAACTGCAAGATATTAACCAGAGGACTGCTAATCCTACCACTTAGAGTGTTTGTGAGCATGCATCAGTAATATTATTCTCCAATTGGAAGCTGTGATAGATGGAGATAATTTATCATAAGTAAAATGAATACAGATAATTGCAAGGCAAAAAATAGATTAATTTAAAATTTCTTTGCTTAGCATGAGAGACTCAGAGAAATTAGATCTAGAAAAGACCTGTTAGATCATGCAATTCATTTCCCTTCTGTGAAGTATATTCTCAAACATTTGTCCAGCCAAGTTTTTAATCACTCAAGCAGTGGGACATCTACCCCAATCTTCTCATTTGGAGATATTTCCTAATATTGTACCTAAATTATCTTTAGCTTGATTTTATCCCATTACTCCTGCTTTTACCTTTATCAGCCTTAAGAAATCTTCTCTTTTCCTGGGGCCAAATTCTGGTTGCCTAACTCATGCTGAATAACACCTTACTTCACATGCAGTCACACTGAAGTAAACAAAGCTACTCCTGGGGTGAGCTACAACCCCGTGCTCGTAAGAGTGATAGAATCTGTCTCCTGGATGTTCACACGGACTGCAAACACTGGTCGAGATTTCTCTCACCTCTCTTAGTCCCCTCAATCATTGTTTAGCCAAGCTATAATCACTTCTTTTCATTTTTCTATATAAGATCGCTCAGCCCCTTCTTAATTTAAATGTCATTAATACAAAAACAAACATTATTTTGAGATAAACATTTTAAAAACAAACAGGAGGTAGGATTTTCAGTGTTAGCCAATGCCAAGTGCTTTTCAGAATCCCACCCTAGCTGTTAAAAACTGCAGAAAAGGGAAAAAGCTACACCTCCTGGGTTAAATGCCTGCCAACCCCTCTGTTTCCCATCATCTCATTTTTTCTCATATAATGTAGTACAGGGATACTAGCTGACAACAACACACTGCACTTACAGGACTGATGCACCTCTCATTGTATTAAAAAAATTTTTAAAAAATCCCCAAAAATTCAGCCAGTGGCAGACACCTTCCAGATAGTTACAATTCTGACAAAATTATAAGCAATAGAAAACAGGATCTTACAATGGGAAGTGTCTGTCAACCCTAATAATAAATGGAACTACCAATCCTGCCCATAATACCACTGCACTATGGATATCCTTGCTAACAGGGAGTAATTATGTGAATATGGACAATATTTGATACTTACATCCACAAAGGAGTCAAATCAATAGGGTTGTAAAGAAGGTAGATTTAATTGTTCAAAGAATATCATGAACACCAGGATATCTGCTAGTTTTTATGCAATCCAAATCACTGACCAAGCTCTATGCTAAATTTTATTTTAATTTGAAATCAGTCAATACGTTTTCCAGACATAGCTGTTGATATATCACATCAGCCTGTAAATAATCTGCTACGACTGGCTTTGACTGAGAATTAAATGTCATTTCCTATTAATAGAGTATCTGTTATGACTCAGATTAATAATGCACCACAGTGGTCACGAAACATATTCATTAAAGCTTTTGTTCAATTGATTAGTTGAAAGCCTGTTTTGACTTCTTAATTATCATCACTAAAGACCTTTGGTAAGAATAAAGTAATGTACAGTTAATGTCTCCTCTGTTCAGTTGCCTAGCAGTATTGTTATGTGCTGGTAGCACACTCAATTCTTAGGCAAGTTTGATGATATTAATTTTTCTTTCCGTGAATACATTTTTCCTTCAAATATCATGTTTCCTCTAGCAGGCATATCTGAACATGTATTCTGATCCAAAACAAATGTAACTGTAGCTTTTGTGATGTTGGACATCTGTCCTCTCAGAACTGGAATCAAGCTACTTACAGATCACAATAGTCTTCAAGGGTATTCCTCTAGCCATGGACCCAAACTACTCACAGCTGTCTCAAACTCAGCTGGAAGGACTCCCTGTGATATGAGAGGGTTAAAAGGAAAACCCTGAAGGCACAATGCTTTTAACATTCACTACCATCCTTACAATCACTTGGCCACCCACCTAAATTACAGAGGTTGGCTCCTTGATAATCCTGTCTTCATTAGGATGCAAGTCTTACCAAACGTGAGATGCAGAAAGATGTAAATAAGTGCATGGGAGCACAATTGAAACTTAGGTTCTAATGATCCATTAAATCCTTAAAATCTACAACCTCTCAAACAGTAGTGCGCTGCTAGTTCTCTGTCATTATTTCTCCTTGGTGATAGGGATCTTACTGACATTTAGAGAATTCACCTCTTAGCTCTTCTGTGTTGTACAATCCACCATTGTGCTCTCTTAGTATTTTTGGCTGTATTGATGTTCAGTAATATGAAGTCTTCCAGTTAACACTCTGTGGTTTTTAGATAAGTTTCTGGAAGCTTGGTTTCACTTTCATCATGATTTTCCAAGTTGTTACTTCAACTCACTGAGAAACTCCTATACAATGTTTTTTTTATTTGCTCATTTTTCCCTCAGAGTCTAAAAATGAAGATATTGAGACAAACTGGGTGAGGCCAGCTCGTTTAAACATTGACTGATTTATCAAAGCTAACTGGTCAAATGTGTAGGAATAGCAACAGGTGATAATAAGGGGTCTATTATCTGAAAAGATAATAGACCCCTTATTAAAGATCTGATTCTGAAAAGAACTTATACACATGAGTAAGAAAGTAAATAGCTTCATTGACTTCAGTAGGAGTGGTCACCTGCTTAAAGTTACATGCACTTAAGTATTTTCTGGAATTGGGAGGTCTATTTGAGCTGCATCTGTTTTCATTGGTCACTATCCAAGCAAATCTAGATAGGTTCACTCAGGCTCAATTGTTAGAAATAGCCAGACTGGATTTGATTTACGTAACACCTCTATTAAACAGTGTATATTTTATAAACTTTCTTTTCACTGAAAATGGGCATGCTAATCAGGTGTGATAAAACACTCTGGATGTTGATACAAAGGGAGAATTTAGGCTTATTCCATACCTCTAAAAATGAGCCAACTTATTTTATATTAAGCAGCATTTCTTCAGAATTTTTAATTAGCATATTGAGCAACATTTTAGAAAACCCTATTTAATTATTTGATTTGTGGTTCACCAAAAACACACATTATGTATTCCTATTTATATCTCATTCTCTACATTACTCCTGGGGGAATCAGAATTCATGTTATCCGCAGATTTCTTTGCTTCACCACATGAAAATGTCTTCTCAGGAGAAGCAAAGAAAAGCTGCAAGAATGGTCACTCACTCCTTCCCAGTAGCCCGGAACAGCCAGTGGAGACAAATCAGCACGGGGAAGGGGATGCAAGTGAAAGAGAGAGAGAGAGGGTATGTCTACATCTACAATTTTGCAGCGCTGGTTGTTACAGCTGTATTAGTACAGCTGTATAGGGCCAGCGCTGCAGAGTGGCCACACTTACAGCAACCAGCGCTGCAAGTGGTGTTAGATGTGGCCACGCTGCAGCGCTGTTGCACACCGTGGGGAAGGAGACCTGCTTGGAGGGGGGGTCGGGGAACGCCAGAGCACACCGCGGGGCTGGATACCTGGTTGGAGGGGGGGTAGGGGAATGCCAGAGCAAACCGCGGGGAAGGAGACCTGCTTGGAGGGGGGGTCGGGGAAAGCCAGAGCAAACCGCGGGGAAGGAGACCTGCTTGGAGGGCAGTGGAGTTTGCTTGATTACCAGAGAGGCTTCCTCAGGTATGCTGGGATACCTGCTTATTCCACAGAGGTCAACAAAAACGCTGGTGAGTGTCTACACCTGATGACCAGCGCTGGATCCTCTACACCCGAGGCACGACCGGGTGTACGGCCAGCACTGCAAACAGGGAGTTGCAGCGCTGGTAATGCCCTGCAGGTGTGTACACATCCTAAGTTGCAGCGCTGTAACCCCCCCACCAGTGCTGCAACTTTGTAGTGTAGACAAGGCCAGACTGTCCCTCTGGCTCACTATTCAGTGCACCTGGGGTGGAGGGGCAGGACTTCAGAGTGTTTGGAGGTAGGGGGTGTGGAAGGCTCTGTCTCTTCAGGCAGAGCATAATGTGGCATCCTGCCTGCTTAGTTGTTCCCATTGTTGTCACTGAATAGTTCCCATTCTTAGTGAATTCCCCCAGGAGCATAAGTTTTAAGGTTTCTTTACATTACTAGAGTGGTGTAAAGGATCCTTATTCTAAATGACAGTATGGCTTTATAAATGCTTATGGTGCTTTCGAACTGCTCTAAAAAAAATTTTACTGAAAAATTTTACTATTGAAATATGCTCCATGAACTGTTTACTACTGACCTTTCTGAGATGGCCAGCAGCCAATAAAAATTGTGAGTTTGATTCCGCAGTCCCCACTTGCTCTTCAGTTGCCTATCATGTAAGACTGAACATACAGCTGCATATATTTGGTGACCAATATCTGGAAATAAAGAGTCAAACCTAGCTACATTACGATTAGATGAAAAGAGACTTTAGGGATTTCCTTCAATACTCCCACTCCCATTCTCCATCTATTGTATTGTAGTTTCAATAAATTACCAAAGTAATTGAAACTGGTGTGATTATATTACATTATTTAGACAAATAAAATATGCAGAATTTTAAAATACTGTGCACAGAATTTTTAATTTTTTAGTGCAGAATTTAAGTTTTTGGCACAGAATTCCCCCAGGAGTACTATATCGCAAGAGAACTGGCAAATTGAGAGATGTGGCAGAACAGTTTTTAAATTACAGCTGTCACACTGTATTGTTTTGAGCTGAAAAGTGTAGAGGAGAAAAACACTCCTGTTATAGCTGTGGTATATTTGAAATTATGGAATAAATTAGATTAGCAAATCTGAAATGAAGCCTGTGCCAGCCTGTTGTGGGATCTCAAAAATTCAGTTCATCCATGAAGCCCTATTCCCCTCTCAATTTAAACCACCACCAAAAATGTTGTTTCAGACCTCTAGACTTCACATCGTATTTTTATCCAATTGTTGTCTTACTGTTTGATCATTAGCTAATCAGAGCAAAAACTGTGCCTACCTGTGTATCTTGTATAGCACCAAATTGGGACTTATCAGATGATAAATGATGTAATTAAGATGTAAAATTTCTGTGGTGAGTGGATAGAATCTGCTATGGAATATGAAAAACAGAAAAGTTCAATGGTAGCTTATTGAGACAAATTCTGTGCTGGTGTAGACCAATGAAGTCAATGAAATTACACTAGTAGAGAATTTGCTTGTAAGCTCATTGGGTCAGAACGGTTTTTTTTTGTTGTGTGTGTAGCATAACAAGGTACTGGTCTAGGCAATATTCAGTACCAATAAATAAGCAAAATTAGAATTAGTATTGCTATTTTCCTATAAGAAAAAGAGGGAAAATGGTAATATCTGTGTTCTGTGAAATCAGTTGCAGCTGTACTACTTTGTAAAATCTTTAACGACTTCATGCTTTAACAGTGTTTCACAATCTAGCTGACAAGACCGTGTATACTTTGGGGACAGATGTATTTTTAATACGTAAGACTTTACTTTTGTAATGTTATCCAGTAGCATGTGTGTATTTTGCACATGTATTTTCAATTTCCTCCACACCTTTAGAACAGAGCTATGCGAATAATTCATTTCACTTCAGTAGCTGTACAAAGAAAAAAAAAGTCATTTCAGGTTGACCCAAAACAATTTTTTTTTAATGTTTTGGTGAACTGAAAGGTAGAAAAAATTGTTCTAAATAAAACAAAATCCTTTATTTTATCTGAAAAAATCCATTTAATTGTTGAGCTTGTTTCATCTTTTACTTATTGTTAATACAGATGACGTACATATCCAACTGATAAGTCATTTCATACTGAAAAACCAAAAGGTTTCATTTAGAAAAATGTAAAAACAAAACTAATTTTTTTCAGATTTTTTTTAAGCCAGAACAATTTAGGGAATTCTACATGAATTTGTGAAATGTTTCAGTTGATAGAAATCTACACTTTGGGGGCGGGGCACTGAGCTGAAACATTTCTCCCAGCTCTATTCTAGAACTCCACCACACTTTAAATTCCATTTCTCCGTAAAGCACTTGGACCTTTCTTCTGGAACTCCAAGAGACATGTTTCTAGATACTTTGGTAAAAGAGGGGGCAAAACAACACTTTTGGAGACTTTTTCCTTTTTTTTGTTTTGCTTGGTTTTTATTCAAAATTTTATCTAACTTTGCAAAATTTAACAAAAACTTGGGGGAAGGGAATCTGTCAAAGTTTTTCCTGATTTTTTTTTTTCAAATTTGATATCACTCAAAGAATGATTGGGATTCTGAAGCTGATGGGCAATGCTCCACTGGTGATGGTGCATATTGGCATTAATAACATTATGTTGTAGGATATTTCACATACTACAGTCTAACTCAGAATACTACTGAAGAAAAGGAATAACCAAGTGATCTTTTCAGAGAGCAAAAGATTCTGGAAGTGAGCTGGCTAGGTAAATAATGTATGTGGAAGTTTTTTTGTGAAACATTGATTCACCTTCATTGAAGAGAGAGGGATGTACAGTTTGGATAGCCTCCCTTTCAGTAAATGGGGAAAACAAACTTTTCAAGAACCGGCTGGCTGGGGTGGTCAGAAACATGAAACAAATATAAAAAGGGAAGGGTAAAAAGAGGGAAGATGTGAGCACTCATTTAACATAAAATCCAGATACTGAGAACAAAGTTAATCAAGAAACCAGAGGACATGAAGAAAATACATTATTTAACTGCCTGTACACCAGTGCTAGGTGCCTGGGTAACAAACAAGTGGAATTGGAACTGATAATTGATTAGCATAAATTCAAACTAGTTGGTATTACTGAAACCTGATGGGATGATTTGCATGACTGGATGTTAGCTCTATAGTTTAATCTATTCAGGAAGGATTAAGTAGGCACAAGAGAAGGAGGAGGAGTGGAGCTCTATGTCAAAGATGGCATTACCTGCTTCCAAGTCACTGACAACTGAGAAGAAAATGATCTTGAATGTTTATGGATCAATGTCCTAACAGAAAAAGCAAAAGACAAGATATTAGTTGATGTCTGCAGCAGAGCGCCAAATCACACTAGGGAACAGGATGACTGGCTCCTTAAGCACATATCTACAACATGCTAGAAAAAAAGCTTCATGATCATGGAGAGTCTTCAGTCTGAGTGACATATGCTGGAGGTCTCATGCTGCTAGCATTAGAAACACCCTCTGAATTTCTAAATATTAGAGTTGACAATTTCCTGATTCAAGAAGTGGGCATCCAACATGGAAAATTCTGTTTTAGATCTCATGTTGGCAGATAAAGTGAAATTTATCACAGAACTAGATATTAATGATAGTTTAGGCGCAAGTGATAATGACTTGATCATACTTTTTATGTGAAAACTGAACAAAGATCAAACCTGTAATATGTATACACACTAGTATTTTAAAAGGACCATATTCATTAGGTGGGAAACAAGTATGAGCCAAATCAGCTGGGAGGTAGAATTTAAAACAGAAAAAATATGAATAATAATTGGAAATTCTTTTGATAAGACTTTACTAGATGTCTAAAGCTAGAATCAAGAAAGAAGGTTGTACTGGTTAACGCTCTCTTCCCCATTAATTTAGAGGGGAAGTGAAAGCACTTGATAGGGAAGCTAAAGGACAAGGAGAAATCTATGGATAGCAGAGATAAGGCCAATAAGAAGGATTTTTAAAGTATATTAGAACATAAAGAAGCCTAACAATGGTATTAGTCTATTACTAATTGGAAATATTAGAATTGTCAATAATAAAGCAGAAAAGTTGGAAGTATTCAATAAATATTTGTTCTGCATATGGGAAAAAAAGAGATGGTGTAACATCATGATGATTATGAAACATTTTCCTTTCCAATGAAAACAACGATGAGTCCGGTGGCACTTTAAAGACTGTTAATCTTTAAGGTGCCATCGGACTCCTCGTTGTTCTTGTGGATATAGACTAACACAGTTACTCCTCTGATACTTGACTCCATTCCAATAGTAACTCAGGATGATGTTAAACAGCAGTTACTAAAATCAGATATATTTTAAATGAGCAGATCTGGAAAACTTGCACCCAGGAGTTTAAAAAGCTGGCTGAGGAGCTCGCTGAACAATTAATGTTGATATTCAGTAACTCTTGGAACACCGGGGAAGTTCCAGAAGGCTAGAAGAAAGCAAATATTTTGCCACTATTTAAAAAGGGTAAATGGGATGACTTAGGCAATTATAGGTTTATCAGCCTGACATTGAACCCAGACAAGATAACGGAATGGCTGACATGAAAGATCCAATAAATAAATAATTAAGGGATGATAATATAATTAATACTCATCAACAGAGGTTTGTGGAAAACTGATCCAATCAAACTTTTTTTTCCCCTTGCTAAAGGGAACAGCGTTGATGTAATAGATTTCTGTAAGACATCTGACTTGTTACCACAGGATATTTTGATTAAAAAGCTACCAAATGTAACATGGCAAACAATAGGTCTCAAAATATAACTAAATAGAAAATCATGATTGAATGGTGATCCCTGGTTACATAAACAGGGGAATCTATAGTAGGAGTAGGGCAGTTATATTACATCTGTATTTCAAACTGGTGCTACTGCTGCTAGAATACTGTATCCAGTTCTAGTTTCCATAATTCAAGAAGGATATTGATAAATTGGAGAGAGTTTGGAGAAGAGCCAGAAGAATGATTAAAAGGTTTGGAACATGCCTTATAGTGAGACTCAAAAAAAGACTCAAAGAGAAGGTTAAGGGGCAACTTGATCACAGTCTCTAAGTACCAACATGGGGACAAATATTTAATAATGTTCTCTTCAGTCTAGCAGACAAGGGTATAAAGATCCAGTGGCTGTAAGTTGGAACTAGACAAATTTAGACTGGAAATAAGATGTACATTTTTAACAGGGAGGGTAATTAACCATTGGAACAAGGGTTGTGGGAAATTCTCCATCACTGGCAAATTTTAAAAAGCAAGATTGGATTTTTTTTCTCTGAAAGATCTGCTGTAGTGAAAAAAAACTGGGGAAGTTCTATGGCCTACGTTGTATAGGAGATTAGACCTAGATGTCACAGTGGTGCCTCCTAGCCTCGGAAAAAAATTTAAAATAATTTAACAAGCTCTGTTAGAAACCTTCAAACGTAAAGATAACAAAAGGAACTGCAATTACCTACCTACCTCCCTCAAATGGCCAGCAGAACCTTAATTAATTAAGCAATTTAAAATAAAAATGCTTTCAGATATTGAGATGACAAGAGCTACCAAAGTGTACAAAATTATTAGTATTATTATTTACCTGATTATTATTGATCTCAGTGTTTTTTTCTGCCTTTCCTACTTCTTGCCCTGGATCTTACACAGTATATTTAGCAATGATAGCCCCAATCAATAAATGGAGTTATTTCCCAAGGTTTGTTGGTTAGGCTGCCTGACAAGGTAAGAGTTAATTTTATTACCCTTGTGCCTCTCTCTTCCAATTGATTTAGGAGAAGATTCAGCAACAGAAGGCTGAACAACTTCCTCAAGACTGATCATACTGCAAACTCCTCTCACTTTCAAACTATATTTGCTACAGTAATCTCCAACTATTGCAGTGATTTTTCAGATCATCAGGAATTTGGTTTTTTCCCCTCAAATGAAAGTTGGTCATGTCAATCAGGCTTATTTTATTGGTTGGAAGTAAAGTAGTACCAGGTTAAAGAGCTAAAGAGGACTAAAAATAGAAAGGACTTTAGTGGCTGAAAAATGCCCCTCCCAATTTGCAGTTTAGGACACAGTGGATTCTAGCCATCTCAGGCTGGGCAGTTTGGCAACTCAGTGTCCTAGGAGCACAGTTCTTGTGCTCTTTGGAGAAAATGCTAATATTATATGAATATGATTCTGAGAGCTTTTTACATACAAAATATGAAAATAAGTCCAAATTGACTTACTAGGACGATTTTAATCCTATTAGCATATACAATACGCATCTGGCTTATTTTATAGCAGTTACTATTCAAAAATAGAAAAAGCTTCCAAATTTGAACTTGATTTTAATTAAAAAATACTTTTATATATCTAAAGCCCATCATATTGCATTGAATAGTTAACCTGCATACTCTTCTCAGACACAGTCACTATCAGGGCCGGCGCTTCTATTTAGGCAACCTAGGCAGTCGCCTAGGGCACAGGATTTGGGAGGGTGGCAGACTGCTCTGGTGGACCTCCCGCAGGCGTGCCTAAGGAGGGTCCGCTGGTCCCGCGGCTCCGGTGGAGCATCCGCAGGCACGCCTGTAGCAGGTCCACCGGAGCCGCGGGACCGGTGAGCCGGCCCTGTGCCTAGGGTGCCAAAAACCCCAGCGCCGCTCCTGGTCACTATCTCTTCCTTGCTCCACTATCTTCCTAAATTATTATATGCTTGCTAATGATGTAGTTATGGCAAAAGTAAATCTGATTGGTTTTAGCTGGCATTTTCTCTGTCTCTACGCTTTGCTGGAAACTGCCTAAAAGAAAGCTATCTTAAACTGCTAGGAGATCAAATAAGTAGACTAAAGTGCCACCAAGAGGTGATAGAATAACGTTTGTGCTTAACAATAGTAATAAAAGATTATGTTGAAGCACTATACAGATTTATGGCAGATTGCTAGAATGCATAAGAGTAATGAATCTCTCAAGGAACATGCCTGACAACTCCATGTGACAGCAAAATGTCTGTTTTTGTTATTTTTAATATCATGGCTGCATCCTTTAGAAGAAAAAAAATTCTGAAGCTTGAAACTAAGCAGAAGCATGTTTAACTTCCACAGAGGTGTAGTTTCTCAGGTACAGTTCTCTAAAAAGGTATGCTGCAATTTACTCCATACCTCTCTGATCCAGCAGGAGAGAAATGATCATATATAATTTAGCTTTAGAAGACTATAGCTACGTTTCCTCCTTTGATTATTTTTCTTAAAACAGTTAAATATAAAGATATTATAAATAGTATAAGAAAACATTTGACAGGAGATAGAAAAATGACAAAACCTGTTTGTAAGAATACCTCAGAGTGGTCTTGTGTTTAAAGTATTGGAAGGAGTCTCCAGAAACATGGGTTTAGTTCCCATAGTTCTGCCATGCACTTCTTCTAGGCTGTTGGGAAAGTCATTTAATCCCTCTGTGCCACAGCTCCTCATCTGTAACATGATGTTATTACTACTTCCTTTCTCTCATCCTTGGTCTGTTTTGTCTCTTTAGACTGTAAGCCGTTAAACCCTTCAAAGCAAGAACTATTTCTAATAATGTGTTTGTACTCTCCTAGAACAATGGGGCCCCCCCAATTTCTGTTGGAGCCTGAGATACTCCTAACAATGCTTAGCATATAGATGGTGCTCTACAGATATTAATTGCATTGGTTGCCGTTAAACTCACACATTAATAGTTGAAATATTGTATAATTTTTCTATACAACAGTTTCCGTTACAGAATAGGAAACTGCTGCAGGGCTGCCCGGGAAGGGGGGCAGTGGGGCAATTTGCCCCAGACCCTGGGTCCCACAGGGGCCCCCAAGAGAATGCTCTGGCCCCAGACCTGCCTCCGCCTTCCCCCATCCCCAGGATCCTCAGCACGCTGTGTACAGGAGCAGCCCTAGACAAAGCTGAAGTGGTGTGGCTCTAGCGGGGCCTGAGCTCCGCCCCGCTCGGAGTCGTGTGGTAAGTGGGCAGGGCTATGAGCTCTAGGGCCCCACTGGAGCCACACCGCTGCAGCGCGGTCCAGGGCTGCTCCTGGACGCGGCGTGCTGAGGCTCCGGGAGATGGGGAGGCAGGGGTACGCAGAATGGCAGGGGCCCGGGGGGGGGGGTTGGATAAGGGCAAGGAGTCCCAGGGACAGTTAGGGCACAAGGAGGGGGCAGAGGTTCTGGGGAGGGGAAGTCAGGGGACTGGGAACAGAGGTTGGATCATGGGCATTCTGGTGGTCTGTCAGGACTCAGCAGGGGGTTGGGGCAGTCAGGGAAAGGGGGGGTTGGTGGGGTCCCGGGGTGGTGGTTGGGTAGGGGGTGTTGAGGAGCAGTGAGGGGACAAGGAGCAGGATGGGTTGGGGATTCTGAGGGGGAAGTCAAGGGGCAAGAAGTGGGTGGGGGTCAGATAGAGGGCAGGGCCAGGCTGTTTGGGGAGGCACAGCCTTCCCTACCCTAAAGCTCATTCAACAGTTTGAGGCTTGCAGACAGCTATTTAATACAAAGAGCCAAGCTGTCATCTTTTCCATGTGAGAGGGATCACATGAGAAGAGCAATATCCTACACCACCTATCTCCTTTCCAATCCTACCAAGGAAGATCTGCCTCCTCCCTTGCATTTCTCAAGGCTCCAGAGAGGTTAATTCAGTGGTCCTCAAACTTTTGTACTGGTGACCCCTTTCACATAGCAAATCTCTGAGTGTGACTCCCCCCTTATAAATTAAAAACACTTTTTTATATATTTAACACTATTACAAATGCTGGAGGCAAAATGATGTCACCATCACACCAAAAAATGATGTGGTGAATAGTTTTCCAGAAAGCACCCCACCCAACACAGCATTCACCCAAGACCACAAGGAAAGCTCCCCTGATCTGTGTACACTATGGTGTCCAACCAAGAGGATATTTTTCTGGGGAGCCAAGAACTGTGTGGCATAACAGATTTAGAGATTACACAAGACCATCATGCAGGCAGCCACCCTGAAAATGCTGTGGATGAAAGCTCTACCAGGAAGTATTATGCAATTGTATTACAATATAATGGCATAGGGGATTTAAACACCTCTTTTTCCACATACGGTTTCTCTGCCATCATGCTGGACAGAGCTAGAAGAGTCTCTCCTCCTGCTTGGCTTTTAACCTCTTCTCCCTCAGAGTACTCCAAATGGTATCCACACTGGTGAATTAAAGCTATACATTTCTATTTCCTTGCAGCATCAAACCCCAAAACCATTGGGTCACACATGCTGCCTTCATAACCCACACCCCTTCCCGAGCTGCTTCCTGCTTACTATCCTGCCAATTATGGAGAACACAGCATACTGGGACCCTCATTTCAATCAACATAATTACAGGCCTCTCCCACAATCAATCCATCCCCCCTGGAGTGGGAGAAGGAAAACATTCTCAAGAGCATCACCTACAGGAGCTTTTGAGCATCCCTTAATCTGGACATGCCACAGTACCATTGGTCTTAAATTCCCACTACACATTTGGTAAACTTTTTTAAACCAAGTAGTCTAATTTGGTACCTGTGTTAATTAACTAATACATCTTTTGTGATACAGCTGGGCTGAAAATTTCATTGAAGTGCAGCTCAAGCCATCAATAGCATAACTTCCCTTCATTGTATCAATTCCTAATATAATCAATACGCAATCATGTCATTCATTTCAATGATTACAGCACACACTGCCCACAACAGGCCTCAAAGGCAGCACATAATGCATCCCAGACCTTATTTACCTGACCATTTGGGGCATTTTTCCAGAGGCACCCTCTCTGGCTGCTCATGACATTTGGAAAGGCTCTCCATGTCCTGTTTCCGCCCACCATCCAGGCACTCCCCCTTGCTCTCACAGATGATGTACAAACCAAAGCAAGTACCTATCAGACAAGTCATCTTATTCTGAGAAATACCAAGCAAACAGACCTGAGTTTCTAAGATCCTGACATCATTGACTTTTCTAGACCACTCCACCTTAACATTGGTGAACCTGTCACAGTGATCATTCAGGTCTTTCAGGGCAATGGAGAAATTTCCCTTCCAGTTGTTAAAATCTTTGGCTTGGGTTGCAGTGTAGGGGAAAGAATATGCACACATGTCCCACCAATAGCCCCTATACAATTCAGGAACCTCATCCATGCAAAAGCATCAATTTCCTGTGCATTGCCAAGCTTTATGACCCAGCACTGCTGCACCCCCATAACAGCATGACAAACCTCCACAATGACAGCCCCGAGAGTTAATCTGCCAGTACCAAACAGGTTAGCTACTGAGTACTAGCTATTGGGTGCAGGAAACTTCCATATGGTGATGGCCACACACTTTTCCATGCTGAGGGGAACTCGTATCTTGGTGTACTGACACTGCAGCTCCAGAGTGAGCTCTGCGTAGAACTCCAGGAGAGCTATCATCAGCATCTTGAAATTCTGCCACCACTGATGCTCACCCCAGTTCTGCATCACTATGTCCCACCAGTCACTGCTAGGTGACCAAGACCAAGACTTGTCACTACTCAGATAAATGCCCTGCAGAAGTAACTGCTTGATTTCATCTTCCTCCCACCCCTGAAGCCTTGTCACTAAGGCATCCAAATCCCTATGAAGCAGCCGAGCTAAGCCCATCTGGCTGCACAATATATGTGCAGTTTGTATTAAAGATTGTCATGACCATGGAGCTCAGTAGCATGTCGTCCATGATGCCTGACAGCAGATCAGAAATAGCACTTGCAAAATATAGATGCATTTTGCCATGCTAGGAAAGTGTTCACAGGCTTTTTTAGTTTGATCCCGTCTAAAAATCTCTCTGTGCCATACGAGAAAAATCACAGGCATAGATCTGAGCACTGGAATATTGCACCATCAGAATCTTCCCAGAATGCTGCACAGCTCATTCCAATGATTGCAGAACTGCGTGGACACAACATTTCAAATGGAAAGTACCTTAAGGCAGCATAGCAAAGCTGTTTTCTATTGGCACTGGAAACTATACTGTGAAATATTTAACCCAGCTTGTATTTACCGTGATTTCTAGCCAATATTTGACTTAAATGTTGTCCAGGCCAAATCTTGCTCATCTTCTTCACTGTAATACATGTTTTTCAGTTGCTTTGGAAAGGCTAGGGTAAAGTACCAGTGGGAGTGTTTCACAAAAATTTAGGCTTCCAATGGCAAATCTTGGTGAAGACAGTTACAGTTGTGGTGAAAATTGCATTTTTCTTCATAACGATACGGTATTGTTAATATGGGACAGCTCTGTTCTACTGAGAGATGGTTCACCTAGTGTTCTGCAAATGTTTAAGTCTGTCAGTGCAGTAGTTATAAAAAAGTGGGGCACTCCTGTCAACGTCTTTTTTTTTTTTTTTTTAAAAAGACTTTTGATCATATTTTTTTTCCCCAGGAACATTTTTCAGTGATCAAATTGCTTTCAAAAATATACAGACCTCTCTAAACAGCGCTCTACTTCTTGCTTTTTTAAAAGCAATCCACTGTTTCACCCCTACAGTGGTTTTAGGGTTCTATCCAGAGCAAAGACCTGATGTGATCAGTGCATCTGAATAAGATGGGTTTAAAAAACAAAAGTTCTTTAAGTATGCTACATGGAGCTATCTTAAATATATTTTATATTTGGATTATCTAACTGACCTGCAGCCAAATTATAATTGAGAGAGAGATTGGGTTTTTTTCTTTTAAAAGCGAGAACAGGAAAAAACTTTTCATTCCATCTTGGTCTCAATTCAGGCTCTCACACAGCTTCTTCACAAGTAGGAAAGAAATGTTAGGCAAAAATTAATCAGGGCTATACTACTGAAAAGTACAATGCCAACTAAAAGTGACTAAGTCTTGTTATTTATGCAATATATTTCCTTTTTCATTTAATTTTGGGTTTTAGGGGAGAAAATTTAACCTGTTCATTAGATACGATGTGATTAGCTTAACATTAGTAAAAAGAGAGGAAAGAGGTCTCCAGAGGTCTCCAGAGTTCCCCACTGAAGTAAATAAGAGCAGTAGGATGTCAGCACTTCTGAAAAATCACACTATTTATTTAGGTGCCTAAATATGGATTTAGGAGCCTAACATTAGGCATCAAAAATTGAATATTGGCCCTAAGTTCAGATATAGTTATGGCAAATTCAATCCCAGTGTAATGTCGCTGAAGTCAATAGAATTGCACCATGGATTAATTTGAGACAACAATATCTGTCTTTTCAAATAGAATCTCTGAAATATGAAAAATGTACTCAACAAGGCACATATTGGTTCAATCATCATAACAATACATCTAATTATTCCTTTATGGTAAACTCCTGTTGCATCCAAGTTTCAGAGAGAAGTTCTCTTTTCAGTGAACTGTGTTCTGGTGAAGCAGCCTTTTGGTATTTCAATTTCTCATTTAAGAAACTCTGTTTGTCTTATCTGAATGTTAAATAAGAAGAAAACCAATTGAAAAGGAAACAACGCTTAACTACTGATGATGTGAAATGTATCAAACATTCATGCTACATTTGCAGCCCACCACTAATTTATAATCATATCTGATTATTTAGACCCTGTTTTGAGTGCTAAAAGCCCTGCTCCCCTCTCCTCCAAGCCTGTTTACATATTTGTAACTGAATCCTAATTCAGTTTGATGGAAATTAGACAAGAAAGTTCTTTTGCCATGTTGTTAGCTTGTGTCACTAGGTAAGGCAGCAGGATAGCATTAAATGAGAGCAAAGAAACAAAAATAGCATGAGAAAGCAAAACTTTCAGCAAAGATGGTGATACAAAGAGACAAGCTTTTGCCCAGCAAGCCTTATAAAATGAATTTCATGTTCAGCCAAATAGTGCTCAAAAGCAAACCAAATTCTCGTGAGCTGTTTCCTTAGTCTCGTCTCACACTTCCTTGCTAATAATTAATAGGCTGAAACAATGCAGAAAAATTATCCTGGTCTCCCAATACATACAAGATTACTGAAGCTCAGCCTGGGTCTATTCTTATTGCATCAGGTACTAAAATGAGCAGATATGAAAAAGAGAAATGTCTATTTTATTTGCCACTTACTTACAGATAGAGTTTTCTTTTTGGACCATATTTATTTTATCTAGGGAACTACTTTTCTTAGAGTCTGAAGTCCCAGCCAGGATATTATAATATCACAAAGAGAAATTTATGATCCATCAATTAGATTCAAAAATGGAAGGAGAATTGAGGAGGAAAACATTCAATCACAAATGTTACCTACACAGAGATGGTTGCTGCTGCAATCTTTCCAAGGACATGCAGCATTCACCTAGGGAACATCATTCAGTCAGCATAATGGACAATAAGCAGTTGTATGAAAAAATATGGGGTGGTAAGGCCTATCCCTTATGAATTGTATGGCCGTATATCTGGCTACTATATATGTAACCTTAGTCAGCTTCATGTACATAAGGCCAAATTGCTTTCATTGGACCTATAACAACTGACAGCAGCTAAAAGTCTGGCTCGGTATGCCTTCTCTTGAACTACAAAGGCAAAATATATTTAGCTTCCATCACTAGTAGCATTGCACCACCAGACTTCCAGTGCACCTCTAACCCTATATTCTCAACGCATTTTAAGCTCTTTGAACCATAACAGAACACAAAGCCTCTCTCACATCATAAACACATACATTCATAAGACAAGGCACTGGACAAGACAGTTACATAAAATAAGGAAGATGTTAAAGAAGCTGTGAGAATGTTCTCATGAAGAAAGAGTAGAGGATAACAACACTGGTCTACAATTTTTGAGAAGTCATCTGCTTCAGAGATAAAATGTGCTATTTATTATGTATTTTGATGTGCTGAATTCAAATATGACAATTAAAACAACTGATTGGCTACTGTTATTTAAGTTTTTACATTTTATGTCTGTATACTGTGTAGATAGTAGAGTTTTAATCACAAATTGTAAACCTAGGTCTTTTCTTGTGTTTATGGTTGCTTTACATGATAATATTTCACCTCTCTGTTTATGTAACACTTTAAAAACCAGCAAAAGGGTCATAAATAAAATTGATTATGAAACAAAAGGCAAAAAGCTATTATGTACATAGTTTAGTCCTATTTAGTGTCTACTCGGGGCTTTTTGGCTTGTCTCTTGTTTTCATTACATGGAGCATCTCTTGTCACTGTCCAGCAATAGTCTGCAAGCAGTGATGGGCTCCATTTGCCCTGATAGCCTGCCAGGAGATTCCACGGCTGTAGTCTGGAGCCCAACAGCTCTGCCTTACTCTTGGGTAGTTCCAAATCCCTGACAAGGTCATTCAGTTCACCTTGTGTTATGAGGTGTGGTTCAGAGGAGGAGGATGGGAGAAAATGTGGGTCCTGTGACATTGATGGTTCAGGACCAGAAGTTTCATCCTCTTCCTCCTCCTCCTCGTCTGGCTCAAGTGAGAATGATTCTGGTGCATCAGGAACCGGCAGTCCTTCTCCGTGGGCTACTGGGCGTATAGCTGATGGAATGTTTGGATAATGCACAGTCCACTTTTTCTTCTTTGACATACCTTTTCCAACTGGAGGCATCATGCAGAAGTAACGATTGCTGGTATGATCTGTTGGCTCTCTCCAAATCACTGGCACTGCAAAAGGCATAGATTTCCTTTTCCTGTTCAACCACTGGCGAAGATTTGTTGCACAAGTGTTGCAGCATATGTGTGGGGCCCACCTCTTGTCCTGATCTCCAATTTTGCAGCCAAAAGAAAGGTGATAGGCTTTCTTAACCAGAGTAGTTATACTGCGCTTTTGTGATGCAAAAGTCACTTCACCACAGACATAGCAGAAGTTATCTGTACTGTTCACACAAGTACGAGGCATCTCTGCTCACTTTGGCTAAACAGAAATGTGTCCCTTTGCAAAATCAAACACTGACAAAGAAGAGAGCACCACACTGTATGACTTCTAGAGCTGACATAGGGCAATTTGTTCAGCAGAGTGATGTAAGCTTCGTTATGATTGCATCATCCATGACTTCTAGGAACAACATGATGCAATTCATATCATGTATGACGCAATACCAGCTTCAGATTGCATCATTCATTGTTTTGCCTAAAAAGCAAGTACTGTCCAAATCCAGTCATAGATTTATTCCTAGATCCAGTCAAAGATGTATTTTAGTCATTTCTGGTTTAAATTGAGATCCCTTCTCTTTATAACTCACTTATCCTCCGCCATTCCCAAGTCAAGGGTCGTATATACTGACCCAATAGCATATCTTGAAAACTAGAGCCAATCAACAATTTTAATCATCATTTTCGTTCAGTTACCCAGAATTAATAAAGTTGGACTACATTTATTTCAGAAGCATTTTGGCTGTAGAGCAGCGTAATCAATAACAGGAGCAAAAAGATGTGGGAAAGACACTACAAGTCACTTATATGTTTTACAGTGGAAAATGCTTACAAAAATGTGGCACTAGCTTTCTCTCTCATTTTATTTTTGTATCCATTTTATGCACGGAATTTCCAGGTTAGTACTTCCCTATCTCCTAGGAGTGCTCAGAGGAAAAATCCATTGCAGAGTGTAAGACATTCAGATAAAATGACAGAGAGATCCATAAAGTAGATAGAGCCATGCCGACTGAAGTCACTGGGCCTCTGAGTGCAGCGGCTCTCCTGTGCAGAGGCACTGGGGCTATATAGTCCCTGGAGAGCAAAAGAGAAAATACTTTATTTTCATGTTATATCAGTATTTCTGAAAAGCCAGAATTCTCTTCCTTGAAAGAAGCTTCACAAATTTGGACAGCCCAGGTTTTCAACAGTGATCCTACCTGCATCTAGTTTTGAATGCTCACCTTAAGATTCTATAAAGAGGCCTGATATTCACAGGAAGGGCTCTTTAATATCGCGGCCTGTGATTTGCGTGGCTGACATGGACACTGGCTCCATTTTAATATTAGTCTTTTTAAATCTGAATTAGGCATGTGTTGACGGAAACATTTTATAATGGGCGTCTTCTCTATGGACACCTCCGACAAGCCACCAATAATTTCACAAAAAGAGAGAAAGTTGAGTGCTCTTCTGCTCCTGGTTGCTAGGGAAACCACTCCCCGGGTATCTGTGTGCTCAGTGTGTCTGTCTTTCATTGTAACTTTATTTCTGGCTCTTGAGATATGCAACCCACTGCATGGCATCTATAATAGAGTTGGAATATGAAAATGGGCCTGAATCAAATATCTGCAGTCCCCATGGGTAATGAAAATATAACTGAATATTTTATACTATGTTAGCCACACTACAATTAACAAAATGTACCAAAACAGCATAGATAAATTGAGTTAAACCAACAGTAGTAATTTATCATCTTTTGTTTTATTGAAAGGGATTCCCCAAAAATAACATCCTTAATTCATTCACTGGTTACTTTGATTCTCCACTTAATTTGATCAGAATCTAAAGAACTAAATTTGTACTATCTTTTCTATGATTCAAATTTTTAGATTGTTTTATGCATACAGAATATAGAAATAAAAAACCCATAAAAACCAGACAACTAATTTATCTGCATTTAAGATACCTTTCTAGTGTATGAGTATGTAAAGTAACATTTCTATAACTAAGTGCCCCTCTGCAGCAATACTTTGGAGCCCAACATAAACCCACACCTAATATATCAGAGTTAAAGATGTCACTTATAATATCGACAATGAAAGTTTACCTACACACCATGACAAAATCAAAAGAGAAAAGAAGGATTTTAGTCTTTAATTCAATCATCTTTGATAGAAATGGCTAATATTGGTCTAATGAAATCACTGCCTATGGAGAATGGCCATTTTATTAATAAAGAAAGTGAAAATTGTGAATTGGTTGGAAAAAGACAGCCAAAGAAAAAGCTATACTATTAGATGACAAGTAATTTTTTTATGGTGGCCTGTTATGGGGTTAGTAGAGCTGAGTTAATATGGAAAGAAAGTATTTGGGAACACTCATTTCAATCAAAGACATGAAGTAGCTTTCACAGTATTTAAGGCCCTTTTTGTCTGTCTTCCTCAGATGCACAGAGAGTGAATGTATGTTCTCAGAACCTGAAGGTCTTGTCAATATTTGAATGAGTATGTGTTCATACAGTGACTTGCTCTGGAAGGTTTGGAGCATCCCTTTTCAAATCTCTGATTTCTTTCTTCCTGGTCATAAGTATCATTCATGTAACTTGGGAACAAAAGCAGTGCTATGTGATCTAGGTGACTAGTAGTATATCATGAATAACAAATATCAGAGAGTCAAAGACTTAGTAAAAACTGTGAAGGGGCTTGTGCAGACACGTTCATACCATAATCCTACAATGAGGCTGTTCAGTGGAGGCTGTCACCACTCTGCTGCAGAAGCCAGGGATGTGGATTGTTTGGAGGGGGTAGGGGTGGGTAGAAGAGCCTTAATCATGTTTCCAGTGGCCCAACTGCACCACACAAGTCTTGGATAGATGGATCATTGCTGTGACCTAGTATGGCCATTCTTATGTTCTCATCTGTGCTCCATCCTCATAATCTTCCTCATCTACATCAGTGAGCTTCCTCCTTCTCTTCTGCGGGCTTATTTTCCTCTCAGTATGGACAGAGAAGGTCTGCAGCATTTCATTTTAAGCATGTAGCACATATGAGAGCCCCACAGATCCTCTCCTAAGAGAAGCCTCCTCTAAACACACTTCAGTGGAAGGAATGACTGCTATTTTTTTCAGTCCCATGTAGTTGCTAGCCGTGATTTTTGTTTTTTAAATTAAACTTTGGCCATATCATGAGAAATCTGAAAAGTTTTATTTTCATCAGTAGTGGTCCATTTCCTTCCAACTGGGAGCTTCCAGCAACAGCACCACTTGCATCCCAAAGAAAAATACTGGGGGTGGGGGATAGACTAAGGTGTCCAATAGTCTATCCATAATGCTTTCATTCTCAAGTGAACTGGTTCTACATTCAAGTATTGGTTTTGTTGTATTACTAGGGATGTTTGAGCAGATGAATATTTTCCTTCTTAAAGGCCAATATAAGTGCAGGAGGGAGGGGAAGAACTATTTTAGTGAATTTTAGATGTGTGGTGCACTAACAGCCTGATACAAAACACTTTTTGAAATTAATGGGGAGTCTTTCCATTGACTTCAGTGAACTTTAGATTAGGCCCATAGATTCCTGTGGAATCTACAGGGTCAAATACAATGCAGAGCTGTGGGAAGTTTGTTTTTTTTACACTAGAACTTGGTCCCAGGTGACATTCAGGATTTTATTCCAGACACACAACTTGTCCTATCTCCGCCAACAGGTTCACTGAGGTTTTCAAACGTTCTGAGCTGCTTGCAACTTGAGAGTTCTCTTCTGATTAAACATTAGGGAAAGCATAAATCTCTTGCTGCCATTGGAGGGCTAGATTTTGCCACTCCTTAATTACCATGAGCAGCACTTTACTCCATGAGTAGCCTCACCAAAACATTTCTGGTGTCACACTGTCTCCTTGTATTTTGCCCACTACTAGTCTTGTGTATAGGTAAGCAAATAAGCATAAAAAATTTAGACATAGCCCCAAATGAGTTTTTATGGGTAACACAGTTACAGCAAAGTGTAGGAATGATCTCATAAGACATTAGCATCTGATGTGATTAGAACTGGTCACAAAAGGTTAAGTCCCTCAAATTGTGAAGAAAAATACTGAAAAAAAATTACTTTGAAATTTCCTGGAATTTTCTGATTTTTGATTAATCACAAAAAATAGTTTGAGTTTAACATCCCATGCCCCTAAGTTTTTAATGTTTCTTTTTTCACTATTCTCTACTCTTTCCCTTTTTATCCCCTTTTCTGGGGAGGGGTGGAAGAGCAAGGAGAAGGTGAAAGTGTGTGTGGGGGGGAATATCTGAAAATCAAAAACTGAAATGTTTTTTATTTGAAAGACAATGTATGTTTGCTTAATTTCATCATTGGAAATATCAAAATGTGTTTTTCCCTGAACTTTTGTTTCTTTAAAAAATTCATTAAAACCAACTTAAAAATACTTTTGAAAACATTCTGACCAACTGAATTTGGTCTTTTCTGCAACTCATCCAACTACCTGAAAAGGAAAAGTAATTGTAAGATAATATTCAATAGCTACAGAAAGTAGCTTTAGGTAAGTCAGGGTTCTCCAGACCTAGGTTATTACCACCAGAATGATCTAAAATGATCATTAAACTGATGCATCATATGGTATCTAAAGGAATGAAAAAATACACTGAGAAACAGTTACCCACTACTGTAACTCCATATTTCTCCTCTTCTAATCATCTGGGACCAGAGTCTACCACTATCCTGCCCAGTGACTGGCATCTTATTCCCTATTGAAATCAATGGGACTGTGGTTAGAGTGAGGTATTACTCAACATGAATGTGGATAGCAGATTCTTCCTCCTTGTCATTATCACCTTGCTCCACTGAAGTCAAAGAAGGGAGGTACTTCTCACTGCTAGCAAGGGCAAAGGACCCTCAGCTTTTATAAGGGGGCTTAAAGGAGCTAGATTTCCATTTGTAACCTCCAGTAAACAGCTTTCTAAGTGCTATGCTCACAGTCCTGTGCATTGAGTGCTACTGACACCTCCCCATCACACTGAGCAAGGTGCTTTTTCTTAGGGTGGAAGAGATCACCATATGATACAGCACTAGGCATTGGGGTAGAAGACACCGCTAAAGTTCTCCAGGAAAAGATAATGCACATGGAACTGAGGATGTTCCTTCAAAAGATATAGGGTTTGTTTGTTTTTCCCTTAACTTCATTTTTGCCACTGAGGAGTATTACTTTTCCCAAGGGTTAAAGTCAAACTTATGTTTTATTTAGACACTTTTACATTTTGACTCAAGTGAACAGCTGGATGCTATTGCTTTTAGCTTCTGCCAGATACCAAATGAGGTCAGTTACAGAATTGGAGCTGACTCATGTGGGGCAAGCACTAGAACCTAAGTCCTCTGTAGAGAGCACTTAGATTAAAGGGCCATATGCAACATTAAGAGGATTTGCTTCTGTTTCTAGTGAAGAGCTGCTGTCTCAATTGTCCAAAATTGATGCTGGCAATATGATTAAAGTGCAAGTGAGTGGGTGTGTTTGTTTTCAACTGCACGTCGCTTGTGGGAGACTCTGAGTTAGAGATCTAGTCGTTATTTGAATAATATTACTGAAGAATGGTCTCCAATAAAGGATTTGCCAGAATTCACAAATTACATTAATTGTACTGACAATATTAATAGAGGCATAGTAATCCCCATAATCCCATCTTTTTTCCTGAGGATTTTTTAATCCTTTTGTTATTGGTCACTGTTGCATGTAGCCATATAAGGATGATTTTGCTAAATTAAATCTCAAATGGCATCTTTAAGTATTATTTCCAATGCTTCGGTGACACTATCCAAATACCAAGACTAGATAATTGCCATAAAAATGAGGAGGAGAGGGGGGAGTTGGAGACCCACACTGTCCCTTGATTTTTTTTTTTTTTTAAAGAGATGTTCTGTCTTTGGAGATGTGGAGAGATCTTCTGGGAGGGACCCATAGGAGGTTCTTGAGGTCAAATTCCTCATCCCAGAGTCCTCATGTTTTTCTCTAGAGGAGGAAGCCCAGCCACTCAACCCCATGGATCCATAGCTTTTGCAAGGAATGGAACTCGCAATCCTGTGAAGTAATTTTCCTTCTATGTTGCTCCTGCACTGGTTCTTTCTTCATCTGATAGGACTCATGCTGGCATTGGAAAAGTATCCTAGCAGCAGTAGAATGACAAAATAAGCAGGAGCTAATGCAAAGGCGTGGAACAGTGGGCTCACCACTAGAGTGCCTCCTCATGGTTGGGCATGGTGTAGCTAGCATTTCTCCCCTAGTATTTCTCCTTGCTGATGGTTTCTCTGGTCATGTGGTGGTCTGTCTTCTTCCCACCTGGCTCTCTGGCCAGGTCACAGCCACTCCTTGCGGGTAACAGAGTCCAACAAAAATATCCAATGCCCTTACATCAAGTCTTCACCCCAAGCACTGGGACCAGCAGTCCTTGCACCCACTCGGATCAAGATTTTCCAATGTCTTATCCTCTTATATTTGGGGCCTCCCGTCACCTTCTCCAGTGGATAGTAGGGGAACCCAGGCTTTCTATACTGGGTTCCAGCCCAGGGACCTATAGTGAACAGGCAACATCTCTCTATTCTGACCCATCCCTGTTACCTCCCTGGGTTTTTACTAAGTGTGGCCCTTTTCCAGGCCTTCTCACCACAATCTCTCTAGGGTCATCCTTCTCTCAGGGCTGGAACTGTCAGTGCTTTCCTCTGGACCCCTCCTTCTCTAACAAAATCCCAAAAATATCACAAATGTTAACCAACTTCTGCTCTCCTCAGACTTGATCTTTCAATGCTTTGAAGTTCCCCTTGCACTGTTCCTCGGTTGAATGCCTCCCAAGGTTCTCTCTCTGGAAGTTCCAGTCCTGTTCTTTTCCAGGGCTCAACACTGGCACATGCTGGTGACTGCTCCATGTCACTCCTGGCTTCTTGGAAGACTTCTCTGCTCCAGATGGGATCCCAGAGTCAAGTCCCCCACAGACTTCCTCTTTCCTGCCACTCTTTCCACTCTCTGGTCCCAGAACATGACTGCAGAGCTCTTCACTCTTTCCCCACAGCCCCCCTCCTTCTCTAAACTTCCATTTATAGTCTTCTCCCAACCCTCCTGCCCCTCACTAGTAAACCCTGACTCATCCTCCAGGTCCATCTCAATACGTTAGTTGGCTTTTCAGGCACACACTAACCTATTCATTGCCCTTACAGGTATACACCCCAACACAGAAGGGAACAGTGCTGCAGAGTGCTGATTCTCCACCTTCTCAAAACTCCAAAAGAGTCCTTCCTAACTTCATACAGCTCAAAAGGAGGCACTTCCATGGAAATTCTAAAGACTGTGTTGCTCTCATGAGTTCTCAGTCCTCCAAGTCTCTTCCCTTTGCACAAGTGGAGGAGATCATCAGGGTCATAGCTACTGGACCAGTGCATTTTATTTTATTTTATTTTTTTTGAAGCTTATGGACTTGAGACAACCTCCTCCTTCACACTGAACAAACTATATGCTGGTACATAAGCAAATCTGGCAAACGGTGACTGAGGGCTATGTGGACTAGGCACCGGATATTCCTCATGATTCCTGTCTGAGATGCAGCTCTGTTCCTTTTTCTTTTCCCCACCTCTATTTCACCTGCAGTTGCCACTGTTCTAAGGCACTTCACTGATAGCTTTGTCCCTCTCATAAGAGCACACTGCTCTACAGCCAAAATGCTTCTGAAATAAATGTAGTCCAACTTTATTAATTCTGGGTAACTGAGAATGAAAATGATGCTTAAAATTGTTGATTGGCTCTAGTTTTCAAGATATGATATTGGGTCAGTATATTCGACCCTTGACTTGGGAATGGCGGAGGATAAGTGAGTTATAAAGGGAAGGGATCTCAATTTAAACCAGAAATGACTAAAATACATCTTTGACTGGATCTAGGAATAAATCTATGACTGGGTTTGGACAGTACTTGCTTTTTAGGCAAAACAATGAATGATGCAATCTGAAGCTGGTATTGCGTCATACATGATATGAATTGCATCATGTTGTTCCTAGAAGTCATGGATGATGCAATCATAACGAAGCTTACATCACTCTGCTGAACAAATTGCCCTATGTCAGCTCTAGAAGTCATACAGTGTGGTGCTCTCTTCTTTGTCAGTGTTTGATTTTGCAAAGGGACACATTTCTGTTTAGCCAAAGTGAGCAGAGATGCCTCGTACTTGTGTGAACAGTGCAGATAACTTCTGCTATGTTTGTGGTGAAGTGACTTTTGCATCACAAAAGCGCAGTATAATTACTCTGGTTAAGAAAGCCTATCACCTTTCTTTTGGCTGCAAAATTGGAGATCAGGACAAGAGGTGGGCCCCACACATATGCTGCAACACTTGTGCAACAAATCTTCGCCAGTGGTTGAACAGGAAAAGGAAATCTATGCCTTTTGCAGTGCCAGTGATTTGGAGAGAGCCAAGAGATCATACCAGCAATTGTAACTTCTGCATGGTGCCTCCAGTTGGGAAAGGTGTGTCAACGAAGAAAAACTGGACTGTGCATTATCCAAACATTCCATCAGCTATACGCCCAGTAGCCCACGGAGAAGGACTGCCGGTTCCTGATGCACCAGAATCATTCTCACTTGAGCCAGACAAGGAGGAGGAGGAAGAGGATGAAACTTCTGGTCCTGAACCATCAATGTCACAGGACCCACATTTTCTCCCATCCTCCTCCTCTGAACCACACCTCATAACACAAGGTGAACTGAATGACCTTGTCAGGGATTTGGAACTACCCAAGAGTAAGGCAGAGCTGTTGGGCTCCAGACTACAGCCGTGGAATCTCCTGGCAGGCTATCAGGGCAAATGGAGCCCATCACTGCTTGCAGACTATTGCTGGACAGTGACAAGAGATGCTCCATTTAATGAAAACAAGAGACAAGCCAAAAAGCGCCGAGTAGACACTGAATAGGACTAAACTATGTACATAATTGATTATAAAACAAAAGGCAAAAATCTATTTTATTTATATGACCCTTTTGCTGATTTTTAAAGTGTTACATAAACAGGAGAGGTGAAATATCATGTAAAGCAACCATAAACACATGAAAAGACCTAGGTTTACAATTTATGATTAAAACTCTACTATCTACACAGTATACAGACATAAAATGTAAAAACTTAAACAGTAGCCAATCAGTTGTTTTAATTGTCATATTTGAATTCAGCACATCAAAATAAATAAATAGCACATTTTATCTCTGAAGCAAATGACTTCTCAAAAATTGTAGACCAGTGTTATAGGTGAAGAACCTGCAAGTACTGGCATACAGCAGCATTATCTCTCAGAGAAAATTTCCCTATTCATTCCAAAGATGAGCTCTCCCCTGTTCCACAATCAACTCAAAATCCTTGTTTATCTGCCTCCAAAACCATAGCTGTATTGTGTAAGTCAGTGGAGTGCCACTGACTCCAAAAGGAGTTATGCCAAGTTACACCAACTGAAGATCTGTTCCTGTCTCTAGAAAAATTTAATCTATTTTAAAGGATACTATAGTGCAAAGTTGTATCTTCATGTTATTAAGCATGTTCAGCTGGGAAAATGCAATGAAGAGGTTCCAATAGCAGGCATTGTGCCTGAGACAGAGTCATCTGAACATGAGCCAGAGCAGCCCCTGCCATTTTCCAGGCTACAGCACACACTCCTCCCTGCCACTATTCCATAGACTGAGCTCATACAGACTATGGCCTTAGTCACCCACCCCCTCCTCTTTCTGTTCATTCCTTTTATGGTGTGCTAGTCTCTCTTACTCCTTGCACACTAGGGTTGCGCCTGTGCCTGGCCCTGGCATGTGGGTGCAGTGCCACCTCTTCCCTCTTCATCCGTGTGTAGGGCGAGGCACAATACAGCTCATCTCTCTTCTGATATGAATTGCTGATTTGGTTACACTCATCTTCTTTCCGAGGGGTAGACAGCACAGAACAAGTAGCAGAAACAAAAACAATTGCTGTGATTGGATCCTCATTTAGTTCTGGATTCTGCTACTTTCAACATGGAAGTCAGTGACATTCAAGGCAATTATCTCCTCAGCATTTAATGCTCTCTGATTGTGACAGCACCACAGTGATGACATTGCATTTGCAGGGCTGGTCTCAGACAGATGACAGATGGTGTCTCCATTTCAGTGTTGTCCCCAAAGAGAGATTTTAAAACCAAATGAGCAGCTTTCAGCGAAGATAATAATGGTAAAGAATAGAAAGCGTTGATTATTCATGCAATTTAGATAATGTGAAGGCACAGCCAATAGCAGTCAATATTCTCTGGAACTTAATGCTGGTCCTTGAAATCCAGGAGCATTAGCTTTACTTTAAGGGAGCAGGAAAGATGCCCATGGGTAATAAATCTCCCTGTTACTCATACTGTAGGTATGCTCAGTTTGCTGGCCTATATGAAGTCAATCAATGGCCTCCCCATTCAGATCTTAATGGCGGAGTGTCTCAGCTCATATAATCCAGCATTACAATGCCCCACTGCCAGTCTCAACAGAGAAACCAAGGGCTAAGTGGCCTGTCATAGGGTGGCTGATGCCAGTAAATGAAAAAGTCCAGCTACCTTGTTCCTGAATAGGTTCTCCTGTTTGGCTAATTAAGAGAGTGAGGCAGCAGTTGCAGGATATAAAGCACCAAGGAGAAGCTGGGGGGGGGGGGCACGGAGACAGCTGTCAGAGTGCATCAGGAGACAGGGCAGGTGAGAGCAGCCAGCGCCAGAAGGTGTTCCCTGGGGGAAGGCTGATGGCAGGAGAGCACCAAGATCCCCCTCCCAAGCCAGAGAGCCAGCCCTGGAGGGCTGAAGGAGAAGCAGCAGCAGTGGGAGTTGTCTGCAGGCTCTATGCTGTACACCAAAACTAAGGGTGAAAGAGGGCTAAAGATTGGAGAGCAGTGGAGGAGCTTACGTGCTGTTGGCTCCAAACCACAGAGCAGGACCCAGGGAAAGAGTGAGAGGGTCTGGGGGAAATGAAGGATGCTCCCTTGGGCAGGTGAACTCTCAGCAAAGCAGCTGTGGGGTTCCAACTAGGAAGACTGGGGCTGTACTCTAACTGCATGGGCTAGGGGGACTGTTCCGGCAAAGGGACAGAAGAGGAGCTCAGGTGTGGTGGAATGTGCCGGCATGTGGTGTCACTCCATAGGACTTTAAGGACTATATGCACTGAGGTGATAAATGGGCTATATTGGGGACTTTTGTTAAGGATTGATTTGCAAAATGGTTTTGATAAATTGGCTCCAAAGAACAGTATCATTGAAACAAGAGAGCCAGAAGTGGAGTTCTTATCTGAGAGGGGAAACTGAGGTTGTACACTGGCCGTGCTGTGGCCTGCTGCAAGAGGGAGCTCCAGTTGGAGTGACCATATGACATAGCCCCTCCAGAGCTAAGTCAGATTGATAGCACAACTGGAGGAAAGTTATGTTTGTGCTACATCTGTGGATAGAGTTCAGTTTCCATTGCAGTTCAGTGATACCTTTTGCAAGTAGCTAAAATAATTTACAAATTTTTTTTCATCAATCAGTAAAACTGGAACCCTGATCTGGGTAAGAGTTCAGAAACATTTCGGTTGACAGCAGACTTTACTAGGGAAGCCTTCCCGTAAAATAAATCTCAAGTAGTCTTTACAGTTGATTACACAAATATTGCATAGATTATGTGAGATCATGTGACAACATACAGCCAGTTATACCCTAATGCAAATTGAATAAATCTTAACTTTCTTATGGCCTCTTCAATAGGACTTCAGCATCTTCTTCCTGTGCAAACAAGCTTCACGGATCACATTAATAGAGCAGAATCTAATTAAACAGCATCTTGATAAAGACTTGGTTGAAATCAACTGACTGCTCCAATCTAAGCTAATTCTTGCCGATGTACTGGCCAACAGTTATGAGACTAACATCACTAACCCTGGGAACTAGTCATAAATTTCATTAATTCTTGTGCTATTGATAATATATATACACACACTACAGATTCACTGATGGAAGAGGTAAAAAGTAAAGAGTAAATGGGGGACATTTGTCTGCACCTTGCTGGAAATCATCTCCTCGCCATGTATTCTGAAGCCATTCTGGTCATAGATAACTTTGTCCATGGCTCATGTGTGTACATATTTGTTTTCAGCCTGTCAGTGTAAATGAGTCAAAAGCAGCAGGAGAAATGTGAGTTGTACTGACACTGTCCAGGCAGTAACCTGGAAAATCAGTCAAGTATGAGTAGGTTTAGGGGTCTTCCGGGAATCAGATGTGTCTATGACCCATAAAAACCAAGTATGGACATTCCTGAAGTTTAGAGGTTGAGTGGTTTGCATTGGGTATGTGTCTTGTCATAGGACTTAGGATCAGATATGCCAGTTACTTGCCAGGGCCACAGTCTCTGAGGTAGTCATCTGGAATGAAAAAGTTACTTCATTTAAGCTACAGAAGCAGCTATCCACACGTGTTATTAGTACCTTTGACTTCTGTCTAAAATGTTACACTTCTTTTAGACTGGGAGCTATTTAGGGCAGGGATAATGTCTTTCTAGGTATCTGTACAACAATCAGCACAACAAGGGCCTTATTCCAGTTAGGGCCATTGGGTGCTTCAGCCGTACATATAAATAAGTAAAGTATTCATGTACTAAGTTGCGTATGCAATAAACAGCACTTTTTTTTTAAATGAACTCTGTTCTCAATCTTGGTATTGCAATAGATATGATTTCCTGAAGCCCCACCCTTAGAAGGAAAAGCAATGATATGCAGCTCCCATTAAAGACAATGGGTGATGTTTGATCCAATTGAATCCAAAAAGAAATGCAATACAACTGCCTTGACTGAATGCAAACCATACAAGACTACTTGATAAATAGGAATAATACACTACGGTCCATAGAGATCCAATACTTTTAATAGTGTAACTGCAATAAAGCAAAAACCAAAGCAAGGCCCCCTAAAGGGTACAATATCTTCAAATCAGGCAAACCTAAATGTTCCACCAACTAACGTGGTTGCAATATTTTACATTTGATGTAGGAGTCACATGTTTAAGCAAAAAACAAACAAGCATTTCATATTACTTTGCTAAAAGTCAGACAGCCACCCACAATAAATAAAATTATCTATTCTAAATGGCCAGTTCATTTTGATAGATTACACTAACCCAACTGGCTAATTTATATACTATTCCAGGATTTTCCCACCTTCTTTAGTGGAGCTAGCAACAGAACAAAATTGGACCCTTGGGCAGTTCTAATAGTTTAGGACTAGATTGTGAACTCTTTCTTAACACTGGTATATACAGATACTCCTCCACGTAGCCCTATTGAAGTCTAGAGAGTCTGACTTTTAGCATATCCACTGAAGCAACCACTCAGTTTGTTTATTAGAGAGTAAAGGGCTTCCTAAGTGCGTTAATAAGCCTCTGAACCGTGGGAGTAAGCAGAGACAAGTGAATAGATTTCAAACGCTGAGCAGGAATTAATGAATGAATGAACAAACTCCCAAACACTCCCAATCTAAAGAATTTAAACTAAGTATTTTGAGTGAGGGACATTTCCACTGATTCCAAAGAAAAGTAAAATGTCATCCACCGGAGTTGATTCTAACATCTATCCAATACATCCTGTAAAGGCTCAACATTTTACACCTCCAACATTTTGTTCTTCTTTAGAGACTAATCCTGTGCAAATGCCTTTGACTAAAACATTAGAACATGTGGAGTGGGGCACGTCTGAAAATTAGTCCTTACCAAAAACTTCTATTATCTGATGAAGCTCAACTCAGTGTGTCTTTTTTTAGTAGTAGAAGCAGTATAGCAGTTTATACTAAGCCAAAACAATATTAATCCATATAAGAAACTGAAAGAATGGTTTTCACAGATAAAGCAACTCAATCTAACCAAGGACAGCTCTCAATGTTCAATTCAGTTCATACAGTGGAAATTTCATGTCACAATTCAACAGGGAAGTGGGGAGTTGGAGGAAAAAGTCACATGGGTGCAATCTTCTTTGCGGATTAAGGCAATTTATCTCTATGAGTTAGAGAAAATAGAGCTAATCCAGGATGACTATAAAAAAAATCAGTTGAAAAAACCAAATCTCAATCAGATGTTATAAAAGATCTTCTCTTTCAAAATCCTTTCTGGGGCCTTCGGTTGGTAAACTGATAATGTAGAAACCACTCATTTGAGATCAGTGTAGGAATCACCTGATTACTTATTTTCCCCTCTTCTGTTTTAAAATGCATTTATCCACCTTTTATTAACTATCTTGCAATTAATTTGAAGTTCAGTGGAAAACAACAGTTGATAGCTAGTAAAACAGGCACCCATACGATGGAGCTCAAACATGTCAGCATGACTCCACAAAAGATCACATTATTCCCCAACTAATCCGTTGTTCTGCACTGCAAGGATAAGAAAAAAATATATTTTCATTATCATATCGGATATGAAACCTGTATTCCATTTTCTTTAGCAATCCATCTCGGATAACTGGTATAAAGAAAAGCATAAATCATGAGAACTGAGCTATGTCTCTAAATCATTTAAGTATCCTCTGTTGTATTCAATATGAAACTTTAATTAAATTGATCCAGAGTCAATTGGCAGTATCCAATTTTAACATGTTATTTAAAATGCCAACGACAACAAAAAAGGATAAATGATACAGGAAGTTGTTAAAAGTAAACTGGATGGATAGAAAGGAGGATAAATTAGTCTGCTATCATGCTGCTTGGTGTAGCATGTATTTTTTCTTATTCTTATTTTCATATTCCCCACCAGCAAATGTTGCACTCAGAGACCTAGTAGGATCTTTTCTCTAGGATGAGAACTATGAATTCAGTGTCTGGGAGCATTTTTTCCCCCATAAAGTTAATAGTAAGCATCCAATAACATATGCAGAACTATACTGCTAAGGCATAAATGACAGGGATACATATGTGACAAGTGCTAAGTGTTTGTTTTTTTTTTAAACTTTGGTACTTTGTACACAGAGAGATTGCTAAGGCCTGCACTATGCTGGAGGTCAGACTAGATCATAATGAACCCTTCTGGACTTAAAATATATGAATCTATGAACAAGTTAATATCTGACTGGCTTCCTTGTTTTCCTCATTGACCCTCATTTGGTAAAACAGTATGGTAACTCAAGACCCTACCCACTTGCACTGAGCAGTTCATGGAAGGCATTTTTAATTAATTGTATATTGCTTTTAAAAACTTGAAACAGCATAGCAGCAGTCATCGATGCACACATGGAGATTCTGCCTAGTGTATTAGACAGGAAAGGTAAAAGCACAGGACTAGGAGTCAGGACAGATGAGTTCTCGCTCTTGTTGTGGCACAAACTTCCCGTATCACCTTAAGAAAGCCACTTAGCCTCTTGGTGCCTCATTTCCCAGCTGTAAAATGAGGATTGCGGTACACACAGGGGAGCTGTTCATTAGTAATTAATATTGGAGAGCATATTGTGGGCCTTAAATAGAAATTGTTACATTAATGAAAATTATATTGTTATAAACAGATTTCTTTTCTTTTTTTGCTTTGCATGGCAGTAGACAAAGTTTAATAAAAATGCATCACAACCAGTGTAACAGTGATACAAAAATTGAAACATTATGTGAACCTATTAAGGATAAGAGCGATACAAATGCTGGAGGGGGATGTGATACAGCAATTGCTTTCTGAGACTTCAGATTTTCTTTCTATGAAATAATAGGGGCTTTCCTTGCCAAACTAGTGTAACGTTATGTAATCAATGATAAACTTCTGAGTTCCATTCAAAGCTAGGGTGCTATTTTTGGGTAATGCTCCAGTTCAAGAGAATTCTTTTAATTTTGAAAATTTTACTCTGCACCTTCATTTTAAAGGAATACTGGGTTGATAAGGTGTTCTTTTATGAAACAGTATAAAGCTTTCATTGCCCTCCCCAAGAGGTTTTAAAATTATCCTGCCAACAGCAAGCATAACCATTCTCATGCCGACATTTTTGATTTAGTCTAAAAATAAAAGATAAAACTCCTTATTTTAATTTTAATGTGTGAAAATGACAAACTGCATATTTCAATCACACATTTATTGAATAACTTTCATATGGTTCCTTAAAGCTTTTCACTCTTTATTTGAAGATTTTAAAAAATAGATTTAATTAGTAGTTCTCGTTTCCTCAAACGATGTACCTGTCAAAGGTGAGCACGTAGGCAGTGATCAAAAGCTCTTGCTAATATAGAAAACGATTTTCGGAAACAATGGTACAATCAATGAGTATACGTGATTCAATCAGCATATTACAGAACTACATTCTCTGAGCAAATTGGTAGACAGCATGTTATTAAAATGGGAGCATATTTCACTGCCATTTACTTCTGATATAAAGGACCCTTAAAAGGGAAAAAAAAACAAAACATCTAAACAAAGCATTTCCTTCCTGCTTGCTAGAGAGCTTTCTTTATGCTGCAGGTCTGTGTTACAACTGACTATGGGCCAAACCATGGCATTTAGTGGCTGGCCTACACCAAGGACAGCGGTTACTTCAGGAGGGATTGTGCCTTTAGGATGACGGAGTCTGTTCTCCACAAGCCACTGCAAAGTGGTGATGCAGCCATGCCTCTGCAGTCTTCCTGCCACCTCTAAAGTGATGTACACCCAAAGGGTGCTGTGAGGGAGCAGGCTTTGTACTTCCCTGAATAGAAAGGTGCACAGATGGGGCCCCTTGGATGTTTCACACAAGTATGCCCATCTAGTTGTATGTCTCAAAAACCAACTATGTATTTAAAACATGATCTAAACTTGGTTAGAAAAGATCTCTAATACCACAGTAAGTACCAGGCTGTTATAGACTGTGTGCACATGTGCGTGCACACACACTTAACACTTTTAAATACATATTTGCTTCATCTTGGTTTCTGGTATTTTACACACAGCAACAGCCATTTAATTAAACTTCGCACAAAACTGACTCCTGGTATATACTGGACTTTTCATTGCATTCTAGTTTCCTCAAATCTGTATAGCAGTGAAGAACCACCAGTCAGTTTATCCATAGGAGTGCAGCAAAGAGACGATCCAAGGCCATCTGGCACTACAGAGGAAGCTACATTTCATGTTCCAGCCCTTACCACAGTAAAGATGTATGCAGACTACTTTTAAACAGTCTACTAATTGGAGCATGGGCCCTTTAAGGTTGGGCAACATTCCCCAGGAGCTAGCTAATCTAAAGATTTTTTTACATCCCTGAAAAGTTTATATAAATGGTGCTGAACTACATCTTAGGTCTGCAGTTTCATGGTTTGGTTTGGTTTGTTCATAGTGCTGAACAATAGTATATGCTCTGAGATTGTAGGATCCTTGGGAGCAGGTCTTTCCATTCTGTTTGCACGACACCTACCACAATGAGATCCTAGTCCGTGACCAGGGTCCACAGGTGCGAAATAATAAGGCACCATACTAGCAGCTCTAGATAACTTCGTCAGGTAAAAATAATCTGCATTAAAACACACCTCCAGCCACTCCTTGAATAAGCCTTTTAGGAAGCTAAAAATAGTTTGATTCTCTTTTTCCTTCTTTCCCATAATTCATTGCATTTCCTGATTCTAGAAGTGGAATTGGTGAAACTACTCAAGAAGGGCTAGTCTTGAGGTAGTTACAAACCCAAAAGGACAAGTACCAAAAGCCTGTCCCCAGGAGATCCTCAGACCAGTTGTGGCAACTCATGTATTTTGGAAAGTTCAGAAAAGTATCTGAATTGTTGGTTTTTGTTCTCCCCCTAACCAAGGGAGAGATATTGAAAAGCAAAAATGGCAGTCATGCATCCAGCTCCCACTGAAAGTCAGTGGGAGTTAGACACCTAATTGCCATTTGTCCCTTTGAAAAAAATCTCCAAGTTTCTCCTGTTATTCTAAAACTGTTGGAGTTAAATTGAACTGAATTTGTGAGTTCCCAAGAAGTGTTATCTTGAATCATATTTGTTGCCTTAGCTATTTGGATAGCAGTAATCGGGACTATGTTTTTTTTCCCTAACTGCTAGTGTCTAATGGAAATATTGCATCTTCATTACACTGAAAGTCATCCAGGATATTGACTACAGAGTCTTATATTTAGTGTTATCTCCAGGAATGCATTTTTAATATAATTCCCAGATTGTCTTCCATTCTACAGAATTTAATTCTTCATTGCATTCTCTTAGTCACAATCTTTTCTCTTTCTGGAACACTGAAATAATTTCAGAGTTGTTGGCAACAGCTACTGGAAAATATTTATGGCATGTCCATCTTTTTCCTCTGCATGTTTTTTTTTCTTTCATACAATAACTTAGAATCCCTTCTACTTTTCCCAGTAGTCTCTACCTCCAACAATAGCTAGGTGGCAGGAGATAGCCTGATGCTGCACTATTACTCCACAAGATCACTCGATAACGAGAAATGGGTCCAAATCAAACTCCAACTTCAAGTACTCCCAAACTTTGGAATACTTCCTAGCTTAAGATCATATCTATTCACTAGCTATGTATTGTTTAAAATACTATGCCCCAGGTCCTCTTCCTATTGAAGTCAATGGGAGATTTGCCACTAAATTTCAATGGAACCGTATCAGGCCCTCTCTGTGCAATTCCATCACTTCCATGGAAGTGGGCATTTGCGTTATCCCCAGTAATTAATGGGGGTCATCAGTAAAAGCCACAGCACAGAGTTAAAAATAACTTCTAAATGGCCTCACAGACATTCATTGTGAATTCCAAGCCTCATTGAAGTCAACGGCAAAGCTCCAATAGACTCCAGTGGGACACGATTTCATTCTCAAGGCATAGGTCTTTAAGACTGTCTTGAGCTTGACTATCCTGGAAAAGTATTGTCTTTACTGCTTTTAGACTCCCAGTGGAGTTATGTGCTAGAGAAACAGAATTTTACTTTGACAAGACAAAGCACTTTTGACTAATAGGAGCACAAATAGGTATCAAACTGGTAAAATTATGTTTTGTTTAATCCTATAATTCACACACTAAAACATTCTGTTTGAAAAGTTATTTAGAAATAATCTCGCTGATACGTTATCTTTGCCAAGCTTTTGCTCAGAGTCAGTTTTTACAGCAAAGCTATTACCCCTTGGAATAAAGGATTTATCATGGACGTGCCAACAAAACCTTAAACTACACTATCTTTGTGCAACTGCACTGCTATAATAAGACTTTATGTGATTTTCTCAAGAGCTGTAATAAGATTAAGGCATAATCACAAATTCCCCAGTGACAAAAGATAAACTACTCCTCATTGATCTTTTAGAAACCAGACCAATTTCTTGATACTAACCAGTCATATTTACTGCAGCAGCAGGTATATTATCATTCCAATAACAATGTCAATGACACTCAGGGCCTGATTTTTATACAATGACCCTCTAGTGGCCTCTCCAGAAGCCCAGGTATGGCTAGCCCTTAAGGGGGAGAATACCTAAGGATTAGCCAGTTTCTTGAGGGTTATCATACGGTTTTGTTTTCCATTGATTACATAAGCCTTTCCAATTGACATATTGGCTTCCTCTAAAAGCTGGTCTCAAAAGCTAAAGCAATTGATTGAGAGTTTTTTTATCCTAACATTCAAAACAACCTCATGTTACTTCAGCGTTCTTTTGCAGAACCTTTCAATAAATGTAATCAATCCTTGCAAATGCATTAATTGATCATGTAAGCACAGTATCATTGTAATTAGATTAGATGAACTGTATATACCCATGCAGAGGTCCTGAATATACTACTTCAACCTGTCTTTCTAGCGAGTTACAAGTGCACTAAGCTATTTTTTGTTTACGGTTGCATTTAAAAGTCCCTGTCAAGCTCATGGCCCTATTGTGCTTACAAACACATAGTAAGGGACATCTCTACACTAGATACCTGAGAACCTAAACAAACAAGACAAAGAATGGGAGAAAGGGATTATTATTCCTATTGTACAATTGGGGAACAAAGCACAAGAGAGACTGGTGCTTTTGAAAATTTCATTCAAAGTGATGAAGGAGCTTTGAATGAGACTTGCGTGTTGAGAAGATGTTCAAAAGTAGGTCAAGAATCTAATGAGTGAGCTAAATTTATTGCCAAGCCAACAAGCACTGTAGAAAAATATCACTCCACGGGACACTTCTCTTCATATTGTTAACTGTTGTGTAGCATTGCCATGCTCTGTTAAACAACTGTCATGTACTATCCCTAGGGTTTCTGCATTTAAATAGGTGAAATGATTACTTTAGGAAGCGCAACGTCATTACCCAAAGGCTCTGGGGAAATGCAAAACCTTCTGATAATTGGGGTTTCTGGTGATCAGGGAAAGCATTCTTTGAAATCTGCATTCACGAACCACATGGCCAGTTTTCCAAAGGTCTGCCAGATTAATATGGAGGGCTCCTGGATAAAGGAATCATTGGGGCTGGAGAGATGCTTCTAAAGACTCCATGTGTGCTGCTCATAAGCACTGGGGAGTGGTTCTTCTATTTATAGGTGCTTTGGAGTGCTGAGGTTATGAAGGATCCTTCTGCAGTACTCCTCAGCTCACAGCAAGCAGAACTTCATCTCTCAATTCTTTATGAATAAAAAAGTTCCCTAATTCATTGTAAGTTGTTTGTATATTCAGTGGCACCAAGTAGAGACTTTCATTCCTAAATTCTGTTCTATGCTGCAGTTCAAGACATCAGTAGGTTAAACAAAGGCCTAGTATGAAAAAATAAGGATACACTAAAAAAAATTCCCAAGAGCGGAGTCAAGAAGTAATATATGAAAACTATAGCACAAGGATTAAAGTTGGCTACAAGTGGCATTTTTAAATGAGACATTTCAGCAATTACCAGAACACACCAATACATTACGAGAGCTCCATCCATAACATCTTTTTTCATTGTGAATTCTGAGCCATTTTTCACCCTCTGGGAAGGGGCAGATGTTGCTGAAAAGGAGGCACATAGGGTACACTTTTTCCAGTCAGGTGCTGCTGCTTTACCTACTGGTATCAGGCTAGGAGGCCAAGAAGCTCACTAGTAAGGAACTTCCTTTTTCTGGTAAATCCACAGGCCAACAGCTAGAGGCTGATCCAAAACCCGTTGAAATCCAATACATTATAAAGATAAGGCCAAACCGAAGAAGAGGATGGAAGATGCACTTCCTTTAAATCCCACTACAAACACACGTTGACAAGAGCCATTGCTTGTCCTTCTGGCAGTTGTTTTTAGCATATTAAAATGTTACTGATGTACTGAAGAAGCTGCATGGTACATCTTTGAGTAGTTACTGTCTACATTCTGAAATTTACAGCTTTTTGCTGGTATGAGGCTCTACTTGCTAGCGTATGTTCCTGAGGTTAGGATTGGGAAGAACCAGAATTGGTAACGCATGTATAATACCAGTTTCTGGCAGAAGCTATGAAACTTGCCTAGTGATGTTGCTCAATTTGCAGTACGTCTCTCAGCCAATGGTTAGTATTATTAATCACTAAAACAATAGGAGCTTTTAATTCCCTATAGACTCATTTGATAGATTGGTTGACAAACAGCTCACCCTCTGTGTGAGAGGGTTGACAAACAGGTTACTCAGAGTGGATGTTGGTCAAGACAGCTAGGCCCCAGTTCAGCAAGTGCTTAAGTTTAAACAATTCAAGTCCTGTTAACTTCAGAAGCATGTATTTAAGTGGTTTGTTGAATAAGGATGGGATTACTCATATACCTAAAGGAAAGCATGTACTTCAGTTCCTTCAAGGAATGGTGCCTTGTTACTGTATAGCATAAAACAATTACTCAATATCAAAGTAACAGAATTCAGTGAGCCACATTTGCTGTTTACTATTGGTACAACTCCACTGAACTAGTATTAACAAATAGTTACCCCACAGGCGCATCTGAGATATCATCTCCTATTCTTATTATGGGGAAATAGTAAGGCATCTCACATGAGTAAGTATTGAGTGTTTCTTCATTCTTTCACACCATCATTCCCAGTTTATCGCCCAAAGCAGTAAACTCTACACTATGGTTATTGGGCTCATGTGACCATATAGTCAAAAGCACAAATTCAGCCTCCTATTATGTTGTTACATCATTGAGGTCAAAGAACCGAATTCAAATTTACACAGGTGTTAACAGAGGGCAAAGTATGTTCTATATGTGAACCTTATATTTTAATTTCCTACCCAAACTGTTTGCAATTGCAACCTAAATATTTAAGTTTTTAAAATTTGTGTTCAATTATCTCATTTGATGGTTGCCTAGTTGAAGTGAGAATGGGATCACTCCTCAACTGTGACAGCCATGAAATTTTTTTTCTTTCAACTTCATCTTAATTGCCTAGTCAAAGAAACTTTGGCTTTGATAAAGATAAATCCCTTGCTGTTTGGATTACCCCAGGATATGTATTTGAAACAAATCATTATTATACTATATAAGGTACATCAGTCAAATTTTTTGTGCATGTCTTCAACATCTTGTTAGTGCAGATTTACAATAAATCTAGTAAAACTATCATTTTTTGGTTTAAAGCAATTTACTACTCTCCTACAAGAATATTACTTATGCTGTATTCTACTGAGCATTACTTTGGTTAATTTATCTGTTCCACAAAGTATTTTAAATGTTTCCTCAAGCAGATTACAAAAGGGAATCAATGTTTAATTTTAAAACAAATTTAATCCAAATGTTTCTCAGAATTCTCTTTCAAGTTTTCAAACAGGCACACCAACAGTTGTGTGTAGCACTTATTACGTAACTCTCATATGGTAAATGCCTGCAGTATTAAGACCAGTGAATTCTCCTGAGCAAAACCTGGCAACTTATGCTAAAATGTGCTGTAGGGGTAGATTTTTCAAAAAGCGCAAATAGTATTTAGGCACCTTGTCATGGTATAATTCCCCACTCTGCACCTTAGCATCCAAAAGATGGGGTACCAGCATGAATTCCTTTAAGCTTAATTACCAGCTTAGAACCTGTAGCGCTGCCACCAACCAGGAATTCCAGTGCCTGGTACACTCTGGTCCCCCCAAAACCTTGCTCGGGGAACCCCAAGACCCAGACCCTCTGGATCTTAACACAAGGAAAGTAAACCCTTTCCCCCACCGTTGCCTCTCCCAGGCTTCCCCTCCCTGGGTACCCTGGAAGATCACTGTGATTCAAACTCCTTGAATCTTCAACAGAGAGGAAAATTCACCTTCCCCTCTCCTCCTCTCTCCCCCTCCCAGACTCTCCCTGAGACAGACAGTAATCCTAACACAAAGAGAAATTAGCCTCTCTCCCCCACTTCCCTCCTTTCTCCCCACCATTTCCCTGGTGAATCCAGACCCCGTCCCCTGGGGTCTCACACCAGAATAAAAAAACAATCAGGTTCTTAAACAAGAAAAGCTTTTAATTAAAGAAAGAAAAACAGTAAAAATTATCTTTGTAAATTTAAGACGGAATATGTTACAGGGTCTTTCAGCTATAGACACTGGGAATACCCTCCCAGCCTAAGTATACAAGTACCAAAGTAAAATCCTTTCAGCAAAATACAAATTTGAACTCCTTCCAGCCAAATACACATTTGCAAATAAAGAAAACCACCATAAGCCTAACTCGCCTTATCACCTACTACTTACTATTTTGAATCTATAAGAATCTGTATCAGGGAGATTGGAGAGAAACCTGGTTGCACGTCTGGTTATTCTCAGAACCCAGAGAGAACCACCACCAAAATCTAACAGCACACACAAAAACTTCCCTCCCTCAAGATTTGAAAGTATCTTGTCCCCTGATTGGTCCTCTGGTCAGGTGACAGCCAGGCTCACTGATTTTGTTAACCCTTTACAGGCAAAAGAGATATGAAGTACTTCTGTTCTATTAACTCCTACTATCTGTTTATGACACACCTAAACTCCATTTAAAGTCCATTAAGTGCCTAAGCAACCATTTTTGCATTTGAAAATCCACTGAATTCTTGTCATTTTTCTATGAGAAATATTATTGAAAGACAAAATAAGCCAAACATATGCACTGAGTGTCCAGGGCTTCAAAGAGAGGGTTCCAGAGATAAATGAGTATGCCACATCTATTGTTAAACACAATGAAAGCTCTGAGATCTCCAATGCTTCAAATGTAGCTACACAGCAATGGCTGCCCCATACAGTTTTAGTTACCTGCTGCTCTTGTAGACTATCACTTCTAATCTAAAGAAAGGTTCAAACCAACTTCCAGATCCAGATATCCCTTTAATTTTGACAAATATCACACCCAAATCAATGTGCTCTTACCTAGGTAATGGGGCCCGGAACCAGAGCACCCCCTGAGCTTTGTGGAAGTTTATACACAAGTGGTGTAGCTCAGGCCCATCACCATTTCATCCAGTGACAGTAAAATGCTACAACAGGGAATAACACTGGGGAAATGAATTATGAACCCATACTGACATCTTGTGGTCTGAAACCATGCATTATTTTCTAAACATTTTCAAAACCAACATGACCTCAATTTAAGGGTAGTAAATGAAAGGGGATAGAGTCACCTAGGCCCTAATCATTCAATTGACAGCATACTGGCCTCCTGCCTGCACCTAATGCAGAATCTCCCTGAAGTTGATAGGGCACCCTCAGACACAATGAATTATAGGAGTAGGGCCTTAGTCATTCAGTGATGTGCCAAAAAATATTTTCTGAAATAATTCATTTAAGATTATACGCTTAACATTTTTTGTTCTGTTTGTGCAGCACCTAGTCCATGACTGGGGCTTCTAGGCTATATTACAGTGCATATACCAATAAAGAAAGGATAAACTTTATCATTCAAATTCATGAGGTAAATTTTTCTCCCTGCAATAATCAGCTCTTTCTTTCCAACTTTTATTCTTTCCACCCCAAAAAATCCCAAAGTTATAATTTCATAATGCAGGAAGTGATTCAGCAAAATGCTTAAGCACACAACTATCTTCAAGCACATGGGCAGTCCCACTGAAGTCAATGCTCCTATAAATGTGTACAGTTAAGCATGTGTAAATATTTGCAGGATCAGGGTTCAGGACCACTGGCCTGAATCCCCCACTCCATTGCACTAGCATAGATAGGGAGGAACTCTATTGACTTCAATACATTCACAGGATTATTAATGAGATTTTCATGTTCCTTGTGCTTTCTTGGAAACCAATTTTTTTAAAAAAGGTCCTATAAGTGTTCATGGAAAAGGAATCGGAAAAGAGCTGTGACCACAAAACAGAATTTGATCTTTTATGAAAAGGAGTTTCATCAGCTATGGGACAGTTCCAAAGCCCACTGAAGTCAATAGAAGTCTTCCCACTGACTTCATTGAGCTTTGGATTGGAGTCTATATCTTTTTATCCATGCTGAAGTTATTAAGAAGGCAGAAATGTCACACTGATGACTTTCTCTGCCATATAACATATGCCAGAGAAAAGTTCCTCTCTTTTTGGAGGATCCATAACTCCTGTGCTTACTGGTATCAGCTCATCTTGCTGGTGTTCTGTTATTATCTGAGACAAAAAAGTCTCCACCTATAAGGCTTTTGCTGCAAAAGCTGTGAATCTAAATTGAATAATGACTTAAGGATTTGGACCAGGAAGAGTTTTGCCTCAGTTAAAGAATGAGGAAGGATGGCAACCTTACCCTTAGCTTATTTAGTATCTCATAGGAAAATTAAATTTTATTATATTAAACAGAGTAAACATTCTCTCCACAGGGGAAAAAATAATGTAGCACTCATCTTCCACATGTGGCAATTACAGCTGACAGGAATCTTCCTTCTGCGTCATCTGAAAGGACAGATTTAGCTTGTGTGTATAGCGAACTACAAATGAATAATGAAAGTCTTCACTTATAAATGGATGAAATCACATTTCCTATTTATAGCTATACAAAGAAAAAAAAGCTAAATTCTGCTCTGTCATAGATAGCCAGATTTATACTAGACTCTGCTTTGCTCATGAGAGCAACTTCAGAAATTAGATCTAGATTAGTAATGCCCCAAAAGTCCCTGCTGCAATTAATGTACTGTGGCTCCCAACAATGGGAGTACAGTTTGAAACAGGATTATAGTAGTACATACTACAGAACTTTTCGTGTAAGCCAGCAGGAACCACAATTAGCCAGTTTGTGCACCACATACTAGTACGGACTAAAACCTAAATACCTCTGGTGCAGACTAAAGCACTATGTAGATAAGCCCCAAGTGCATTTCAGGAACATTAAGTTAGTCACTAATAGGGTGACCAGACAGCAAGCGTGAGAAATCGGGACAGGGGGTGGGAGGGTAATAGAAGCCTATATAAAAAAACACCCCAGAATTGGGACTGTCCCTATAAAATCAGGACTTCTGGTCACCCTAGTCACTAATGGACTTCAGAATCTTCTACCCTTCTTCAGTTATATGAGGCTATATATCGTATTGAAAGTACAGGAATATAATTGGTCTTCTTTCCCTCTCCCCCCTCAACTTAGTCTTTATTTGGTTAGTCATTTTATTGTTGTGAATTTGATTTATTATTATTTGTATATGTTGCATTTGGTAGCTCAATTTCAAGCATTAAATGGGTTTAAATTAAGTGACCATTTCAAGGTATAGTAGCTCATGAGCCACCCGGGAGAGGGACTCATCCTCTCCACTACTAGGAAGCTGGTGGTTTGTGAACTATTAGAACTTATGTCACAATATTCTGATTATTCTGATCTAACCACATTACTTTCACAGAAACCAATGAGCAAAGAGCTGTTATGTCATACAAAGTGATTATTTTATTAAAATGCCAACTAATTTCACTTACTGTAATCTGAATTATGACAAGGAAGGGTTACAATTTTCAAAAGGTGAAAGGTTAGCAGTTGTGTACAGCACTATATACTACATGCACTGGAAACAAATAGAGGGATTCTGAAAAACAGTAAGCCAAATGCTCACTTCCAATGAAAACAAAATGCAGACCTTTGACAGAGGTAAGGTAAAGACTAAACAGCCACGTAAACTGAGATGTTCTCTAACACTTAGAGATAAGTCTTGCCAAATCAACACTGAAGTATGTTAACAGTGTTGGTGGAAATTTGCCCAGCTGTTGCTGACCCAGCTGAGCACAGGGGATTGTAAATCTGCAGCACCTTCCACAAGCAATGCATTCAGTTAAAAGAATTCTGAAAAGCTGCAACAGGTTGATTAACATTGAACATACAGGGAAAAAAAGAAAAAAAAAACTTTCTGAAATGAAAGATCAAGACAAGTGTTGGTATATGGTATATCTTTTGATTCACTCCCAGCTTAAGAAATCTGTCAATAACTTGAATCGTAAACATCAATACCATGCACACAGGTGTGGCTTTAAAAAGAATTCTCAGTGCACTTTGGATTTATTTTGGTTAAATGTTAATTATGATCATTGGCTGTTTAAAATATCTAAAGATAGTCTTCCAGAAGCTTTCAAGGAATTCAGCACAATCTTTAAGAGGCAATAAAAAGCATACTTGGTAATTCAAAACCAGGAGCTTTATGAAAGGTTCTGCTTTCCAAAATATTACCATGACTAGTTCAAGCACAGAAGGCCTAGTTCTCCTCACTTTGCATGAAACTTGATACTGTGTGACAGCTTCCCCCTCAACTGCTTAGGGATGCCACCTGGAACTGGGGTACCACTGAGCCCACCTGACCATCAGCCTGGGTCCCTTTACACTATATTGCTAAGCCAAGCCAGCCAAGCCCTCCCCCCAGCTTCAAAATGCACTTTACCAGCACACAAACAAGTAGGGACACACCTGGTTGCAGCTATACACACAGATGCTGAGATCAGCTCTGCATGGGAAGGCTCAGCTAGGGAACTGCCTAGTTACTCAAATGCACATACCTCTCTGGAGTGTAAACACAAAATTATACCATCTTGTTCTGCACAAAGAACTGTACAGTGTAAGCTCATGAAATTTACTCCTTCCCTCAATTTGGAACGGAATATACACAGCTTTCTGCCCCAAGTTATAATTCACACACACTGGTTTTTAGACAAAACAAAAGCAAGTTTATTAACTACAAAAGATAGATTTTAAGTGATTATAAGCGATAGCAAACAGATCAAAGCAGATTACCTAGCAAATAAAACAAATGTGCAATCTAAGCTTAATATACTAAAGAAATTGGTTATAAGTAGCAAATTTTCACCCTAAATTTTGTTTTAGACAGACTGCAGAGGTTCTTGAAGGCAAGCTGCACTTGCTTTCAGCTTAAAATTCCAGATATTTCTTTCACAGGCCAGAGACACACTAGCCTGGGGACTCAGCCCTTCTCCCCTAGTCCAATTTTTTTTGTTCTCACGTGTTTCCAGCAGTTCTCTTTCTTGGGTGGGGAGTCAATGAACAACAACCTCCCATGATGCCTCAAATAGTTTTTGCATATGGCAGGAATCCTTTGTCTCCCAGTTTGATCCCCACCCCCAGTCAGTGGAAAAAACACTAGTATTATCATGGAGTCCAGTACCAGGAGACTTGGTCACATGTTCCTGCAGCCACAACTCAGAGGCTGTTTGGAGCATCACTAGGAAGACTTCTCAGGAAGGTGGGAGATTAGCATCTTCAAAGACCTATTGTTTTCCCTAATGACCCTTCCCAACCGGCCATCCAGACTGGTTGCATTCTGTCTAGTGGGCGTTCCCCAGGTGTAAACACATTTGTAATAGTTGCATAGAAAATATTCCTAACTTCAGATACAAAAATGATACATGCATATGTAACCCACACACCTTCTGGATGTGGTGTTCTGTCCCACCTAGTGGCACGGAAGCCACTTAGAGAGAGTTAAATAAGTCTGCTCTACAGCCTTAGCTAACAGCCAGTTGGCTTTTAGCTCATGATTAGAGGGGTCATACACTAAGCTCCAGAGGTCCCCAGTTCAATCCCACTCGCTGATGACCGGGGTCTGTCAGCTTAACACATACAAATAGGATAATCATATTCAGTAAATCATAACCTTTCCAATTCTATCTTGCATAAAATACCTCTTAGTTATGCCATAATTATATCATAACCCTATCTCTATGAAGAATATGGGGCATAATGCAACATACTGAAATACCAGAACAAAACTATGAGCCAGATCCTCAGCTGGTGTAAATCAAGTTCTCAACAGAACTACTTTGATTTAAACTAGCTGAGGAGCTGGCTTTAAATATCTGAAATCATAAAATAGAATGATTACAGAAATCTAATAACTATGGATTTAAAATCCCAAATAAAAGCTTACATCAAAAAACAGCATTCAGAAGAACCCGTGGATAGCCATTGTACTATGAGATAACATTTGTTTCCCTTTAGCAAGATCCATTTCTCAAGTTTTTCCCATTATGCATCATTATGTAATATTTCATTTCAGTGAACTAAGTTAATAAAAAAAAGTCTCTAAGTGAAGGTATTAGATCTTATTATCCAAATATAATATTTTATATGCATGACAAATGTTCAGCTAAATTAAAGTCTCTCAAGAGCAAAATATATATTTTCTAGTAAAATATCACATTAATCCTACCCATAAAAATGTTAAGTCTTATGTGAAACTAAGTCCAACAGGTTGTTATATTATGTGCTCAAATTTCATTACGATTAGTTTGTTACATTTGGTATTCCCACATCAGATTAATTGGCTATTTCTGAAAACAAATATTTAGCCTATGGGTTCGATTCTCTGTTTCAGCCAAGCTGTGAGCTCCCCAGTACAAGAGGCTGTGGAGCAAAGGTGATTTCAAAGTATCTTTGCAGTCCCCTAATCCTGGAACCAACCAGGAACTGGTGCAATTAAAGTAACATGCGATAGACTTTGCTGTGCTCTATTACGTCCAGAGAAATCTGTGCAAATTAGTAAAGTTGATCAGGTATTCCGACAAAACCTTTTTTGTCAAAAAACAATTTGTCAAAACCGAAGTTTTTCACACGTGCAAAGGAGATAGACCCCAGAATAGCCAGAGCTTGGCAGCTATGGCACTAACTTGGGATGTGCGAGATCCATGTTGAAGTCCCTGCTCTGACTTGAACATGGGTCTCCCACACAAGTTCCCTAATTGCTGAATGCTCTACATTTTTCACAAAAAGTGAATTATTTTCTAGCCAGCCCTACAATTTAGTATTAAAAACTGATAACACTTAAAAGTCACTATAGTGACTTCCACTCGCTGATCACAAAGCACTTTTACAGACATTGAGGCCTCACAACACCCCCTTGTGAGGTAGGTATTATTCTACCCTTCTTTTAGAAACTGGAACCTGTTGCCTATTCATTGAGATTGGGTGGGGCAGGGGAGAGAGCTGGGACTGGAAAGCAAAGACTGAGCATGGAGGTAGGATTCAGAGGATGTGGGTTTCATTTCCCAGCCACCATCCACTTTTGTGTGAACTGGAAGGAGTCATGCAGACACACAGAGATGAAAGTCCACAGTGGAACAGCTTACCCTCTCTCGGAATGCCTCTGACTCTGCAGGACAAGATCTTATTTTGGCCACATATCTGTTAGGATGCCAGACCCTTGTCATCCTCTGAGACTTCTCTTCCTTCGTCTCTCCCATCCCAAAGGTATCCTCCACTTGAGGGTAAATTCACTTTGAAATTCTGAGGTAAACCTTTGTTCCACTCTCCCAGGTTTCTCCACAGGAGTGGACAATTAAATGCCTGTAATATAAGATACCTGTTACAAGATTCTATAACTGAAATAAATTTAGTATAACTTGAGTAATTCTGCGGTTTTCTGATAAAAAGAAACAGAAGCTGTTTTAGAAGCTAGCTTCAATCCTTTATGTTCACTGAAGAGCTGGAAAGATAGCTGTGGAAAGGAATTTAGTCCCATGATCTCTAGAAGAGTAATGAGTGAAATATTTACCACATTGCATTAATTTATTATAATGAACAAGATGAAATCTTGATATAATAGGATTAGAAAGGATGATTATCAGCTTTACAGACTTTGATCTTTCATCAACAGAACTAGCAGTTGCCAGTGTGGATGTGTGATCAGTGGATGTGGCCTTCGTAAGAAATAAAATAGATCAGAAGTTATTTATCTAAAAACATACAACTGCATACCAATTTGCAAACCCTATGATTCAAGGAATTTCCTTTTTAAAATGTAATGATCTTGCTTTAAAAACAAAATTGACAATAAAATTTATGTTTAGAAGTTCACCTAAAAATATTTCCACAAGGAAAAAAAAGCAAATATGGGTCAAATCCTACAATTCAAACTTGTTTTAAAATGTCTACTAAAGGCACTGTGATTTTTGGCTATGAAATGCCTAAAATAAGGATCTTATGTCAGAAATAAAAGTTATCTTCACTAGAACAGGTTGGGAATTTTCCAGTGAAACAGGCATTCACCATGAAGTGTTGATTCATAGAAATTTGAATGTTTCACAGAAAGGGATCACTTTCAAAACTTGCAGTGAACCACCACCAGGGTTCTGTTGGAAACCTACCTGGTTTCCTTACAGCTCACCAGAATCTGCAGCTCCAGGGCAGTCCCACTAAAGCTGGGGACCCAACAGCTTTGTGGCTCACTGGTGCCCTGTCAAGAAGCCCTAAGAGCTGCAGTTCTAGATGGGACTCAGCTCCCTGACTCTACAACTAAGACCCTGGAAGCCCTGAGAAGCCTAGTTTGATCTTGGGTTTCCAAGGCTTCTAGGCTCCCTGTTAAACTAACTTTCAAGCTCCAAAGCTCCTAGCTCACTTGTGGCTCCCAGCTCCTAGCTAGGGCTGACAGGGAGCTGGGAGCCACAAAGCCATGTGAGCCACAGATGAGCCAGGAGCATGGGCTCCCAGGCTTAATTTCATTTCAAAATTTTCTAACTGAAATGTTTTGATTATTTTGAAACAATGTTCTGATTTTCTCTTTTATGGCCAATTTTCTATTTTTATTTCCAAAAATCAAACAGGTTTTGCCTACCCCCTCCCCCCTCATTTCAGACTTTCCCACCTGATGGAAATTCTGACTTTTGACCCGCTGTAATCCTCACATAAAAACTGGTTATATTTCTCTTCTCAACAAATACTGTAGATACTTTTTTAGAAGTAGTAGATTCTTTGCATATATGTAACTATTTTCACTATAAAAAATAATAATCTTTACTGTGGAAATGCTCATATTCATTGTACGGCATTTTAAACTGGGCACCTAAGGAACCAGAAAGGAAAGCAAATAATCATAAGTAGTAGATCATCAGATTCTGTAATCCGACAGTAGATGAAAATCCACAGCTGTTCCATTGCTCCCTAGTTTGGTGCTTGACCTTCAGATCCAGTTTATCAAATTGAGCAGTACAGGAACACCTTAGAAAATGTGGACAAGTATAAATAGGGCCATTTAGACTCTTCATATCACAGCCATGGATATCAATAAATTCCCAAACCAAAAGCCATGTTATAATGGAGTTAAGGTTGAGTATGTATCAGTAACTAAGTTCAAATCATTCCAGAAAAGATGTAATTATCCCCAAACAAAGCATTATAAACCTTGGAAATTCAAAATTAATCGTTCTTCAAATAAATCAAAATATGTGAAGATATAGAAATACACAATTAAAGAACCCAAACAATCATATTGCATGATCGTGTAGTCATGCCATGCAATAAGCATACGATTATGATTAAGGCACATTAGTGTTTGTGGTCTCAGAGGAGAGAAAAATCACCACATTTGATTACTTTTCCTCTCATGGGAAGAGTTGACAGTGATGCTCAATTTACTGACGGACCCAGTTTTTCATAATTTTAACTTATTAGCTAGTTTGACTGAGAATTTACAAATAAATCTCTCTCACTGTATACTCAAAGAGCAAGTGTTGTACATCTGGAGAAGGTGCACAGTATTTTATATAAAAGTTTAAATTTCTGCTATTTATGCAAAGCAAAACTTTAACTTAGAAATGCAAACAGCACTTTCATAATAAAAGACGATAGCCAGCATTTTCAAACATGAGTGCATAAAGTTAAGTTATGTGTAATATAATAAGCTATATTTAGTCACCTAAAAGGGTACCCTGAATTTGCAAAGGTGCTGAGCACTTGCTGCTCCCATTGACTTCAGTGGAGCTATTCCTGATGCACGTTGGCATACATTAGAGGAGAATCAGGCCAATTTATGTATTATTAGGAAGAGTCCTTCTTACAATTATGGGGTTTCTAAAACTACAGAGTTCTCTCTCAATTATGCATCCTTTGTGCCCACATCCTCACTGTGGGATACACAGAGGGGCAGTAGTCAGTGGACCCATTGCATAGCCATCTGCCCTGGCCTTCCTGCCACACTCCCCTTCCAACGGAGACAGAATTGGTTTTGCATAGCCCACACTGCAGTTTTGTCAGATGCCAATTTCCATGCAGCTGGGTTCCAGTCCAGAGATCTTAGGACAAGCAGTCAAGGTCTACTCCACCAGACATCTTGCTGCTGCCTCCCTGGATTTCTTCCTACCATCAGCCTTTCTTCAGGCCTTTTCCCCAGTCCCTTTCTGGGTTCTTTGTAATGATAAATGCATCCCAGGGCTTCTCCCTGGAGGTCGAGTTCCTACCTTTGTGTCAAGGTCAGCCACAGGAGTTTGTTCCCATCTTGTGTTTTCAGGTATTTTCCCCCACCCCCAAGGTCTCCTTCCCTGCAGAAGCCTTCTGGTTTCCCATCGCTCTCTACTATCATGAGAGGGACTGCAGAGTTTTTCCCTCTCTCCCTACAGCCATCCTCTCTTTATACTAACCACCCAGATGGGCTCTCTCAAATTAGGTCTGACCCACCCTCCAGGTGCAACCAGAAGGGTTATTAGCTTGAGTCCCACATTAACGCTTTCACCCCCTGTGTAGGGTACATGCCCACCATCACCAGATACTCAGCGGCTGAGAACTGGCATGGCTCTGTTGAATGCAATTTTGTGCTTACAAATCACTTAGGCTGCTTTTGAAAATGTCATCATGTGCCTAAATATGGGCCTAGTTTTAGACACTTTGTAAAGTTATGGCCCTTGTTACTCCCCCAAAGAGGGTTCCCACAAGGCCAATGCATCACTTAAACCCCACTAAAGCCCTAATTTGAGGTCTTCTATAGGACTGAAGTGGTGTAGAGACCTCGTGTGTGTTCTCTGCAATGGTGAACATCACCAGCTATGAATAGCAATGATTTTAATCTAGAGAGACTGGATGATTTTCTCTTTTTGATTTTTATGTTGTTGTCTGTATTTAAAGGCTCAGATAGAAGGGCACGCAGCTTCCATGGATTTGAATGCTTAATTTCCCTTGAGCCTTTGGAAAATATTCCCCTAAGCTGGCAACTTTTCAGAAGTGATGTGCCAAGTCTTCATTTATTCACTCTAATTTAAGGTTTCTCTTGCCAGTAGTACATTTTAATGTTTTTAGAAGGTCTCCAAGTCTATAAACTGTTGTTGTATGTAAAGTAAATAAAGTTTTTAAAATGTTTCAGAAGCTTAATTTAAAATTAAAATGCAGAGTTCCCTGGACCAGTGGCGAGGACCCGGGCAGCGTGAGTGACAATTAAAATCAGCTCGCATGCCGCCTTTGGCGCACGTGCCGTAGTTTGCCTACCCCTGCCCTAAAAGTGTTTCATCTTTTGAAAAGCCAATAGGGCTTTTTCCCCCTCAGTAATCTTACTTGAGTGATGAAAAGGAGAGTTTATATAGTTATCACTCTGAGTGGTGAGCTTAAGTGATAATTCAATTAAAATGATGGTTAATTAAGCAGCAATGCATTACCTCAATATTACATAGTTACCATGAGAAGAAATATGTTTCTGCTATAATAGAAATCAGGGATAATCTCAAGTGTTGATATAAATATGTACATTTGACAGAATTAGGTAAAGTTATTTCAACTTTTACTTTTATTTTCCTGTTTCTGAAATGCTAATTACAATAAAAGAGTCACTATTGCAAAGAAATAAAAGAATAGGTTAAGGTAAACTGGAGGTCAAATATGATGAGATGTTGTTTCCATAATCTTATATATGGCATTAAAACTTTCAGCAATGGAAACTAACTTGGTGATATTTGAACACATGAAAGAATCTCTTAAAACAGGGCATCTTTGTTACTGAAAACTTAGGAATACATTAAGGATTGAATTCAACTCTGAGTTAAGACAATAGAATCTCCTTCCTCAAATTAGATTTGAAGCTCATCTTCCTTCTCAGTAGGACGGCTAGACAGCAAATATGAAAAATGGGGATGGGGACGGAGGGTAATATATAAGAAATTGACCCAAAAAATGGGACTGTCCCTATAAAATCGGGACATCTGGTCACCCTACATCTCAGGCATTGGAAAATGGAGGGCAAGGGAACATAGTGTGGGGGGAGTAGGAAACTTTGACAGTAGGGATAGGGATGTGTTATTTATTATTGATATTGCAGTAATGCCTAGGAGCCCCAGCCATTGATGGGGGTGGCCTGTTCTGGCACTGGACAAAACATTACCAAACATGATGGTGATCAAATTGCTTCATTTAGTATGTACTTTTAAGGTATGTCAAGGACACCTAGATCATATAGATACCCCTTTTTAGAATGAAATTGGAGATGTCTGAAACAGACTATTTAGGAACATGCGGAGTTACAAACAGGGCTGTCCTGGGTCCCCCAAAATGACAAAGGCATGGGCAGACCAAATTTGAGTGAGAGACATTGAGACCTGGCACAAGGGGTTCTCACCACTATGCCAGTTTGCCTTCTGCCATCAATAATGCAGGAATCAACTTACCTGCCCTGGTTGGGCCCAGATCCCACCATTGCCACCACTTGCAAGCTGGGCCCAAGGCAACCAGTCCAAGAGCCTGCAGGTAGGAGTGTGATTATGTATGTGATGGGGGGCTGCTAGGGGATACCACCCCCAACTGGCAGCAGGACTGGTTCTTAGGAAGACATGGGACTGGAAGTGAGCCATCCCTGTGGGGAGGGCAATGACCCCACAGGCCTTGGCCCTCTCTGATTTCCTCCTGCCCCATACTTTTCCCTCTTAAACTTTTTCATCTCCATGATAATTTGTTTGAAAGAGTGGGGTGGGGGTTGCTTAGTTTCAGATTTTGCCCCAGGCCTGAAAAGCTTCTGTGAGGCCCCGTTTACAGATAGTTGAAACATCTCCATAAATAATGGAATAGGAAAATTGATATCAGAACTTCCATTTTCCAAAAATAAGCTAAAAATAAAATATGGCTGAACATAAACGGCCCTCTAAACAAAGGGAAATTGTTAAGCTTGCATAAAAACTATAAGCAAGGTTGGGCTGAGCTGATGTGAATTAGCAAAGCTCCATTAAAATAACTGGATACTATAGTCAATTAAGCAGCAAAGAGTCCTGTGGCACCTTATAGACTAACAGACGTTTTGGAGCATGAGCTTTCGTGGGTGAATACCCACTTCCTCAGATGCATGTAATGGAAATATCCAGGGGCAGTTGTATATATGTGTTATACAACTGCCCCTGGATATTTCCATTACATGCATCTGAGGAAGTGGGTATTCACCCACGAAAGCTCATGCTCCAAAACGTCTGTTAGTCTATAAGGTGCCACAGGACTCTTTGCTGCTTTTACAGATCCAGACTAACACGGCTACCCTCTGATATAGTCAATTAAAAATCAGTTGAGGATCAAGCCTTTGATATGGGAGGACCTGCAGAATGACAGTGCTTACTCATAGCCAGGCAGTGGCAGTAGAGGCTTAGAGAACCAGAATGTCTTAATCGGCTATGCAATCAAAATACTCCAATTGTTTAATACTGCTAGTTGTTTGGTAAATGTACATATATCATGTACAACCACTCCTCTAAAGATATCCAATTCGATAGTTTTTGCTGATATTTACTGCAAACAGAGGAGGCCAAATTCATCCCAAATGTAACTCCATTGATCTTAATGGAGTTCACGTAATGGTGACTTTGTCCCCAAATGTCTATTCAAACTTAAAGTTTTTATTCAGAACCCATTTTCATATAAAAAGAAAATGGTACTGGGAAGAGGAAAGTCCACCAGCTAGTACATAACATAGAAAATGAGCATCTTATTTATACCACCCAAAAAAAGTGTCCAATGCACTTACAGACAAATCACAGGACACGTTCCGAGATCCAAAGTAAAATACATTACACACACCAAAAAAAAAGCTGGAATGAAAGGAGGACATGGAAGAAAAGATATGCCAAAATATACAGGCAATGGAAAGAAGAAAGGAGGACAGAACAAAACCAAAGAAGAAACAGTGTGCTTTAAAAATAATGCGCTGTCTCATAGAAAGTTGTGTTTCAAAAATTACATTAAATAATCCAATAAAAATTGAATACATGGAGTCACAAGATGGATGAATGCAGTGCTCATACTGAAGTTCACCTAAGGCAGAAAAATCCCTAGGGCAGGCCCTGTGCATACAATGAAGCTTGCCTAGGACTAACCTGCAGAGGAATCTTAGGACCTAAACCACAATGGTTTTCAGATCAGTGCTACACTATGTACATGAACATGAGAGACACCCGTGGTTTTATATTGGTCAGATATTAGGACAAACAAAGGAGAAGGCAGCCAAAAATATCACTGAAGTTAACAGAATACTACCCGCTGCCTACCTCCTGGACTCAAGCATGTTGTGAGGATTCATTAGAACAGCAAAGTTTCTAGAGTATGCCCTGAGCCTCACATCTACTCAGGAATTTGAATGCAGTTCCACAGAGAGAATTAGAAACGATGTATCTACAGTACAGTAGGGAAACTGGCACTCATAAGACAGTTTCAAAGGTGATAGGAACTTTGGGAGTTGTAGTGTAGACCAGTGGTTCTCAAACTAGGGCTGCTGTTTGCTCAGGGAATCCTCTGGGCAGCCCTGCCGCGATTGGCCAAACCTGCAGATGTGGCAGGTAAACCACCCAGACCGGCCCGCCAGGGGCTTTCCCTGAACAAGCAGTGGCCCTAGTTTGAGAACCACTGGTGTAGACAGGTCACAGGCATTTTTACTATCTTGTTGTGTAATTTCTAACCCTAGGGCCTCATGTTCTCCGTACAACATCACGGTAAATTCTAGGGCTCAGGTTTCCCAGAATTAACAAGGCCAATACATTTAGGCTCCTATTCAAAACCCATTTTCCTGTCAAAAGAAAATAGCAGAACAATAAAAGTAATTTATGTATTATTGTTTGTCTTTCATTATCTTGATCATTTTTCCATTGTCCTTGTCCTCAGTTCCCCAGACCTAATAAAGCCCCATTTACTGTTTTATTACTTTGGGAATTGTAATAGCTATTCTATATTTCTGTGCTCTAACTGACACTCCTCTGTATGAGATTGGGGATTGAATATTTTCCTGAAGGAAAGGCCTTCTTGTGTGCTGTGCACAAGGTTACATTTATATAATGGGGTTAATTTCAGGATTAATGTGGATAACTTATCTGCAATGAAGAATTCAACCATCTGTGTACATTCACAGAAACCAGAGTTGAATCCTGAATCAAATGAGTTCTAAATTCAAAGTGTTTGTATAATATTCAACCAACTTTACTGCTCCATCTACTCTCACATTACAGAATGAGTAGATAGAGAAGTCTCTTTACCTGAAGCTATTACATCATCTTACAGGGAGTATAAATGGTGATACAGTGGCCTAGGACTAACCTGCACGGGACCCTTAGGACCTAAAAAGGAATGGTTTTCAGATCAGTGCTGCAGCACATGAATATGAAATACACCCATGATTTTATATTGGTGAGATATTAGGACAAACAAAGGAAGAAGGCAGGCAAAAATACCACCGAAGTCAACAGAATACTACCCCCCGCCTACTTCCTTGCCTCAAGCATGTTGTGAGAATTAGTTAACGTAAAGCACTATATAAGAACGAGGGCAGTCAAGTGATTAAAAAATTACAATCAATCACCAGATTAAAAAAATTAGTCATGATTAATCACAGTTTTGAAATAGAATACCAACTTAAATTCAGCAAGGAAGCATTTCCTCTGGAATGATGATCGAAGCGTGAAGAGGCATACAAATGCTTAGCATATCTGGCACAAATACCTTGCAATCCTGACTACAAGAGCGCCATGCAAACGCCTGTTCTCACTTTCAGTGACATTATAAATAAGAAGCGGGCAGCATTATTTCCCATAAATGTAAATAAACTTGTTCAGCCAATCGCTAATATCAACAAGAAGTAGAACTAAGTAGACTTGTAGGCTCTGAAATTACTTTTGTTTTTTGAGTGCCATTATGTTAAAAAAAAATCTACTTTTGTAAGTTGCACTTTCACAAAGAGATTGCTCTACAGTGCTTGTATGAGGTGAATTGAAAAATACTATTTTTTATCATTTTTACAGTGAAAATATTTGTAACCTAAAATATTGAGTACTGTACATGTAGTATTCTGTGTTGTAATTGAAATCAATATATTTGAAACATGTAGTAAAACATCCAAAACATTTATAATAAATTTAAATTGGTATTCTATTGTTTAACATTGATCACAACTTTTTTTAATCTAGTTCATTTGTTTTGCATTAATCACTCAAGTTAACTGTGAATGACTGCCCCAATAAGAACTACATATTGTTACTGATGAGAATAGACACTGACACGACAGTTATGTAACACATACTGCACACTTTAGCATTGATTATTCACACAAATAAGCTCAAATTGTAACCTTCCTAAAGACAAAAATTTATATATGCAACCAGGTGAAATAAGCCATGCCTGAAAGAGTCTGATCAATTCAAGTGTCATCCCAAAAGATAAAGACTAATTTCTACAAAACATTAAAATACCCAAGAGATGGTTCATGCTGAAAGATGCTCAAAATAAGCCCCCCAAAAGTGTACTTCTAACTAGCAGGGAACTCAGCAAAAGTAGCATAAGATTACATGGATTGAGCAGTTTCAGACTTTGGGAGTAGACCTCCTGACAGCTCAGCAGAGGCTGTGCACAAGGAGAGAGAAAAAAAATCACAACAACATTTAGATTTGCTTTCGGTTCATGAAAGTAAAATATAGAAATAAAACAAAAACACAATGAAAAGGCTTCTTCAACAAAGTAAAGGAACTAAATAAATCATACAACAGAGGTTTAGTACTTGTAAAAAACATACATTCTTCCATATGTGCTCTGGACTAGATTGTCAGTTTAAGCATCCAATCATCTCCCATTTCCTAACTAGCCATGACAATTACTAGTCTTGATTTTTTTTAAGACCATGTCTGTTCAAAAAAACTGACAGAAAAGCTGAAAACATCAGCCACGGTTTTAGTTTACATTTGTGTTTAGTTTTGTGAAGCCCTTCATGAAAGCTTCTTTGGGCACCTCAGGAAAGCTTCTCTAACCCGCAAAGGATGTTAAAGAATGGTAGCTCACAAGTAGTTGTTACTACTGAGGTACTCAGTAGATGGGAGGAAGCCAGGGCATTGGTAGGAGGGATTTGGGGGGAAGAGGTGAAGGAAGGTTTTGGTTGTTGTGAGGAGTATTGTATCAAGGCTGCTTGTTACTGTGTGGTGGGGACATAAGGCTGAGATGCAAGAGACTTACCTGTTCTCAAAAAACACGTATCAACAGAGCATGGTCCCATGCCTATGTACAACCTTGTAATTAATTATGCCTCAAAATGCATCAAGCAAGCCCTTCCAACATTATGAGTTCAATACTGTCTACATAACAAGTTGACAAGTCCACATTACAAATGATCGGCGCTGGATTCAGCCCTAATTACAACCCCCATTCCTATTTAAGACAATCGAACTGTCTGAGGTGCGAGTCATCAAAGAACTGGGCACAAGTGTCCTAAAACTCCCCATTAACTTAACCTGATATGCAAGATATATAAACACAAATCTGTGGCAGGCTGAAATGCTATATGGCATGTTCAAGCCCAATACATCTTTCCTGCCAGAATTCTAAGTAGGGGATTATAGTGGAAACATTGACATAACCACAGCTACATGAGCACCACTTGAATAAAAGCTAAATGAAAAACATGTGTAGAAATAATGTAATGGCAGCAAGTACCCTGCAATAATGCAGCTCTCCTTTATCTATCGCTGGATTGAACTCAGAATCAGAGTTTAAGGTCAGAAAAGGGCAACATGATCATCTAATCTGACCAGCACGTTGCAGGCCACAGAACCTCACCCACCCACCCTCTGTAATAGACCTCTAACCTCTGAGTTACTGAAGTCCTCAAATCATGGTTTAAAGATTTCAAGTTACAGAGAATTCACCATTTACACTAGTCTAAACTCAAATATTAAAAGTCCACAGTTTCAAAACTAAAGCACAACTCTGGGAAGTGCTGAGTTCCTTTAACTCCTACTGACAGCAAAGGAGGTTGAGGATGCTCAGTGCTTCAGAGGATTTGTCAGAGCTCAGTTTATTCTCTTGGCTACATTGCCCAAATCTGCCTGGAACTAGAGGGAAGATGATGAAAGAGCTGTGATCAGGATGGTGGCTGTTTTCTTTTCTGTGTCCTGCAACACTGCTATTTCAATGCAGTCTGAGGAGAATAACCATGTTTTTTGTTTAATATTGCTTCACATAATCAAAGTGCTATAAAAATAACTAATGAATGCATTCACTCTATTGCTAATTACATTGGAGAACTATTTCCAGGGCTGTCATAAGGTCTGCTGCTGTTCTGAGTGATATGACAATTATTCTACCACCAATGTCTAGAACATGACAATCTTCCTTTAGCTAAAGAAACCCCAGGGACAGTGTATCGGGTGTGCTGGGAACAGCAGGGGGTGTAGCCAGAGCATGCTGTGATCAGACAACCACCACCCCCAGCTCAGTGCCCTTTAAGTGCTGGACAAATTAGAATAGCCCCAAGGCTGCTCTAAATTATATTAGGAGCCAATAGCTCCCAGCTGCTCCTAGGATTGAAGGCTGGAAAGCTGCCATTGTTCCCCTTGCAGATGTGCCAAGTAATTCTCTAGTGCTCATATAGGACTGAGCCTTTATGTTTAAAAGATATAGAGAAAATATTTTAAGATTGTTTTGGAGAAAGAATATCATGTGGAAGAACAGCTGATTAAAAGAAAAAGGTTGTCTAGGAAGAAATCATCTGGGGCTGGAGCATTCAAAAAGCCATTCAGTTAGATATTGAGGTAACCCTAAGATTCCTTCTTTGTCTTACTTCAGGCAGGATTTGCTAATTATGAAGAGACATCCTGATTAGGAGTCCTATAAAAGTAGCCAGCCAGTCAGGCAGCTGCACAGGAGCCAGCAAACAGAGCTGTAAACAGGGGAGTTTCAGAGGGAGGTTGCAGGGGAGACTAGGACAGAGGGACTGACAGGCTAGGTAAAGGAGTGGGTGGTGGTCTTGTGCCTGCTGGGGGGTTATGTTGTGTTCCGTGGACTACCAGACTTTAGGTGGGAAGGCTATGACTGATACAGAGGTAGCAGTGAAAGACACAATGAGGATGACTGGATGTGGAAGCTGTGGCATGTACATGATCCTGGAGGGGGTACCTGAAAAGAGTTTCGTCTGCATGAAGTGCCTCCTGATAGAGCTGATGGAAGAAAAGATCCGAGGACTGGAGATGCAGGTGGAAACTCTGGTTGAGTTTAGAAGAGGGTTTGAGCAGATGGAGCACAGACACGAGGGGGCTGAAGGGATAAGCTCAGACATGCAGATGGAAGCAGGACCAAAGAATTCAGAGGAGAGACTGCTTGGTGAGGAAAGTGGACGGTGGAAGCATGTGACTAAGAGAACAAGGCAGAGGAAAAGACGGGCCAGTGAAGGAGAAATAGAACTCAGGAACAGGTTTGTAGAGTTGGAAAATGAAGAAGGGGCACAGCAGGTGGTCGTTGAAGGAGAGAGGGCAAGGAAAAAAGAGAAGAGCTGATAGTCCGGCAAGAGGAGGGGAGGAGTCAATGGAGGCAACACCAAATATAAGCCCCAGGAGGATTGCAAGGGTGAATAGGAATCGAGAGGACTTGCAGCCAGTGGGCGAAGGGGATAAACCGGAGAATCACACTGTCACCAGGAAAAGGCAGGTCTACGTGATTGGAGACTCCTTACTGAAAAGGATAGACAGGCCTGTAACTAGAGCTGATTGGGAGAACAGAAGGGTGTGCTGTCTACCGGGTGCTAAGATACAGGATGTGGACCTGAGGCTGAAAAGGATCCTGGCGGGAGCGGGAAAGAATCTGTTGATTGTCCTTCATGTGGGAACGAATGATACGGTTAGATACTCTCTGGAATGTATCAAGGGAGACTATGTCAGACTGGGAAAGACGTTTAAGGAAATCAAGGCTCAGGTGATCTTCAGTGGGATTCTGCCGGTTCCCAGAGAAGGGCAACAAAGGTGTAACAAGATTATGGCGATCAACAGATGGCTCAGGCAGTGGTGCTATAAGGAGGGCTTTGGGATGTAGGGCCATTGGGAAGCATTTACGGACAGAAGACTGTTCTCTCGGGATGGACTTCACCTGAGTAAGGAGGGAAATAGACTTCTAGGATGGAGGCTCGCCGAACTGATTAAGAGAGCTTTAAACTAGGAATTTGGAGGAGATGGTTGGGAGATGTCCAGGAGATCCCCATACCAGAATTTAACCTTGAGAGGGAAGTAAACAAAGTAAGAGGGGATACAGTCGTGGACAGAAGAATTGGCATAAGGAGGAAGGGTAGTGTAGATAGCAGACTAACAGGTGATGCTAGTAGTAGAATGTCTGTGCCTAACAGGGTAAGAATGTCAGCGAAGCCAAACGGCAAAAATTAAGATGTCTGTACACTAATGCGAGGAGCCTAGGGAACAAAATGGAGGAACTAGAGCTACTGGTGCAGGAAGTGAAACCGGATATTATAGGGATAACAGAAATGTGGTGGAATAGTAGTCATGACTGGAGTACAGGTATTGAAGGCTGTGTGCTGTTTAGCAAAGACAGAAATAAAGGCAAAGGTGGTGGAGTAGCATTGTACATCAATGAGGAGGTTAACTGTAAAGAAATAAGTGATGGAATGGACAAGACAGTCTGTCTGGGCAAAAATCACACTGGGAAAGAAAGCTACTAGAACCTCCCCTGAGATAGTGCTTGGGGCGTGCTACAGACCGCCGGGATCTGATTTGGAGATGGATAGAGACCTCTTTAATGCTTTTAATGAAGTAAACACTAATGGGAAATGTGTGATCATGGGAGACTTTAACTTCCCAGATACAGACTGGAAGGTAAGTGCTAGCAAGAATAATAGGGCTCAGATTTTTCTGGATGTGATAGCAGATGGATTTCTTCACCAAGTAGTTGAAGAACCAACAAGAGGGGACGCCATTTTAGATTTGGTTTTGGTGAGTAGTGAGGACCTCATAGAAGAAATGGTTGTAGGGGACAACCTTGGTTCGAGTGATCATGAGCTAATTCAGTTCAAACTAGATGGAAGGATAAACAAAAATAGATCTGGAACCAGGGTTTTTGACTTCTCTAGGGCTAACTTTAAAGAATTAAAGAAATTAGTTAGGGAAGTGGATTGGACTGAAGAACTTGTGAATCTAAATGCGGAAGAGGCCTGGAATTACTTTAAATCGCAGCTGCAGAAACTATTGGAAGCCTGCATCCCAAGAAAGGGGGGGAAAACCATAGGCAGGAGTTGTAGACCAAGCTGGATGAGCAAGCATCTCAGAGAGATGATTAAGAAAAAGCAGAAAGCCTACAAGGAGTGGAAGAAGGATGGGATTAGAAAGGAAAGCTACCTTAGTGAGGTCAGAACATGTAGGGATAAAGTGAGAAAGGCTAAAAGCCAAGTAGAGTTGGATCTTGCAAAGGGAATTAAAACCAATAGTAAAAGGTTCTATAGCCATACAAATAAGAAAACAAAGAAAGAAGAAGTGGGACTGCTACACACTGAGGATGGAAAGGAGGTTAAGGATAACCTAGGCATGGCCCAATATCTAAATAAGTACTTTGCCTCAGTCTTTAATAAGGCTAATGAGGAGCTTAGGGATAATGGAAGGATGACAAACGGGAATGAGGATATGGAGGTGGATATTACCACATCTGAGGTAGAAGCCAAAACTTGAACAGCTTAATGGGACAAAATCGGAGGGCCCGGACAATCTTCATCCGAGAATATTAAAGGACCTGGCGCATGAAATTGCAAGCCCGTTAGCGAGAATTTTTAATGAATCAGTGAACTTGGGGGTTGTACCGTACAACTGGAGAATTGCTAACAGTTCCTATCTTTAAGAAAGGGGAAAAAAGTGATCCGAGTAACTATAGGCCTGTTAGTTTGACATCTGTAGTATGTAAGGTCTTGGAAAAAATTTTGAAGGAGAAAGTAGTTAAGGACATTGAGGTCAATAGTAATTGGGACAAATTACAACATGGTTTTACTAAAAAGGTAGATCATGCCAAACCAACCTGATCTCCTTCTTTGCGAAGGTGACATTTTTTAGACAACGGAAATGCAGTAGACCTAATTTACCTTGATTTCAGTAAGGCATTTGACACGCTTCCACATGGGGAATTATTAGTCAAATTGGAAAAGATGGGGATCAATATGAAAATTGAAAGGTGGATAAGGAACTGGTTAAAGGGGAGACTACAACAGGTCGTACTGAAGGGTGAACTGTCAGGCTGGAAGGAGGTTACTAGTGGAGTTCCTCAAGGATCGGTTTTGGGACCAATCTTATTTAACCTTTTTATTACCGATCTTGGCACAAAAAGCGGGAATGTGCTAATAAAGTTTGCAGATGACACGAAGCTGGGGGGTATTGCTAACATGGAGGAGGACCGGGATATCATACAGGAAGATCTGGATGACCTTGTAAACTGGAGTAATAGTAATAGGACGAAATTTAATAGTGAAAAGTGCAAGGTCATGCACGTAGGGATTAATAATAAGAATTTTAGATATACATTGGGGACACATCAGTTGGAAGCAACAGAGGAGGAGAAGGACCTTGGAGTATTGGTTGATCACAGGATGACTATGAGCCGCCAATGTGATATGGCCGTTAAAGCTAATGCGGTTTTAGGATGCATCAGGCGAGGTATTTCCAGCAAAGATAAGGAGGTGTTAGTACCGTTATATAAGGCGCTGGTGAGACCTCACCTGGAATACTGTGTGCAGTTCTGGTCTCCCATGTTTAAGAAGGATGAATTCAAACTGGAACAGGTTCAGAGACGGGCTACTAGGATGAGCCGAGGAATGGAAAACGTGTCATATGAAAGGAGACTCAAAGAGCTTGGCTTGTTTAGTCTAGCCAAAAGAAGGCTGAGGGGGGATATGCTTGCTCTTTATAAATATATCAGAGGGATTAACATTAGGGAGGGAGAGGAATTATTTAAGCTTAGTACCAATGTAGACACAAGAACGAATGGGTATAAACTGGACACTAGGAAGTTTAGAATTGAAATTAGACAAATGTTTCTAACCATTAGAGGAGTGAAGTTCTGGAACAGCCTTCCAAGGGGAGTAGTGGGGGCAAAAGACATCTGGCTTTAAGACCAAGCTTGACAAGTTTATGGAAGGGATGGATAGCTTAATTTTGGCAACTGATCTTTGATTACCAGCAGATAAGTATGCGTAGTGGTCAGTGACGGGATGTGGGATGGGATCTGAGTTACGGCAGGGAATTTTCCTGAGTGCTGGCTGGTGAGTCTTGCCCACATGCTCAGGGTTTAGCTGATCGCCATATTTGGGGTCGGGAAGGAATTTTCCTCCAGGGCAGATTGGCAGAGGCCTTGGAGGTTTTTCGCCTTCCTCTGCAGCGTGGGGCATGGGTCACTTGCTGGTGGATTCTCTGCAGCTTGAGGTCTTCAAACCACAATTTGAAGACTTCGATAACTCGGACATAGGTTAGGGTTTTGTTATAGAAGTGGATGGGTAGGGTTCTGTGGCCTTCTTTGTGCAGGAGGTCAGACTGGATGATCACATTGGTTCCTTCTGACACTAAAGTCTATGAGATATATGTCACAACTATGTGCAGCACGTTGACACCAAAAGGGTATGCAGTTATATATAAAAAATGAGCAATTTGATAATTTCATATTTTACCAAATAGAAGATTAACAGAACTAGGAAGTACTGGGAAGAAGGCTATGTAGAACAATCAGAAGCACAGTGTATTACAGTATAGTCCACCCACACTATGTACAAAGTGGGTCTAAATCAAAATGGGATGTTGCGAGTCTTCTGCTAATACAAAAGGAGATGGTGTCCCACATGCATTGTTTTGTCTTCTGATTGTATTAGCTTTGAAATCAAGTTTTCATTTTACACATAAAGCTTGTGTGTGTAAAGATATGAATTAAAATTCTATTTTGACACAGTTGCACAGGGCTAAGATGGGGGGAAGCTTAAAGATTCAAGGAGAAGTGTCAGGCAGCGTGAGAGGAAACAGGAAAAGCAAAGGTGGTGAATGAAGAGTGAAAAAAGAAAGGTGGAAGGAATGCAAGGAAAAAGGAAGAATTCAAATGAGTCAGTAGACATATTTAGTGAGGATGGAGGAGGAAAAAACTGAGGAAAGTCTGAAAAAAGAAAAACAAATGGGGATAGGACATTTTCTTCTGGAGGTACTTACCCATGTGCACAATATGAGCTCTTACACACTTCTTCTAGGCTGTCACTACACCATTAAATGGCTATTTACCCACCTGCTTTCAAACATCTCCAACCTCTAGTGCCTCCTTAGTCACTATTTCAGCTTATTGGGACCCAGCTTCTATGTCTTGTCCAAGGCTCTATGAATACTGCCTGCAGCTCTGGCTACAAGGCAGTTATAGCTTTAGAAAGCATCGTCATCATTTAAGTTGTGACAGGGTCATAAAGGATCTTGAGCATTTTGGTAGCGATAGGAAATTGAGTTTCTTTACCAAGGGACTAGCCTGTGTCACTATCCCTCTAGACTGGGTCTCATCTCCCATGTTGTTCAACCTATCCAGAAGGTCTCTGAAGGAGATAATTGCTAAACACAGCACAGAATATCATGACACTGATGATTCACAACTGCAGATATTTCTTGCCTAATGGACCCTGCAAACCTGTGCTCTGACCAGTGTACTTGAATGATGTCGATGCTGCCTCAAAGCCAGAACTGGTTGGGATTTTTTCAAGGAAATGAGTTTTCAATTAAAAATGTTGATTCATCAAACCTAAAACAAACTTTTTCAGGAAAGGGTTGGTTTTAATATATTTCCCATTTAGGAAAAAATTATAACAAATTAAAAAAATAATAAAAAGAGTGAAACTGAAATGAAATGTTCCAGAGTTTTTTTGGAGGGAAATTTTCAATTTGCAAAAAAAATTGAGATTTTGGTTGTGTTTCCACCCCCAATTTCAATAAGGGAACAATTTTGGAAATCTTGAAAATTCCCAGGATGGGAAAACCATTTCCTATTCAGTGGTACTCAAACTGGGAAGAAAGAAATTGGCTACAGAAGGGGTTAGTTGACAAGAATGAAACAAGATAAGAATCTTGTCTCAGTTTTGCATGGATCCTCTCCATGGAAAATCATGTCACACATTAGAACAGAAGTGTTGGGGTTTCCCTCCCATGCCCCCACAGTTGTATAGTGTCATAGGGCAGCTCCTGCTGAACCACCCTCCAGCAGAAGACAGGTACAGGAGGTGCGCCTGCCTCTATTTCCCATTTATTCTCCCATATAAATAGTCTCTCAATAGCAAATTCAAGCCCTTTTAGTCGCATACAGTTCCTCCCAAACCCCAAAGTAAAATGAGATTACAATGCAGTAGCTCTTCAATCCCATTCAAAGGCCACCGTTCCCAGGTCACCTACCCAGGATTCATTAAGCACTCTGTCACAGTTCCTTCAACCCTTGTTTCAGGGTCCCATTCTCCAGGCACTCTTCCTATTTGAGAGCTCCATGACCCACAGCTCTCCTGCAGTCTTCTCCTATAGCCCCAAGTCAAGTCTCCTGTGAGAAGACTCTACAATATTTCAATCTCCTAGGCCTCCTCATCTTTGAGTCCTATTGCTGCTCAGAGAATAATCCTCCAGGTCCACTCCCTTCTCCTTAGACTCAGCTTCCTGAAGCCCTCCGCTCACTCCAGCTGCCAAGAGCCTTCTTGCACTGTTCCACTCACCCAGGCCTCCTCATCTGTGAAGCCTGTTCCTGCTCCTGGGATCCACCCTCCAACATTAACCCTCTTTCTCCTGGACCTGGCTTATACTGACCATGCTGGTTCTTCCCCTTATTCCTAGGTTCTCTGCACAAGCCTTCCTGCTGCTTGGCACGGTTCCCCAGCTCTAACCAGTCTCCTAATAGTTTTCCACAGTTAGCAGCAGCAGCTCAGTTACTGCTCTCCTGCAGGAACTCTCTGATACTCCTTCGGTCTCTCCCCTGTTCACAAGTAGCTCTCACCTGCCTCTTCACGACTGTCTCAGTCTTTTTTTTATATGGCCCAGGTGCCTTAAGACCAGCTGTGTGGCTACTCACCAGTAATCAATGCACTGGACCTTGCTCCCTCTTAATGGGACGTGTCACCCTATGACAAATGGCTACACCATTATGCATCTCATGTTAAACTCAAAGCAATATGGACCCTCTAACCAGAGGAATCAACTATTGTAACTCCGTCTTAATAGGGCTTCAGGTAGGGATGTCCCATAGCTTGAAATGCGGCAGCCAATTGTTCAAGTTTGAGCTACTATGACCATAATATATAAATAAATATATAATATTTAAACACGTATGCAGCACTTTAACTATTCAAACATTGAAAGCATGTTAGACCAGTGTTCCCTGATCTGTCTTGACTGCCAATTGTCTTCTGGGTGGAATTCAATGTGTTGGTTTTAACTTATAAAGCTTTAAGTAGTTTGGGAGCTGGTTACGTGAGAGAGTGCGCCTGTCTGCCCATGACAAAGCCACATTTGAAATCAGCAGAACGCCTGAGCTAGAGTTCCCTTGGTATAAACCAGAGGAAGCTGTTGGCAGGGCATTCTTTGTGAGGACGCTTAATTTTGGAAGTCACTTCTGAACCCTTGGTCTGCCTGAGCCTGGATTTGTTAACCCTCCAAGCATAATGCAAAGGCTACCATCTTTGTTAAAGGCTATCAAGGAGCATACATAGTGGCAAGAGTTGTTGCCGCCCAACACGATGCTTATTCCTTTTGATGTTGCTGCCTGCTCTGTATTTCTTACAGTAGCTGCGTCTGAAGTAGTGCATTGCCACTGTTGTTTTGTAAAGCCCTAAAGCTGTTGCCCTGGTTACTCTGAAGATTTATTCCTTGGAGGGGGAAGGGAATGTTCTGATGGTTTGCACCAGGAAGGGAGAAGGGTTGGGGAAGATGGGTGCTATACAAATATCAATACATTTGATGTAATATTAATATTCATTACTATTACTTTTATCTGAAAGAATGGGGAGCACACAAGAAGGCGAGCCCATTCTGAACTATAACATTACACACAGCTTCCTGTCTTAAGACTGGGTCTTGCTTTTTAAATATTTGGAAGAGCAAAATTATCCCAAGAATCAGCTGATTAATCCTCATTTCCACACATGCTTGTTATTTCACATAACTAACTGCCAATCTCCTGGTAAACACACAGGAGCCCTCTTTTGGCTCGCTTGGCAGTGGGAAAACTGCTTCCTTACCACAATCAGAATGTGTATTCCCTGCCTCTGCCATTTAAGGCACTAGATTTATGCTGGCATATAGTAATATCATGACAGAGAGAAGGTTAGAACAAATCAAAGCTTGTGTTAAGTGTAGAAATTTAATTTGATCGTTTCTGTTGTGTTTGTCTCATCAGTTTGAGGACAGAAACTGTGCACACAGCGGGGAAAAGAGAGTAGCTGACAGACTGTCAGCTACTAAGTGTGGTTTATGTTAGTAGATTCTTACTAAGAACATCATGCATTTGCTTTAAATCCCAGTTCTGTCTTTGCATCAAGGCTCTGACAACCACATAATTTTTGGGAAGCTTGGTGCTCATTGCCACTTTCAGCATGTGAGGCAAGAAATGGAATGAAGATACTTGCACTTCTCAGACCAGATTTTCAAAGGTATTTAGGCATCTAAGAACACAGGAAGGTGCCTAGGGGGATTTAAAAACAAACACACGTAAGAAGGTTAGGTGCCTATGTTTTCAGTGGGAGTTGGGATTTTTAAAGAAGGAGCTAAGCAGATTAAACACCCACTGAATCCTTAAATGCCTAAATAGCTTTGCTATTCTCTGTGTTGCAGTACTCCAGCAAAGGCAGTCTTTTTTAACCCTCCCTAATCAAGTTTAAGCAATGTAACGGTATTATCCAATTCCATTCTTGATTTGTTAACAGCTTTGCATTTATATTTTCTTTCAGTCAGGCCATTTCCAGATGTCAGCATAATTTTTTTTGTTTTTAAATGTAGCTGAGCTATTAAAGGGAAACAAAAGTGTTTCTCTGGGGCTTGCCTGGCCTAATTCAAAACACAAACCCTTCCTTGCCCCCCCCCAAACAAACAAACGTTTGAAGTTGTATGTAGACAATGAAGAAACTTGTTAGTTTGTTTCCTGTGAGATATTTGTCAAAATAGAGAAATTATTTTAAATTGTATGAAAAGAATAACTTTTCCAAGCTGCCAGCTTTGCTGGGATATACTTGGCTGCTCAGCAGATTTCTGGTATTTAAGTTCATGGGTTATAACTCTGCCCTCAGGAAATGAAGGATTGAAAGGAGTGGAAACCCCACTGTCTTAGGGCCAAAACTCTGTTTTGGGGGGAAGATGGGGGTGAAGCAGTGTGGCAACCATCTATCCCCTCCAAAGTCAAAGAAGCCCTGCCATTTGGGTCTAGGTACTCAAGCTTCCATGAGTTTGGCGGGCATTGGGAAACAATTGGACAGAAAGAGGTATGCCAGGAGAAAGCTGCTTCCTGCAGCATTACCCTTTGGAACCCGGAGGGATTTTCAGCATCAAGTTACAGAGACTCCACCATTTGCTCTACTTCAAACCAGCAAATGACCCATGCTGCAGAGGAAGGCAAAAACAAAAAACCCAGGATCTCTTCCACTCGGACCTAAGGGAAAATTCTTTCCTGACCCCAAATATGGCAATCAGTTAGACCCTGACCATGTGGGCTGTTTTCATTAATAATCAAGATGCTTGTACATCAAGCATAATCTGCAATCCTTTCCTGCAAATTTCTTCCCCTTGCTTGGGATGCAAGCTTCAGATAGTTTCTGCATCTTTGACAAAGTGATTCCAAGCCTCCTCCATATTTAGATCCTTGAGTTCTTCAGTCCAGTCCACTTCCCTAATTCCTTAATTTTTTAAAAATTTGCCCTTTTGAAATCAAGGACCAAGTTGCAGACCTATTTTTGTTTATCCTTCCATCTAGTTTAAATTGAATTAACTCATGGTCGCTCAAAACAAAGATTGCCCTCTAACACAGTTCCTCTATGAGGTTCTCAATATTTACCAATACTATATCTAAAATGGCAATATGTCTTGTTGGTTCAGTGACTATTTGGTGAAGAAATCTGTTGGCTATCACAGCCAGGAATCTGGGCTCTACCATCATTGGTAGCACTTGTCCTCCAACCTATATTTGGAAAGTTGAAGTGTTCCACAATCACACAATTCCCAGTAGTATTTATTTCATTAAAAGTATTAACGAGCTCTTTGTTCATATCCACTTTGGATCCTGAGGGTCCATAGCAAACCCCCACACGCTATCCTAGTGAAGCATCTCTTACGTTTCTTCCCCAAATTGATTTTGACCCAAACAGACTCAATTTTATCTATTCCATCACTTCTAATTTATTTACAGTCTCATTCATCATTAATGTACAATGTTACTCCACCACCTTTACTTTTATTTGTCTTTCCTGAACAGCACATACCCTTCAATATCTGTATTTCAGCCAGGACTCCTATTCTACCATGTCTCCCTTATCCCTCATATCTGGTTTCATTTCCTGCAGCACTAGTTCTAGTTCCTCTATTTTGTTACCCAGGCTCCTTGCCTTGGTATATAAACACCTCAGTTGTTTCTGCTTGCTTTCACCCAGATGCCTTGCCTGATTAGGTATAGTCATTATCACCCACCTGGTAGTGCCACTGCCAATCTCTCCTCTTATTGTCAATCCTCCAACTCTCCTGTTGTAAATCTTATTAAGCTTACTAGGTGACAGATATTCCACGTCTGAGGATGGAATGGGCTTCTGTGGGCAAAGTCAGAAAGGTTGAAGAAGAAAATTTCCCAGACAGTTAAAATGCGGTTACCGCCAGGGCCAGCTCCAGGCACCAGCGCAGGAAGCAGGTGCTTGGGGTGGCCAATGGAAAGGGGAGGCACATCCAGGTCTTCGGCAGCAGTTCGGTCCCTCAGTCCTACTCAGACGGAAGGACCAGGCACCAAATTGCTGCTGAAGAATAAAGTGGCGCAGTAGAGCAGCAGCCCAAGTGCCGCCAATCGTGGCTTTCTCTCCCCCTCCCCTTCGCCACTTGGGGCTGCAAAAAAGCTGGAGCCGGCCCTGCTTACCACACAAATGGAATGCAACATTATTTGAACTCCTCCTGTATTATTGGCTGTCAAATGAACTTTATTGCAGACTGTGGTGGGGTGATGACTCACCAGCACAGTGCCTCCTACTGGTCGTCCAGGGAATTAGTTCTTTTCCAACTCCAGAGTGCCATTTTCAGGCCAGATAATGGCACCAGTGGCAGGTGAGACATGTCCCTCCCAGACCCTGGTACCTTTTCCCAGGGGTTCTGCCCACCCCAGTAGCCTCTCTCTGGGTCTCCCCTCCCATGGGAACCCCCAACCCCCTATTCCCACATTGCCTCAGTGGCTACTGCCAGTCATCATCTTGCCCCCGCTCCCTGGGGCAAACTGCAGTCTATAAACCACTCATCGGCAAGGGCGGGGGGGTTGGACCAGCTGCCTCTGTCTATATCTGGGCTGTCCCTCTGCAACCCTAGTATCCTTTTGTGGCCCTCAACTTGGCCTGCAGCCAGGGGCTTTGCTAGTCTGGAGATCCCCAGTTCCCTCTACCCTTCCCCAGCACTGCTCCACCCTAGGTATCCTCCTCAGTTTCCCAGGCAGCCAGGTCCTTCTCTCTCTAGAGGCTAGAACAGTGGTCCTCAAACTTTTCCATGGGGTGGGCGCCAGATGACTAACTGCTGAGGACCTTTGTCACTGGACAAGCAGCTGCCAAAATGTCGCCGCGAAGTGGCAACGTCAAGAGGCGTCACCACCAAAATCCCACTGAAATTCAGTGGGATTTCGGCGGTAGCGCTTCTTGACATTGCCACTTCTCCATGGCATTGTGGCAGCTGCTTGTCTGGTGGCCGGTAGGTGGGCGCCCATGGATGCCCCAGGGGGTGCCATGGCGCCTACAGGCATAGCATTGGGGACCCCTGGGCTAGACAGCGTCTGTTCAGCCTCTGGCCCTCAGCCCTCATATAGAGCTAGCTGTGGCCTGATTGGGGCATGGCCTCACCTGTGGCTGCTTCCCCAATCAGCATCTTTTCCCACTGCAGCCCTCTCCAGAGCTGCTTTATCTCCTTCAGGCAGGAGCAGGGTGACCATCCTGCTACACAGACATATAACTGAGTTCTTAGAAAGATAAATAGTTTCTTCACGTCTTACACACACCCTTCATATAACTGAATTCAATGGGAAAAGGTGATATGCTCTGGAAAGGAGATAAACCCAGCAGGTATAAATTCTGATTGCCACCCTTCAGCAGACAAAGCAGGAAGCAAGATTAACCTTTTGTGTATTCCTTGGATAGCCCACTGTGCATTAAGCTAACCACATGATGTCTGTCTTGCTCCAAAAATATACAGTTGCAAACATCTGGTCCTCTTTCAGATATATATGAAAGCAAGATTTTCCAAACTGGCAGCTCTGAATAGAAAACAGCTTTAATTTTTGAATATTTGTTGATTATGTAGAATTCTTTAAAATTCATCTAAAATGTAGGGTTTTATCCTACTGAAATGTATCTGAAGCAAAAAGTTTACCTATAGAAGATCAGACTAAGTGATCTGGCCTCTTTAGCACTCTAAAACAGCAATTTTTTTAGTGCACACCAGTGAGCAGAGCTAGAAAATCTAAAGTTAAAATCAAGCCAAGGGGTATGAACCAAGACCCGCATTGAGCTACTGCAGACGACTGTAGTACATAGTATAAAAAGCAAAACTGACAAAATGATAACTAAGGTTACTGTGACCTCATGAAGTAATGCTCTTACTGATTTCCCTCTTTCTTCACTTACACACTCAGGTGCTCACGGTTCAATCCTGTGAGGTGCTGAGTGCATCTTGTGACTTGTTGAGTCACTTAGAGACTCACTTTGCAGAATCAGTCCTTCATTTCTATAGCACAATTCTAAGTTCCTGGATTTATGCAGCAAAACTCTGCACACTGGGCTTTGATAGAAGATCAGAGATGCTTCCATGACCTGGTACAGCAGGCATTACAAGTTCAAGGTGCTGTGGGTTGTGCAGATTTCAGTCTGACTTTTCTAAAACATAGCTGAATTGGACACATCCACTTAGATCCCCGCTTATATTAATATTTTCACTACTACACGTCCCCAACTAACTTGCCAGGTCTACAAAGGATCCACTTTGAATTCTCCCCCATTTCAGCTGAAGGAAATTTCAAAGAACCCAGGTTAGAGATCAGAGGACAACTCAAAACAATTTGAAAATAGCAGCACACTTCTGAAATTGAATTATACTCTTGTCACTCAGTGTTTGAGACTGCATTGTTGGACACACAAAACATATTCAAATACATTAGTGTTTATTTTTTAAAGAGTTAGCTACTGAAATATCTGAAATAAGTAAAGATGAAGGGGGAAAATGAAGGGGAACATTATGCATATGGCACTAAAAAATTCTCCAAGTAAATGTTTTTTTATTTCTCAGTATCAAAAGGTTGCACTGGAACTCAGACCTGGACAAGCCACCAGATGGAATGCTCTCTCAGGAAGACACCTGACCCTATTTTGAATTCAAGAACAAAGTATGTCCTGCTTGCACAATCCCTCCGTGGAGAGATTTTTGTGCTTTAAACTTAACTTACAAGGCATCCAGGATCTGAGTTTTGCAGTTTTCTGCTGTAGACCAGAAAAGGGTTGGGAAAAGGTCACAGGTGCAAAATGTTGATATTTGAGGGGCAGGTTCTCTGTTGTGGTTAGGGTCCCTTAAGCACAGCATAGGTGATGGGAAGAATAGTCTGGGGGTTGCTTTAACTTGTGACAGCTGCATCCAACCTCCAGCTAGGAAAGAAAAACTGTTCAGTGGGAGAGACCACTAGACAAAATTATGCACACATGATTGAGAAGAAAGTTCTCAGAGGAACATATGCTGGTACTCTACAGTGTTGTTTATTAATATTCCACTATTCATTCATAGGTCAGGGGCTGTCTCTATCTGTGTTTGCACAGCACCCAGCACAATTGGGCCCTGCTTGGAGCCTTTGAGCACTACCCAATAGTATACATATAGGATAGATTTTTAAAGATACTTGAGCAAATCCTGTCACATATATACATGAAGTTTGCAGGGACTTCAGTGAGAGTTGCATTTGCATACCAAAATTCTAATTTGTTTCCATCTACCTAGGTATCTCTTCACTATTAAGATCCTACATTGAGTAGTTTGCTGCACACAATTAACTATTTAGGGCAAGAAATGAAAAATGCTGAATGCAACTGAAGTGACAGAAGGAATGCCAGTTAGACAAAATACAGATACCTAAACTGGAATTTTGCCCAGACATAATCAGAGTCCAGGGTCAGGAAAGCATCTCTACTCAGGAAAGCACTTCAGCACATAAGTGCTTTCCTAATTCAACGTTATTGCTAAGCTTGGAAGGATTAGATTTTTATTGTTAAACATCAATGTCAACACACACACACACACACACACACACACACAGAGAAACAATGTTTCCATTGATGATAATCAAATTTTACAGATAGGCAAAGAAAGATACTGCTTGAGAACTTAGTTTGATTTAATATTTATTTTGTGTAGTTTGACACGATGTTGATAATGTGTGTTTCAAAGCTATAATGTTTTGGATTTCAACATCTGTCATTCAAAAATTGTTTGCCCCCTTAAATTAAATCAATAAAAACTGAAACAATCCATTAAAATTATATAAAAAATTCAATTCTGCTAAGCCTAGCTATATTGCACATTACTGATTTTCTATTTGAAATTATGTCTCTTCCTCCTTGCTCCTGCTTCATTAACAAAGATTGAAGCTGTCTGCAGATTATGTCAAACAAATATAACTATTAAACCTTGGAGACTGCTCTCTCCATGTGGTTAAATTGCTTCTGGCCTATCTACCCATGTTCCCAATTTTCCTGATATCCCCTCAATAACAGTCCCTCCAGGGAACACGTGCCATCTGACTGCAGTTTGACTGATCACTAAATCTTCCTTACTTTACAAACATTTTAATATAAACATTAAAAACAAACCATTGGTGAAGGACATGAAGAGGGGGCATGGGTGTTAGAGTACATAGCTGAGTTGGAGTCTTGTCTTTATCGCAGACACAGCTGATTACATACCGTGAGACAGTCTGGTCTCCTGCTGAGGAAACCATGCCAGGAAAGACATCTCTAGGCAGGTCTACACTCAAAAGTCTGCATTGGCGCAGCATCATCACTATAGCACTTTAAGTCTCTTTAAACTGATGGGAGAAGCTTTCTCCCATCAGTTTAGTTAATCCACCTCTGCGAGAAGCAGTAGCTGTGTTGGTGGGAGAAGCTATCCCACCAACATAATGCTGTCTATACCAGGGTTTAGGTCAGTATAACTATGAGCAACATAGTTGTACAGAATTAATTTTGTAGTGTAGACCAAGACTTAGTCTCTGAAACTAGCAAACACTGTCTCTGGGGAGCCTCCTCCCTCCCTGTGGGACTGACCTCTGGCTAGTTCTCTTTCTCTATTCTGTGATGATTTCTGTAGGTTCTCTCTGGATGTTACAACTGCTGGCTCATAGGTGTCTCCTTCCTTCTGATCGCTTGTCCCCCTTGCATTGTCACAGTGTATGACTTGAATGCTATTGAACCTCTTACAACTTAGTCCACTCCTTCTGGTTGCTCTATAGTGGTTAGATGTTCACAAGGAGTCCCTGTCTCTAGAGCCAGTAGGTTATTGGCTGAGCTGTTGTATTCTAGTACTTGCTTTCTCTGATTGATGCTCATCTCCTCTCAGTGGTGTCTCCACCCTTCTGGTAGCAAGAGACTCCCCTTCACTGGTAACAGGGTTTTGTCCTTCATCCCATCATTGCCTGCACTGGACTGTTTTGTCACCCATGTGATGGAGTATTCCTATGTGCCAAAAATGCTAACAAGGGATCTCAACCTGAAGAAAGAGCTTTGTGTAAGAGCTGTCACAGCTGATTCCACATTACCTTTACTCTGTGGGTATGCTGGGGAGAAGGTCTGGTGGTCAAACTCTCATTTGCAAGCAAAGTCCTTCAATCATTTAAAAGCAAACTGGGATCCATGTTTGGTGAACACAGTGTACAGAATTCCATCTCTCACAAAGTGGGCCTTTAAAGTTTGCCAATCACTGACTTGCTCCTCATATCAGGCAGGACATCAGCCTCCCAGAATTTTGAATGGTTATCCACTGTAATCAAGTACTGTTTTTCATTGCAGGCACAAAAGTCTGTTCCCATCTTTTCCCTAGGGTTGAGTAGGCAGCTCATGTGGTAACAATCACTTTTCTACTGGCAGTTATTACACATCTGGCTGGTGTCAGACCCTTCTTTCAAGGAGTGGGGTTGTGTATTCATTCACAGCTAGTAAACACATTCTTAAGCCCATTCGTCTTCTTAGGGTATGCACGTCATCTCAGGTAGCATGTGACCAGGAGTCAGCACCAAATTTGGTTCACTGGTTGGATCATTAGCTTCCCTGGCTTGGGTACTGATGGGGAGTGCGATGTGAATGCTGATCTATGCCCCTCTTTAAGGCTATGTCTAAACTAGAAAGTTTACAGAAGCACGGCTAGACAAATGCAGCTGCACTGTTGTAAGATCTCTCATGCAGCCACTCTATGCTCTTCCGTCAACATAATTAAAAGACTTCCAATGAGTGATGGTAGCTATGTCAGTCTCCTACTGACATAGGCTGTGCACACTATCACTTGTGCAGGCACAATTTATGTTGCTCAGAGGTGTATTTTTTTATACACCAAGTGACAAATTTTGTCCACATAAGTGATAGTGTAGACATGGCCTAAGACAGCTATCAGTGCCCAGGTGTGAGGCATGTATTTTTTGCAGGACATCCTTATGTAATATGGCAGTGACAACAGCTCTGTCCTTGGAATATGATTCCATCCTGCAACTCAGCTCATCTTTAATCTGAAAATATATTTCTGCTCCTACCTACGTGGCTTCTGGCCACCCTGCTAGTATCACTCTCTTGACTGCCTCTACTTAGATGTCCTTTTCCTGCACCTCTGATTTCCAATAATATTAATCAGGCTACACGAAGTCCTGATTCCCTTCTCTCAACTCGCTTATACGTGTTAGCACTACAGTGCATGTTGATGTGCCTCCAATCTCTTTTGCATACTAAGAAGGGGTTTTGTCATAACTGTCTTTAGGTGTTTATTATCTAGGTGGCCATAGGTGTACTGACAGAATAACTCCACTCCAAATACCACAGCCAGAAGCTCTCCTATTTGAGCTTACCCTTGTTCAGTCTCTGACAGGGCTCTGCTGCCATAAACCATCAGCTACTCCTGCAAGGGTGCGACACCCAATCCTTTTTCTACTGCATCACAATGGTCTGTCATCAGTGGCAATCCTGGCTGGTAGTACTTCAGGCAGGGGTATCATTTGTTTCATCATGTCAAATGCTTGCTGTTGGGACCTCACCAATGAGTTCCACTACTGAAGCTATGTGCTGACTAAGTGCTGTACCCCTTTCACAGCCACTGGAGCTGACATGTTTGACTGCCTTGATTTTAATTAAATCTACCTTCAGCCTCTCTGCTGTGAGCAGGTGCCCAATGTATTTCCTGTCATGCTCTGAGAAACATTTTTTCTAGTCTGAGTTTATGTTCTTGTTTGCAGTTTTCTGTCATAGTCTCATTCAGCAACTGTTATCATTGCTCCCTTTGCCTACAATGAGGATATCTGCAATTATTTTCACCCCAGGCAGTCCTTCCTGCATATGGGCAAGTCTTCTCTGGCATACCTCTGGGACTGGGCTTATACCCATCATCATGTGCAGCCAGCTGTAGTGACCAAATAGTGCTTCAATGGCTGTCAGCATACCAGGCTTTTTATCCATGTTTATGCTCCAAAACTTGTTCCTTACCTCATAACCCATAAAGATTCAGACTTTGGAAAGTTCTGGAAAGATGTCATCAATTGTGGACAGTGCCATCTTTTCAGTGCCTGGTTCAGGGGCTTTGGGTCTATGCAGATATGTTATTTGTCCACTGGTTTCTTTACCACCACTTACTGCTTACTGAAGCTGTACTGGCTTCTACAGGCTTTTGAGCTCCTTGTTTAGTGGATTATGTAGTGCCACTGGAATTTTCCTTTGGAGTAAGCATACAGGTTCACCCGTGGAGTTTAGTTCAAGATAACTGTTGTCTTTGAAAACATTCCCATATTCTTTAAAAAATTGTCTCCACTGTCCACGGGAATCCCCCTTTTGCCCCTTGCACTGCAACTATAAAATTCTGACCCTGACCAGATCCATGGCTTGTATGGCTGTATTCCTCAAAAATGGTCCATGGTGCTTATTATCCACCAGCAGCTGTACTCTTATTTTTTCAGTTAGATACTATGAGGCCCCATTTTCCTGTGGGCTTCATTATGCAATCAGGTTACATTAGATTGTGCCTGCTTTTCAAAATCCTTGTGTTTTAGTCTAATGTGCCCCAAGGAATCACATGGAAGGCAGCCCAACTACCCAGCTGAAATCACACAGGGTATTTCCCTATTAACCTTGTTGCATACACAGAGGTTGATATTGACCCTTGTTGCTTTCCTGTCCGAACAGACTGAACCTGATATGCTCTCAGACTCAAGGTGAGAGTCGACGTCATCACCACTGTCTAAGATGCATTTCCGCCTCTTGTACAAGGCTGACAATCTTTCTGACACCTTCCTCTATTCTAGCACACATTGCTAAAATGATTGAACTTGCCACATCCTTTGCAATGCTGTCTTGGTGCAGGACACATCTTTACCCGTTCATGCAGTCACCCACAGTAAATGCATCTCCCAATGGGAATGGAACCCTGGCCACCCGCTTTCCTTTGTTGTCTCCCTGCACATGTCTGGGGGTGTTGTGCCTTCTGTAGGATTTCATCTGTTCTCTTGAGGCTTCTGCTGCACGTCCTTTGTCTAAACATATCTAATGTGAGCTTGCCTTCCCAGAGCACCCACTCCCACAGATGGTGATCCCATGTGCCACAGACTATCCTCACCAAAGTTAAGGAGTCTGTCAAATCCCCAAAATTACACGTACCATCGTGTGCGTGTGTGCGCGTAAGGGAGTCTTATTCTTTTGTCTCTAGATTGGTCTCGAGTGAAAAATCTGTGTCAATACATAGTTTCATTCTGCTTTGGGGAGCAAAAAAGTACCCAGGCCTCCTACGACACTGGTGCAGACCTTTTACAATGTTCCCAAATAATATAAAACAAAAGTTTGACTTTCCTGCTGTTGTCATTTTCCTGCATGGCCAGGTCTGTGTACAGCTCAAATTTCTTCCACAATGTCCATTGCTGGGCTAAGTTTGTGGCTGCAAAATCCAGGGCTCTGAGGGAAGAGGGGGCTTCATACTGTGGTCCATGGCTGCTGCCACCAGCTTCTACACTTCAGGTTACGTCTACACTACAGATGGGGTGTGATTCCCAACACAGGTAGACAGACTCATGCTAGAGCACTAAAAATAGCAGCTTATACACTGTAGTGCCGGTTTGGGTTAACTGCCCAAGTCGAAGCCCACCTAATCCCTTGGGTCCCAGCTAACCTGAGCTGTGAACAGTGCCCCAATGTCTATGCTGCTATTTTTAGCATGCAAGGTTAAGATGAGCTATTACAACTCTGTCTGCCCATTCTAATCACACCTCACAGCAGCAGTGTAGAACATAACCTCAGGGAACTTACAGCTCCAGCACTGCTGTGATGTTTCATTAGCAAAGAGTGAAGCTGAATGCAGATTACACTGAACAAGTAGAACTCGATTAAACCCTGTGGACCGTTCTCTCCATGCAGCTGAACTGCTTCGAGCCTAACATCTCGGGCTCCTTGTTTTCCTGGTGTGCCCTTAATAACAGTACCTCCAGGGAACATGGGCCCTCTGACTACACTTCCACTGATCATGACATGCCCCCATAAAGTTTTCTTTGCATTGTGAATATGCTTTTGTTTTTATTAATTAAATGAGGACTGGGGGGTATCCATTTTTCTGGGCTTGGACCCCATATCCCAGTGGAATTTAGAGATAATCCAGATTTGCATACAAGAAAATTGCATTGGTGATACACAAATTCTTGATCTGAAAACAGTTTAACCTCACTGTCATGGTGTTTGCTATAGTTTCCTTTCTGTTATCGAGCAATTTGTATTATTCTCATACAAAACTGGAGTACTCAAAATTATACTGGTTAATCTAGGGGTTTGTCTGTACTGTAATTAGGAGTGAACCTCTCAGCCCAGATAGGCAGACATGGACTAGCTGTGCTTGAGCTAGTGCACTAAAAATAGCGATATGGACGTTGTGGCCTGGGTGATGGCATGGCCTAGCCTAGCCACCTGAGCAGTGACCCAGGGGGTCAGGAGGGCTTGCAATTCGGCAGCTAGCCCAAGCTGCCAGTGCTGCAACATCCATGCTCCTATTTTTAGCTCACTAGCTCAAGTGGAGCTAGCACATCTGCCTACCCAGCCTGGGAAGCATGCTCCCAAGCTGCAGTGTAGATGCAAGTGACCAGTATTTCACGTAGCAGTTTCTAATCTAGCAGTAGAATATGAAAATGAATAGTACAAAATGCACCCACTTTACTGAGCGTGGTGGTAACTCAATGGATGAAAAGTTTGTATTTGAAAATAATTTGAGGCAGTTAATGTAGTGTTTCATTAAATGTGCATTACATACACAGTGAATGGTATGCACTCTCTTTTTAAGTGTCAGTTTTCCATTAACAGAAGTTTCTGTTAAGCATCAGTTTCTGCTCAGGGGTCTTATTTGATGCTAACAGGATACAGGAGAATTACGTCAATTTAATATTGAGCTTATTAAAAGCATATCTCGGACACATGTTGCAACCATTCAGTATTATTGCTTTTCATCTACTCATTCAGTGGAAGTTTTCGTCATTTCAAACTTGTCATTGTATTGTACCCACCAGTGATCGGATAGATCCACAACTGGTGGAAGCTGTCATAGTGCAACTGAAAATAGGATATTTTACACCAGCTGAAGATGTGCCTCAGAATATCAAACTGGCAGACAGCAGTGTGTATTTAACGTTCCTTTGCACTGTCCCAAGGTGTACTGTATCTATATGTCAAGAATTATGTGCTGAAATGTTGGACAATTCTCTTCTCTGTGTTAAATACTAGAGTTGCAGAAATCGTCCTCTACAGTTTTACACATCACATCCTGAGAAAGGGAAGTAGGGGAAATGGCAGGGAAAGGGTTTAAATATTCAGGGTAAAGTGATTTCCATGGAAATGCTGCAGAAAGTGCAACTCTGTAGGCTGAAAACTAATCTGAACTGATAATCCTTTATCATCCTTTTCAATTTTTCCATCCATTTTTCAGCAATAGCAGCTTATTTTTCAACCTGACAAGTGTTGTAATTCTCCTTTCAATAAAGATGGTTATAACCCACATCACAAGGACTTTTTTTCTCTATTTTTCCTTTAGCACACAAATTACAGCTATGCAAACATGAAACTGTTACATGGTAACAGCTGGAGGAAATGGCCATGTCAGCCCCAGTGATTGACAGAGTATGTCTGACATTAGTTACTACAGTTTGCAAATTAGGGATAATTTTAGCTCCCCAGCTGCAGTCTGACAACCCAATTATAGCAGTAACCCAATTAGCTTTTTTCCATCTTTTATTAGCTAGGAGAGTGTGACCTTTTTTTTTGGATGCAGACTTTGAAAGGAGTTAACTCACCTCTAGAGAGTATCCTTATGGCCAAGCATGGCATAGGGGTTCTCCCTCCATCTGGTGTCCCCTGCTGATGGTCATTCTGGTGCTACAGTGGCCTCTCCTTCCATGACTTGGCCCTCCAACCAAGTCACAAACTACTGTCACCTCTTCCAGAGTAACAGTCCCAGCAATAAAAGTCCAGTAGCCAATGGATACAGAGGTATTGACAACCAATAATTCATTGAAATTAAAATCCGGAGAACTAAAAAAAAAAGAAATAATAGGCTACATGGAATGGGAGTCTGGGATCAGTACTTGTCACTGAACATGATCATATCAGCAGTGGAATATAGCACAAGCCTGCAAAGATTTTCTTTAAAATTCTTACCTCACTCAATTTCCAGGAGCTTTAAAAGATTATTACCTTCACTCCATTTGCCACAAACCCCAGTTATGAGACCAAAGTAGTGGATACTTATACTCCTGGATCTCTTTTTGAGATCTTCCAACTCTGAGTAGTAGTCAACCTTCTCTCTGGGCCCTTTCCAGATGGTCAGAATTGTCCTCCCAGTGAATGGTAACATCTACTACAACCGCAGTATCACTCTTCACAAAAACATCCGGTTTATGTAAATTCCCTTCACTATATCTAAGGTGTGGTTCCATTGTTTTCCTCCACCAAGTTTACTAACTTTATTAATCACAGCTGAGACTATTCTATAATGTCTTTTAATCCACGCAACTTTAATTTTATAGCACTGTCCAGATATATGTGGGATGGTCTCCCTAAACTTTCCGCACCATCTACACATAGTATCAACTCCCTCTCTTCCTCTTGCTAAAGTCTCCCTAGTTGGATAAACATTAGCCCTCAATTAAAATATGGACCATCCAAAGGCTCTAAATACTTAAAACTAGGATTAAAATGGTCCACATCCAAATTATTTAAAAAGCTATTAGTAAAAACCATAGGTAAAAGTGATAAATCATTACCAACCTGATCCTCACTAGCCAGCCAAAATTCTCCACTCCCATATCTGACAGGGAGATCACATATTTCAGTCTCGTGAGGTAACCACTCATGCAAAAATATTTTATGCATTGGTCCAGCAAACTGAATTAGTCCCCTGACATATTTGACACTGCCAGCCAGGGCAACAGAACCAGTAGCAAGGGTATTGTTTACCCAGTCCAGCATCACTCGAGTATGAATATTCCTTTTATCCATAACTAAAAAGATATAACCCTTCACAGGGAGAAGCTATCCCTTGCCAGGGGGAGACTATTCTTACCAGGAGGATTCACCCGTGTCTGGAAGAAGCTACTGTTGCCAGGGGAGCAGATTTTCTTGGGGCTGCCCCAAGTCCTTATAAGGGGGGCAGTTCGCCCTCCACATTCTGCCTGGCAATCCACACCAGTTAATGACTCTGACCACGAGAAAGTGACAGTAAGACTTGCCATCTAGAGGTTTCCTCACTGAGGGGTCCCTTTCAGCTTAATGTCAAGTCCTAATAGAAGTGTGAAAGAGGGCTCAGATCTTGGTAGAGATTGCCCCTCAGGTCAGAGTTCTCACTCTTTTCCACCTCACTGATTACCCAATCCAGCATAACAATCAGGTATGAAAAAACTGTTTGGACTCGACAACTGAACAGGGGCCAAAGATGCATAAATAGCCTTAAGAGTCCTTAAGGTGTTGGTTATTACTTGTAAAGCACTACCTGAATGATTGCCTCTCCCCTCAGGCCATGGTGCCACAGCTGTAGTAAACTAGGGCATCTGAGCTGGATCCCCTTCATTATAAAGGATAGGGGATGGGTGGCAGGACATTCTCCGAGAGGCCTTCAGGACTTAAACTTGCTTTCCCATCCTGGTCTGAAATAGCCAGAATTTAGAGATATTTCTGGGCATAATCCTGCACGAGACACCTGAGAGAGGGTATTCTTCCCACAACAATGAAAGGATAGAAAGAAGTTTCTGCAGGTGGCAGGTCAAGTTCCTGTTGAAATGATTAATGCTGCTGTGATTTTATGAAATTATTAATGATGTGTTGGGGCACCTGGAGCATTAGATAAGCAACATGTTATATTTTAGAGTCCAAGCAAAGACCAAAAAGAAAGCTGAGTACCTTGCTTAGCTGCAGCTAGGGAACAATCCAGTAATTATGTTTCCATATTTATAAAATGCTCAACAGTAGATTTTAACTGGTCAACATTTTTCGAACGGTTTGAAATTAAAAGTTTTTTCATGAACTTTTTTTAAAACTTTAATAAAATATGTTCACCATTTTTCAATCAGTTCTAGCAAAATACGTTCCTGAATTTTGCGAAGGCAGCCAGAAGCAGCCTTTGGACAAAGTAAAATGATAAATTCTATATATCAATGATAATTCATTCTTGTTGGAGCTGCATATATTTTATACATTTCCTCTACAATGTCTTGTCACTTAAATGATTAATCTTTAATTAGCAAATAAACTGAGTGTGGAGCTAAAAATTACCATATTAATTGTAAGATGTTCTGCATTAAACTATTTTAGTAAGCATAAAATCAGCTTCACTGAACTGAAATACATGTTATAAGAGAAGAGGTAATATTTTTCCATTTTAACTATACGGAAAAATGCACTTGTTTGGTTTATTAATGTGGATATACTGGGTTCAATTGAGTGGAGATATGAACTATGGTTTAGCTTATGTTTGAGGTAAGCTGATCAGAAGAAAATGGCTTAAGTGGCAAAGAAAAACTTGCCAATTGTGTGCAAAACTAGTGCGGTTTGCAGTGAATGGGCATTGTGAAAGGACCAAACTCGGCTCATGGCATAAGCAGGCAAAATTCCAATGGAAATTAGTGGGAATTTGGCCTATTTACACCAGAGAGTAATTTGACTGAGGTTACCGGGAACAAAGTTAACTGACTAAATTCTTCATTCTTTTAGATCCTTACAGCCCACTGAAGTCTTTGCAGTATTTAGCTGAGAGAGGTGAGTCTGCTTGATACTACCACATTATTAGTTGCTTTCAGGATTCAGCTCTTTTACTGCTCAGCATTAAGTTGAATTCCCATTGTTTTGCCTTACAGCAATTTACTCCTGTTTTATGACTACCTAACACCTAGCATATCTTCCCCCGCCCAAAAAGCTGAGAATCCACTTACTGCAAGATTAATCCATAATGCAGAGCAGTGAATGAGAGCTGCAGGTGCATACACCTTTGAAAAGTAGACCACTTTTCTTTAGTTGCCCAGAGCCCCAATTCTGCAAACACTTTCACACATGCTTAACTGTATGCATTTGAGCAGACTCATTGACTACTATTCGGACTAACGACGAAAATGCATTTTTGCAAGATTGAGGCCTCAGCATGAATTTAGGAACACACCCCGAACTTGGAAAATTTAAACAGTATGCACAAACAAGTCATGCTACACCACCCTCCTTCTCTACTAGTAACTCCAATCATGCTCTGAGAATTCCTGTTTACTACAGATCAAAGACAGCTAATAATTTTGAAGCATGAAACATTTTTATTGAACAATAAGGATGTAAAATAGGATATCTTGTTGCAGACTGAAACTTCACAGTAGTCACAATATAGAGCACTGGATGATCCTACACTAAGCACCCAGACGAAAACCTGACCCCACTGAAGTTAACAGCAAGACTCCCATTGACTTCAGTGAAGCCAGAATTTAATTCCTCCAGTAAGATGACAAAAAGCTGTACGAAGATGGGGACAATAATCTGTACCCTACTAAACAAAAGAGAACAGCTGCTGAAGTAGGGGTGTGTGTAACCGAAATCACACCACAAGAGAGGGCAAAAACAACTTTAAAAAGGCCTAACTGAAAAATAAAAAAAGACATCCCCACAGAGGGGGATGGCTCCAGGCACCAGCAAAGGAAGCAGGTGCTTGGGGCAGCACATCCAGGTCTTTGGCAGCAATTCAGCAGCAGGTGTCTCAGTCCCTGTCTTCCTCTTTGAGCCGCTGCTGAATTGCTGAAGAATGAAGTGGCGTAATTGAGCTGCCGCTGCTGCTGAAGTGCTGCCAATCGGCTTTTTTTTTTAAAACCGCTTCGGGCAGCAAAAAAGCTGGAGCTGGCCCTGCCTGCAGATGCTGTTGAAGAAAATAAAGGAAGAGACCATTTAAAAACAAAAATGTGCTTGTGCCAAAGCAATTGTTCAGAAACATACTTGTTTCCATATGTTATTTGTTCAGTTTTGTTTAACAGTTAAAAACATGATTGGCAAAAGGGTAAGAAATTATGACTCTTCTTGAAGCCCATGTATTAGTCACACATGGAATGGAACAGTATTTCCCCGAAGCAGAATGAAAAGTTATACAAAATAATGGATAAAGCACTTAAATAAATGGGAACAGGAACACCAGCAGCTTATCACACAAAATAATTGACAGACTACGCACACATCTACTAATCCAGCTCCAGGCACTGTCTGCACTGCTGCTGCTGTTATTCAAGGAAGAAAGGAGAAAGTCTCCAAGCACACACGTCTCAGTACTACTGCTACTGAAGTCATTCAGAGCTGGATCAAATCTATAACTCTACAATCATGACAAAATGATAAACCCTATAAACTTAATTTTAAATCACTCTTTATTTTTCAAACATTTGCCAATATGTAGAATACAAAAATATCGATAAAAACTGAAAATTCCTCAGAATTTCATGGCTCTATCCTGTCACTATCATGGGTTTTCCTGTTTTTATAAATTTGGACTCTAGATAATTATTTTAATTAAGTCTGCATGCTGTGTGTATGTGATATATATCAGGATGGACTGATTTAAATCTAAACAATTAAAATAATGGATTTAAATAATGATTTGAATCAAACAGAAAATCCTAATTTAAATAATCATGTTAATCCAGTTTTGCATTTGTACTTTAGTTCTTTTGCTAAAAAAAGATTAATTCTCATTGGTTGGTAGCCAGCAAAATATAATTGCAATTAAGTATAGCTATTACTCTAAATTACATGCTTCTTTTTGCAATATAGGAGTGTCATAAACAGATGGTTAAGGGTTAATGTCTCTTTTACCTGTAAAGGGTTAAGAAGCTCAGTAAACCTGGCTGACACCTGACCAGAGGACCAATAGGGGGACAAGATACTTTCAAATCTTGGTGGAGGAAAGTCTGTGGTTTTTGTTTTGTTCGTTGTTCACTCTTGGGGCTAAGAGGGACCAGACCTCCACCCAGGCTCTCTCAATCTTTCTGAATCAGTCTTTCATGTTTCAAAATTGTAAGTAGTAGCCAGGCAAGGCAGATTAGTGTTATGTTTGTTTTCTCAACTTGTAAATGTGTCTTTTTGCTGGAAGGATTTTTACCTCTATTTGCTGTAACTTTGAATCTAAGGCTAGGGGAGGTGGGTCCCTCTAGTCTATATGAATTTGAGTACCCTGTAAAGCATTTTCCATCCTGATTTTACAGAAATAATTTTTTACCTTTTCTTTCTTTAATTAAAAGCTCTCTTTTAAGAACCTGATTGATTTTTCCTTGTTTTAAGATCCAAGGGATTGGGTCTGAACTCACCAGGGGATTGGTGGGGGGAAAGAAGTGGGGGTGGTTAATTCCTCCTTGTTTTAAGGTCCAAGGAGTTTGGAGTGGTGTAAAGCCTCTCAAGGCAACCCAGGGAGGGGAAAGTCTGGTAGGAAAAGGAGGGTGGATGGTTAATTCCTCTTTGTTTTAAGATTCAAGGAGTTTTGTATCTGTGTTTCCCAGGGAACAGAAAGTATGCCAGACACTAAATTTTGGCTGGTGGCAGCGTACCAAATTTACGCTAGTACTTAAGCTTAAAAGTGTTCATGCAGGTCCCCACTTTTTGTACCCTAAAGTTCAAAGTGGGGGAAAAACCTTAACAAGGAGGATATACTATAATTACATATTAAGCAATTATACAGCTTCTTAATTTTTATACTTAGAAAATGGCAAATGATTAATTTCTTATCAGATTGATTAATTGTGGTTTCTCTCAAGCTCTATATGGATAGAAATTCAAACAATTAAAAATGCACAAAACGAACATTTTTAAAGCTATCTATATAAAAATGCCCTAAGTGGGCTGGATACGCAAGGGAAAAAAATCATATGTTTTATATTTAAAACAAACTGATTTATTAAATAAAGAAGTATACTCTGTAGTTAGTGAAATTAACTGTTTCTGGTCACCATGTCCTTCAAGATGTTAATAGTAGTAGATCTCCTCCATCTCATTTTTATTCATAGACTGGAAAAGGAAAATAAGCTTTCCTACTTTTTCAACTCCCAATGGGTTTCTTAACTCTGAATAAAGTAGACATTGAACTGAACTAGCTGAATACACTGAGTGAAGAAAATATTGCAAAAAAGAGACTACAGTTGTCAAAGGTTGATTTTGCACTTCAACAAACTCTGGTTCCAGGTGTTTACCCAGTTTCTAGAGGTTCAGTGGTCTGACTTCCTTTAAAAACTCAGTGACAAACATACTGCTTTTTTAAAAAAAAATGTAATGTATATGATTTAATAGATTAAATAAATTATGCCTTATCACGTTATCAATTTCAAATTGAATTTTAAATATAGATTTAGTTTTTTAAAAAATAAAAATTGAATAAAAAAATTGATTTTAAAAAAATCCACTGTTAACATAGAATCTCTCTCCTGTAATGACTTGCAAACATCACATTCCACTAGGTCCCCCTTTGGAGAAATTTCTAGTGAAAAATAATTCATACTATCTCAACACCTTTTCCATTTGATGCAAAATAGATTTTAAACTATGGTCAGGATGATTATGGAGGAATTGTAAGATTCACCCACTCTTGTTTTCTAAAGTCAACTCTGACTGAAAAAATTCCAGCATAGGTCCTTTGTTCCTAGAGCTGCCTAAAAATGTGTTTTCAGATTGATCTTCCAACCAAAAAAAGGGTGGGGGGGAGGGAGGGAAGGAGAGTCCTTTCTTCAAAATGAAAATTTCCTGTAGCAAATTTTAAAATTTTGCTGAAACATTCCTGACAGAAAATTTGAAAAAAATCACAATGATGGCTCCCCACCTGCCCCCTGGAAGGCTCATCAGTTTCACTTTTTGCAGGTTCACTTTCTGCAACTTCAGGAGCCAAAGAGGTAGAAAACCTGGGTACTATGACTCCCCTGAATTCAGAGAGGCAGAGCACCTGGGTATCCTGATTTTCCTGAAACAGATTTTTCTCGGAAGCCTCTCACAAAAAAAAAAAATATTTTCTTTTAAAAAAAAAAAAAAGAAAAACACACAACACATTTATGTTTTTGGTCTGTTCTTTTTTAACCAGTCTGCAACAATTCCTTTCCACTCCACCCACAAAAAAATTTAAAGTGTCTTGTGAGATGGGATTTCCATTTTCTGGCAAGTAATATTTGATACTTTGTGTAGCACAGAAATACCACCTTAATTGTTCAGATTTTATCTAGACAGTAAATTTTTATGTTTTATGCTAGGAAATTGTTATCCAAATAATTATGGTTTCATTTGAACTGATATTTGAAGAATGACAAAGATGTACTTTCAAATCTAGAAGTATCAGCTCTCCTTTTAGAAGAGCTAACCCAGTATGACATTGACATTGCTGTGCTCAGTGAAACTAGATTGGCAGATGATGGTATTATTACAGGACCGGCTGGGGGTTACACCTTCTTTTGGAAGGGAAAAGAACCACATGAAGACAGAATCCATTAAGGCGAATTGCCATTAAGATCAAATTCTTTCAGTGTCTTGAAGACTTTCCAATAGGCATTAATGAAAGCCTCAAGAAACTTCTGTTACCACTAAATAAGTCACAATTTGCTACCATCATCAGTGCATATGCGCCCAACTTAACAAATCCTGACTATGCTAAGTGTTGGTTCTACTCTGATCTCAACTGTCTCATCAAGTCGACACCACAAAGTGACCAACTAATCATTCTAGGAGATTGTAATGCAAGAGTAGGTAAAGAAATTGGCAAGGTGTCATTGGGAAAAAATGAACGAAAATGGCCTCCTACTCCTAAGCAAGTGTGCAGAACATAGCCTGACAATTACAAAGTACCATATTCAGACAAGCAGACAAATATAAAACTACATGGATGCATCCCAGATCTAAACAATTACATCTAATAGATTATATCATTGTCTGACAACGTGACATAAGGGATGTCAGGATTACCAGAGCCATGCGTGGAGCAGAATGCTGGATGGATCACAGAGTGATTAGGTCACTATTGAATCTACATATTGTATCCACATTCCTGAAATGCCCCAAAACAATCAAGATATCCCCTGATAGTGTTAAACTAAATTATGCATCCTGTTGAGACAAGCTACAAAGTGCACTAAAAACCAGCCTTGGTGACAACCCTGTCTCATGGGAGGAATTTAGAGAGAGTACAAAAAAACTGCAACTGATGTCCTTGGATAGAAAAGGGCTCACTTTGACTGGTTTGATGAAAATGATGAGAAAAAAATCACAGTACTCTTGAAAGGAAAAAAAAAAAGGCTTTCCAAATCTGGCAAAATGATATTCAGTCCTCCTCAAAGAGAGACTGATTTAAACACCTGCAAAGCAAGGCACAAAGACAACTACACTTAATACAAGATAAATGGAGGGAGAAGGTAGCAGAATACACTCAAATGTATGCAGAAACAAATGAACCAAAGAAATTCTTTGATTCCTTGAAGCTAGTCTATGGACACTGACAGGTGGGCACAGGTTTGCTCATCATGGCTGCTGGCAGGACAGTCAAAAAAACATGGCATGGAACCGAGATGGGTTGAACATTTCAGCTAACTACTCAACAGACCATCCTCAATTGAAACAAGTGTTATTAATCTGATGTCTCAAAAGCCTATTCAGCACCACTTTGACTCATCTCCCTCACTTGAAGAAATAGAAAAGGTAATCAGTTTGATGAGCTCAGGAAAGTCCTCTGACAGAGATGGAATACCGGCAGAAATATATAAATCTGCAAGTCCAAAAGTGGAAACACTACAGAAGATCCTTACTGACATCTGGGACAGTGAAGCAATGCCACAAGACTTCAAAGATGCCACAATTATTCCTTTATTTAAAAATAAAAGGAGAAAAATGGTCTGTGATAACTAACGTGGGATCACTCTCCTGTCACTGGAAAAATCTTTGTTAGTTAATGTTCTCCTGAACTGACTGGTTTCTGAGACAGATGAAATCAATCTACCCAAGACACTGTTTTTTCCTTGATCTGACAAAAGCATTTGATACAATCAATAGAAAAGGATTATGGATGATGCTCAGCAATCTTAGTCGGCCACTAAAACTGGTAAAGATCATTCGTTTATTTCATGAGGGGATGCAAGTTCAGGTACTTTTTAAATGGAGATCTCACTGACTCCTTTCCCATTTCAAATGGAGTCAAACAAGGCTGTGTCCTTGCCCCTGTACTGTTCAACCTCTTTTTCACCCAAGTTCTCAACCATGCTACAGATGGGAGCAACAGAGACATTTACTTCAGATACAGACATGATGGTTTAGTCTTCAATCTTACAAGGCTTAAAGCAAAAACAAAAGTAACAGACCTACTAATAAGAGCACTCTTTGTGGATGATTGTGCCCTACTAGCATACACAGAGGGAGCTCTCCAGTGCATTGTAGATTGCTTTGCTGAAGCATCAAAACTATTTGGCCTTACAATCAACCTGGAGAAAACTGTGGTGTTGCACCAATCATTTTCACCACTCTGCTCCATATCCCCTACCATATCCATTAGTGGAAACCAACTAAAGCAAGTTGACAGTTTTACCTATCTCAGCAGCAATATCTCCCATGATGGATCTCTTGATAAACAGATCACAAACAGGATACAGAATGCTTCTCAGTCATTTGGAAAGTTACATAATGAAGTCCTGAAATCTCAACATAACCCTCTCAATAAAAATAAAACTTGATAGTTCTTTTGTGCTCACATCTCTCCTCTACAGTGGTCAGACCTGGATACCATACAAATGGCATATCAAACAGCTAGAGGCCTTCCATATGCAGTCTCTGCGTGCCATTATGGGAATCTGCTGACAGGATAAAATTACCAACCTGGAGATTCTCCAAAAGTGAAATGCCATAAGCATTGATGCCATGCTGATAAAAGCCCACCTGCGCTGGGTTGGACACACCATTAAGATACCTGAATATTGTCTCCCCAAAAAAATTTCCTATGTCCAATTGGCACAAGGACACTGAAATCAAGGCCATCCCAGAAAGGGCTACAAGGACAGCAAAAACAGCAGTAAAACCGAAGGATCTTGAGAAGGCTGTGTTAAATAGATCAGTATGGCAACACACAATACTCAGAACTTTTCAAACCTTTGAAGACAGAAATAATCTATATTAGCTGCAAGGGAAAATCATCATACTACTGCTATAGCTACCAAGATGCTCACCAATGACTGTCTGTCCAATCTGCTCATGAGCACATGCATCACGCTTTGGATTTCAGAGTGATTCCAGAATCCACAAAGCGAGAGAGCATGGAAATGTCATCATTGTACTGATGGACTACACACATATATTTAGGTATTACTATGATTATAATAAAAAATAAGTTAAAATCTCCCTGGATCATATCTGCAGTTTGCCCAATGGAGACTTTATCAGGTTCCCAGTGAAAAGATATAGTTCATTGGTGAATATGACAAAATGAAGTCATGGAACACTGATGTATTTCTCAGAAATATTTCAAGTCTCCTTTTTAAACTTTTGAAAACTGGTAGAATTGCATAGATCTAGAGATAAACTGATGTCAGAATATACCCAAACTTCAGTTTAGAACTCAGACATCATTTTTCACAATGATTCATGGCAATACAACCCAATCCACAAAATCTATTTTCCTTGCAAAATCTCAGTGAAAATGACATAAGGACTTGACTGCATTTATAATGAACGTTACAACACTGTATTTTATACCTACTGTGAAGGGAGAAAGAGTGGATATCACTTTACTTAATAGAGCAACATTTCATTTTACAAGTTTGCCACACATTTATAGATCATAAACAGGATTTTCCATTCTGTGACATGCTTCTGTGAAGGATTATAAAATACACAGAGCATGTAAAAGCAGCAAAGAGTCCTATGGCACCTTGTAGACTAACAGACGTACTGGAGCATGAGCTTTCGTGGGTGAATACATGCATCTGATGAGGTGGTTATTCACCCACGAAAGCTCATGCTCCAATACGTCTGTTAGTCTATAAGGTGCCACAGGACTCTTTGCTGCTTTTACAGATCCAAACTAACACGGCTACCCCTCTGATAAATCAAAATCAATATCAATACAGCCTGAAAAGATCAGTTAGTTTTAACACAATCAGACTTCAATTTTGCTTTACTTAAGCCAAACTCCATCTGTTCAAGACCATTACAGTGAAATGTATATGGACAGGTTACACTGTAAAATATAAAGTAGCTGTGCAGGCACCCTAGGATCTTGAAGATGGGTAAAGGCAAAAATCGTGCTTATTGGTGTGCTATAGCATGGAAGTAGAGACTGGCAGGGGAAGGGTTAAATAGCTCCCTGCACAATACCTCTGTGGTATCCAAGAGTGCAGTAGTGACATCGATTTAGCACACTAGTGAACACAACGCATCCCCCAGGAGAGCATGGTGTATAGGAAGAGGGACATGTCTGATGCTCAAGCCAAACAGCACAAAGGCTCCCATTAGTGTTAGGGAGTTGGTACATGTTTCCCCTGATTAGCAGCAAGTCTGTAGAAGGAATGGGAGACACAAGATGCACCTTTTGGCATTCCTGTTCATCTTCAGCTGGTTCATACATTATCAGTACAGTACAGTGAATACATCTTGGAAAATGTATGCTTAATATAGCTTGTAAAAATTAAGCCAACACACACATTCAATAGGAGGAAGAAACCTAGCAAAGAGTAATGGTAATGAGATTTAGGCATGATAGTGGACAGCAAATTAGATAGGAGCTAGCAATTCAGTCTGGCAGCAAAGAGACCCATGTGATTTTGGAATTCAGATGCAAATGTGTCTTAAGACAGAGTAGGGAGTTAATAGTATACTATGGTGTGATTGTAACCTAGAATTTACAGTGATGCCTGGCACTCCTCTGGGATCTTTATTGTCTTCAAATCTGAACTCTTATTTCAGGACTCAGGTTTTGAGGCTCTACCCAAAAATATTCTATGTGTCTGTCTCTGTGGAAGTCCCAACATACACATGCCTGAGCGCATACGGACAATGGAGGCCCAGTGACTCAGCAGGGCATGTAGTACATGTGATTCCCTCACTCCATGTTGGAGACTAACTTTCCACATATGTGGGTTGAGGGCACAAATGGAGATTGTGGCCTGGGATAAGCGTCTGGTTCTTTGGAATTTGAAGGACCCAATATGTGATTTCTGGTTTTAATAATAGTTTAATCACAGAAGTCTGTTTATCTAGGTGGTGCATGAGGAGCTAAAGGGACTGTCTGTGGCTTCATAACTACTACTATAGTATTTTGGAAGCACACGTTTGTTACTTGGCTTAGTGACATCTTATGAGAGAATATTTGGAAGTACATGCCCTGTATTCTGGCAGTTTAAGCTGAGACTGTGTCCCATACCAGGCAGCGTGACATAGGGTGACAATGACAAGACAGTCCACTATAGATATCCAGGCTGGCTATTCCACTCTCACTACTGCCTGTGTCTATAGAGTGTGTACACCAATATTCCCTTTTCTCTACCCTGATTTGCTCTCTTCCTTATTTCTGTTGGGGTGACAAACCACGTGGATATGCCCTTCTTTTTAATTACAGCTTCTGTAATATGCATCTTTAAAATCAGGAACCAGAAGGAGCATGGAATCCTTTTCCACACTGACAACGTGTATCTGAGTGGACTGGCTCTTACCTTGGTTAGAGATAGTTTATGCATTCCTACTTCTGTTTTAGCTCCAGTAGGCAGTTCTATTGCATCCCTTGCTGCAGTTTCCATTGCAGTAGAAATTGGAGTAGCACATTTAAAAGAAAAGATTTTCCTCAGTTAACAGCTTCTTCTGAGATGTTTCATTAAGCAGTCCAAACACAAATCTGTCTTAAGTCCTAGCTAAGCCCATCCTTAAAACCAGTGTTCCAACAATCTTTCCCCTCTTTTATAATAGAGTTAAATATTCATCTTCAAGCTTATTCTGCTTATGAAACCTTTCTGTTATCATCAGGGTCATGAGTGCCAAGTGCTCTTAAACAATTTGCACTCTTTAAACCTTTTGCTTGCTGGTTTCTCTGGGGTGATGAGACTGCATACTAAATGGTATGTTTTTCCTCCCGTCATGCTCAAGAATGCTACTACACATTTTTCCATTTATTTCAAAATACTGCTCCAGCCTCTCTAAATACACAGGTCAGTCCTCCACAGAGCTGTGAAAGGCCACCATTTTTCCAGTATTTTTCCAACACCTCACTGCTGTTAGCTCAGTAGTCCAGAGTACTCACAATTATAGTAGACTTCCTCCGTCTCCATACCCCGGGGATGCAAGCAGTATCATAGATGTTTTTGCTACTCTGATGCACAGAATGTTCTTGAAATCTTTATTGCCAGTCATTGTGTATGATGGATATAGCACAAATTCCTGATGAGAAACACAAAAGGTATGTCTACACTACAATGCGTACCCAAGCCTGAGCCAAGGCAAACCTCCTGTTGTGTTTGCCCTGCAACTGCATTAACACAGGTCCACTTCTTTCTGGTGTAAACCTCCATCCCCATCCCATGCCACACAGGGCTGCCAAGAGGATTCAGGAGGCCCAGGACAAAGCAATTTTGGGGACCCCTTCCACAAAAAAAGTTGCAATATTATAGAATACTATATTCGCATGGGGGGCCCAGGGCCTGGGGCAAATTGCCCCACTTGCCCTCCCAAGCAGCCCTGATGCCACAAACTGAGGGGCAAATGTGTAAAGAAGGGACAGGAGAATGGGGTGGGGGAGGGGGTCAGGAGACATGCTGAGATAGTTAATATCCAGCACAATCCCCTTGTTTCATGCTCTTCCTTTTTTGGGGTGTGGTTGTGTAATGGCAGCTGCCCAAGACAGAGAGTGGGTTACTGTTTGAAGCCTCGTTAGAACATATAAAGTATGTTTTATTTTTCAAGAAAATCTATTGCTATGAGTGCAGCACATCGTGCTAAAACATGTTAAGGAGTAATTAAGCATTACAAAGCAAACAGTATCCCTCTATTTACTATTCCTCTAAGTATAGCAGTTCATATGTCAATACATACGCAGCTCTCCTTCTGCCTGAGAATAGCAGCGAAGACAGTAACACCATTTATATCAATGTTATTCGGTGGGAATAATGTTCCAGCCTATCTGTGACTGTAGACTCCCGAGTGGCAAAAAACCTCTGGCATTGTAAACTCTTTCTGTACAGCCCACACTGACATTCATAAATCTGTCTCTGTGGTTCACCAGCCCCTGCATAACAATGGAGTAGTGCCCTTTGCAGTTTATGTACTCATGTGCTTGAGGAGGGTAAACTAGGGGCGCATAGTCCCATCAATACCCTTGCCACAGTTAGGAAACCCCATTCTCCCTAAGCCAGCATTTATCTCTGGAATATCTTTAATACCTGCCACTTTGGGATAAACCACATGCCTGGTTGCCGCAGAAACTTCCACTACCACTTTACTCACAGTTGACAACAGACCTTGTAATAACCTTAGTCCCAGATTTGGACCTTAGCGTCCAAAATATGGGGGTTAGCCTGAAAACCTCCAAGCTTAGTTACCAGCTTGGACCTGGTACCTGCTGCCACCACCCAAAAAATTAGAGTGTTTTGGGGCACTCTGGTCCCCCCGAAAAACCTTTCCTGGGGACCCCAAGACCCAAATCCCTTGAGTCTCACAACAAAGGGAAATAATCCTTTTTCCCTTCCCCCCTCCAGGTGCTCCTGGAGAGATACACAGACACAAGTTCTGTGAATCCAAACAGAGTGAATCTCCCTCTCTGTTCCCAATCCTGGAAACAAAAAGTACTTTCCTATTCCCCCAGAGGGAATGCAAAGTCAGGCTAGCAATCCAACACACAAATCTCCCCTTGATTTCTTCCTCCCACCAATTCCCTGGTGAGTACAGACTCAATTTCCCTGAAGTAAAGAAAAACTCCAACAGGTCTTAAAAGAAAGCTTTATATAAAAAGAAAGAAAAATAAGTACAAATGTTCTCTCTGTATTAAGATGATACAACACAGGGTCAATTGCTTAAAAGAATATTGAATAAACAGCCTTATTCAAAAAGAATACAAATCAAAGCACTCCAGCACTTATATTCATGCAAATACCAAAGAAAAGAAACCATATAACTTACTATCTGATCTCTTTGTCCTTACACTTGGAAACAGAAGACTAGAAAGTAGAACTACTTCACCAAAGCTCAGAGAAAGCAGGCAGGCAGAAAACAAAAGACACAGACACTCAATTCCCTCCACCCAAAGTTGAAAAAATCCGGTTTCCTGATTGGTCCTCTGGTCAGGTGCTTCAGGTGAAAGAGACATTAACCCTTAGCTATCTGTTTATGACAGACCTGTAGCAGCCTGGGGTAGCAACACTCTCCTGCATAGCGTCTAGGGTGCCAAGTGTCCAGTTTTTGACCAGAATGCCCAGTTGAAAAGGGACCCTAGCCGCTCTGGTCAGCTCTGCTGGTTGGACTTTTAAAAGTCCAGTCGGCAGCGCAATGGGACAAGGCAGTCTCCCTGCAGGTCGTGGCTTTCCATGGCTCCTGGAAACAGCGGCATGTCCCCTCTCCAGCCCCTACACATAGGGGCAGACAGGAGGCTCCACATGCTGCCTCCACCGCAAGCACAGGCTCTGCAGCTCCCATTGGCTGGGAACCATGGCCAATGAGAGCTGCGGGGTCGGTACCTGTGGACAGGGCAGCAAGGAAAAGAGCCACCTGGCCACGCCTCCACATAGGAGCTGGAGGGGTCATGCTGCTGCTTCTGGGAGTCACCTAAGGTAAGCATCCCCTGGAGCCTGCATCCCCTGACCTCCTCCCTCAGCCTGGAGCACCCTCCTGCACCCCACATTCCAAGCCCCAGCCCAGATCCCGCACACCAGCAGGAGTCCTCCCACCTCCCTCATGGCCTAGACCCCTGCCTCAGCCCTGATACCCCTCCCACCCTCTGAACGCCTCTGTCCCAGCCCAGAGCACCCTTACACCCCAACCCCTCATCCACAGCCCTACCCCAGAGCCTGCACCCCCAGCCAGAGCCCTCATTCACCACAACCCCCTGCCTCATCCCAGAGCCCCCTCCACACTCCAAAACCCTCAGCCCCAGCCCAGAGGTCCCTCCTGCACCACAAATCCCTCATTCCTGGCCCCACGACAGAGCCCACACCCCCAGCTGCCGTCCTTCCCCTCCCCCACAACCCAACCCCCCATCCTAACCTGGTGAAAATGAGCAAGTGAGGGTGGGGAGAGCGAGCGACAGAGGGAAGGGTATGGAGTGAGTAGGGGGGCAGGGCCTTGGAGAAGGGGCAGGGTTTCAGGGGAGGCGCGGGGCAAGAATGTTCAGTTTTGTGTGAGTAGAAAGTTGGCAACCCTAATAGCAACCTTCTTCTGAGCTAGCAAGGGTGACCTCAGATGTGTCTCTTTACACTGGAGGGTGAGGACAACTGCTCACAAATCTCCAGAAATGTTACTTTTTTCATGTAAAAAGTTCTGGCCCCACTGCTGGTCATCCCAGGTTTGCATGACGGTGTGGTCCTAACAACTTGTGATCATAGACCTGCACCAGAAGCAGCAGTCTATGTCGGGGGCATCATCCGCTATGCCAATTATACTGAGCAACATCTGCCAGAGAGTCTGCAATGCCAGTGTACTCCTCTTCCTCCTCCTGCAGATCAGGAAATCCATCAGCCACCTTTGGTGGACCAGAAAATGCCACTAACTGCCACTAGTGCCTCAAATGTGCTGCCAGTTTCCTGACACAGCACAAGCAAGAGAAGTTCATCAAAAAGGTGCCTTCTCCATGTTGCTGGCTCTGGTAGCTGGGAATTCTTTGTTGGCTGTGTTGGGTTGGACCTATGAAAAGAAGCTCTTGAGGAATTCTACCATGATTTCAACAAATTTCCATCCCACCATCAACCTCAGCCTGGACCAGTCCACAAAAGAGATCCACTTCCTGGACACTATAATGCTAATAAGTGATGTCACATAACCACTACTCTATACCAGAAACCTACTGACTACTATACTTACTTGCCTCCAGCTGTCATCCAGAACACGCCACATGATCCATTGTCCACAGCCAAGATACAACCACATTTGCTCCAACCCCTCAGATAGAGCCAAACACCTACAAGATCTCTATCAAGTGTTCTTACAACTACAATACCGACCTGCTGAAATGAAGGAACAGATTGACAGAGCCAGAAGAGTACCTAGAAGTCACCTACTACAGGATAGGCCCAACAAAGAAAGTAACAGAACTCCACTAGCTGTCACCTTCAGCCCCCAATTAAAACCTATCCAGTGCATCATCAAGGATCTACAACCTATTTTGATGGATGATCCCTCACTCTCAGATCTTGGGAGACAGACCAGACCTTGCTTACAGACAGCCCCCTAACCTGAAGCAAATACTCACCAGCAACCACAAACACCACACAACAAAAACACTAACCCAGGAATCTATCCTTGCAACAAAGTCTGTTGCCAACTCTGTCCACATATCTATTCAGGGGATACATCACAGGACCTAATCACATCAGCCACACTATCAGAGGCTTGTTCACTTGCACATGTACCAATGTGATATATGCCATCATGTGCCAGCAATGCCCCTCTGCCATGTACATTGGCCAAACCGGACAGTCTCTATGCAAAAGAATAAATGGACACAAATCAGATGTTAAGAATTATAACATTCAAAAACCAGTTGGAGAACACTTCAACCTTCCTGGTGACTCGATTACAGACCTCAAAGTTGCAATACTCCAACAAAAATCTTCAAAAACAGACTACAATGAGAAACTGCAGAATTGGAATTAAATTTGCCAACTGGACACCATTAAATTAGGCTTGAATAAAGACTCGGAATGGACGGGTCATTACACAAAGTAAAACCTATTTCCCCATGCTAATTTTTTCCCTACTGTTACTCAAATCTTCTTGTCAACTGTTTGAAATGGGACATCCTGATTATCACCACAAAAGTTCTTTTTTCCTCCTGCTGCTAACAGCTCACCTTAACTGATTACTCTCGTTATAGTTAGTATGGCAACACTCACTTTTTCATGTCCTTTGTGTATATATATCTTCCTACTGTATTTTCCACTGCATGCATCCAATGAACTGGGTTTTAGCCCATGAAAGCTTATGCTCAAATAAATGTGTTAGTCTCTAAGGTGCCACAAGTACTCCTCGTTCTTTTCACTATATAACCATTTCAACATAAGCAACTGCTTAAATAACTAGAACTGTGAATTCACAGAGTCAATGCTCTGTTCAATATATTTAAATATTGCACAACTGGTTGAAACTGGTGCACAACTAGTTGGAAAAAAATTAAAGAGTTGTTATCAATAGTTCACTGTCAAACAGAGATCATATCTCCTCAAGTCCTGCAAGGGTCTGTCCTAGGTCTGATAGTATTCAAGATTTTCATTCATTATTTAGATAATGGAGTGAAAAGTATGCTTAAAGTTTGTGGATGATACCAAACTGGGAGTTGCTGCAAGTATGTTGGAGGACAGAATTAGAATTAAAAACGACCTTGATAAATTGGAGATTTAGTAGGAAATCAACTAGAAGAATTTAATCAAGATCAGTGCAAAGAATTACTCTTAGGAAGGAAAAAAAAATCAGTGAACAAATACAAAGTGAGGAATAACTAGCTAGGCAGCAATACCATAGTAAAGCATCTGGGGGATATCATGGAGCACAAATTCAATATGACCCAATAGTTCCTAAAAAAGGCTCACATTCTGGGGTTATTAACAGAAGTGTTGGAAGGAAGACAGAGGAGGTAATTTCCTGCTCTATTTGGCACTGGTGAGGCCACAGCTGGAGTACTGTGTCTAGTTTTGGGTATCACACTTAAAGAAAGATGTGACCAATTTACAGAGAGTCCAGAGGATACCAACTAAAATGGTAAAGATTTGGAAAATCTGCCCTGTGAAGAAAGGTTGAAAGAATTGGGCTTGTTTCTTCTTGAGAAAAGATGGAGGGGAAAACCTGATAATATTCTTCAAATATGTTAAGGGCTATAGCGATCAATTGTTTTCCGTGGTTATTGAAGGTAGGAAAAGAAATTACGGCTTAATCCGCAGCAAGGGAAATTTAGGTTAGATATGAGGAAAAGCTTTCTGACTATAAAAATAGGTACCAAGGGAGGATGTGGAACCCCTGTCAGGTTTTTAGGACCAGGTTAGACAAACACCTGTCAGGGAAGGTCTAGGTATATTTGGCCATAACAAAAGCCCTGAGATTTTTAGACACCATCAGGAGAGCATAATGAAGCAATGGGCTTGAATTAGAGTGTGTACACAGTGATTTTGTACACTCAGGACATAGTATAACAAATAGGTGAAGTTCTGTCATCTTTCTGGTGCACATTATAGGACTGTTTCAGTCACTGATTGCAAAAAAGGATCTTGCAAAAATATGCAATAAGCATCTGGCACCATATGCTGGACATATGCCTTTTACATGATTTCTCCCACAGTACACATATTGCTTGCCTTTTTGCTCTGTTTTTGTTTTACCCTGCATTTGCTTTTATTTTGCACATGTTGTACATCTTCTGCAGATGCAGCATATATCAAATGTATATGTAAGTTCCAACTCTGAGTCTTGCTCAGGCTTCATAATCTTTAGTACCTAAAACTGTACTCTAATAAGTTCCTCTTAATGATCCAAATGTGCATGATGAGGCTAAGTAGCACCAACTGGCTGCTTATTGGTCTAGTTTGACTTTCATTTTCATTAAGTGTATTGAAAACACACCTTGTATATTTCATTTCCTTTAAACACTAAGCATTTGTCTAAAGCATCTGAGACTTTAGTTACATCTATTCTTTGTAGTAAGTGCTGATCAATTAGGTATTCGTCTTTACCTATTGCTGTATTTAGTACAGCAATTCTGATTGTCATGCTGTCTTTGTCCAGTTTTGCAGCTACTTTAAAGTTTGTACATGAGGCCCTGAAGAAGCTCCAGTGTTCACAGATATCCCTTTTGGGTACCATTAAAAGCAACTAAATAGCAAGGCCCTAAAATTGAGGTAGTTTTCCTGTATTGCATTTTGAAGGCTAGCAATGACATTTTTTTGGTGATGATTTACCAACAAAACAAAAAAAGGACTTTGAATGAAAAAGGCCTTTGAAAACCTATGTCTAGAGATATGAGACATCTTGACATTGAAGAATCATTGTGTTTTCCATAAGTTCTCCCCAAATAATAGATTAAAGGGGTATATGATATACACATACCTAATATGATATTGAAATATAAAAATGAAGAACTGTTAATTATAAGGGTAAAGTAGAAGGAAAGTAGAAGGAAGCTTGGGTGAAAGTGATCATGAAATCAGAGTTTGCAATTCTAAGGAAGGGTAGACGGCAATACAGCAAAATAGAGACAATGGATTTCAGGAAGGCGGATTTTGGTAAGCTCAGAGAGCTGATAGGTAAGGTCCCATGGGAATCAAGACTGAGGAGAAAAACAACTGAGGAAAGTTGGCAGTTTTTCAAAAGGACACTATTAAGGGCCCAAAAGCAAGCTATTCCGCTAGGTAGGAAAGATAAAAATGTGGCAAAAGACCACCTTGGCTTAACCATGAGATCTTGCATGACCTGCAAAATAAAAAGGAGTCTCATAAAAAATGGAAACTAGGTCAGATTACAAAGGATGAATATAGGCAAACACCACAGGAATGCAGGGGCAAGATTAGAAAGGCAAAGGCACAAAATGAGCTCAAACTAGCTATGGGAATAAAGGGAAACAAGAAGACTTTATCAATACATGAGAAGCAAGAGGAAGACCAAGGACAGAGTAGGCCCACTGCTCAGTGAGGAGGGAGAAACAGTAACAGGAAACTTGGAAATGGCAGAGATGCTTAATGACTTCTTTGTTTCGGTCTTCACTGAGAAGTCTGAAGGAATGCCTAACATAGTGAATGCTTATGGGAAGGGGGTAGGTTTAGAAGATAAAATAAAAAAAGAACAAGTTAAAAATCACTTAGTAAAGTTAGATGCCTGCAAGTCACCAGGGCCTGATGAAATGCATCCTAGAATACTCAAGGAGTTAATAGAGGAGGTATCTGAGCCTCTAGCTATTATCTTTGGAAAGTCATGGGAGACGGGAGAGATTCCAGAAGATTGGAAAAGGGCAAATATAGTGCCCATCTATAAAAAGGGAATTAAAAACAACCCAGGAAATTACAGACCAGTTAGTTTAACTTCTGTGCCAGAGAAGATAATGGAGCAAGTAATTAAAGAAATCATCTGCAAACACTTGGAAGGTGGGGAGGTGATAGGGAATAGCCAGCATGGATTTGTAAAGAACAAATCATGTCAAACCAAACCAAACCAATCTGATAGCTTTCTTTGATAGGATAATGAGCCTTGTGGATAAGGGAGAAGAGGTGCATGTGGTATACCTAGATTTTAGTAAGGCATTTGATACGGTCTCGCACGATATCCTTATCGATAAACTAGGCAAATACAATTTAGATGGGGCTACTATAAGGTGGGTGCATAACTGGCTGGATAACCATACTCAGAGTGTAGTTAATAGCTCCCAATCCTGCTGGAAAGGTATAACAAGTGGGGTTCCACAGGGGTCTGTTTTGGGACAGGCTCTGTTCAATATCTTCATCGACGACTTAGATGTTGGCATAGAAAGTACGCTTATTAAGTTTGCAGACGATATCAAACTGGGAGGGATTGTAAGTGCTTTGGAGGACAGGGTCAAAATTCAAAATGATCTGGACAAATTGGAGAAATGGTCTGAGGTAAACCAGATGAAGTTCAATAAAGACAAATGCAAAGTGCTCCACTTAGGAAGGAACAATCTGTTTCACACATACAGAATGGGAAGAAACTGTCTAGGAAGGAGTATGGCAGAAAGATCTAGGAATCATAGTGGACCACAAGCTAAATATGAGTCAACAGTGTGATACTGTCGCAAAAAAAAGCAAAAGTGATTCTGGGATGCATTAACAGGTGTGTTTTAAATAAGACACGAGAAGTCATTCTTCTGCTCTACTCTGCGCTGATTAGGCCTCAACTGGAGTAGTGTGTCCAGTTCTGGGCACCGCATTTCAAGAAAGATGTGGAGAAATTGGAGAGGGTCCAGAGAAGAGCAACAAGAATGTTTAAAGGTCTTGAGAACATGAGCTATGAAGGAAGGCTGAAAGAATTGGGTTTATTTAGTTTGGAAAAGAGAAGACAGAGGGGACATGATAGGAGTTTTCAGGTATCTAAAAGGGTGTCATCAGGAGGAGGGAGAAAACTTGTTCACCTTAGCCTCTAATGATAGAGCAAGAAGCAATGGGCTTAAACTGCAGCAAGGGAGATTTAGGTTGGACATCAGGAAAAAGTTCCTAACTGTCAGGGTAGTTAAACACTGGAATAAATTGCCTAGGGAGGTTGTGGAATCTCCATCTCTGGAGATATAAGAGTAGGTTATATAAATGTCTATCAGGGATGGTCTAGACAGTATTTGGTCCTGCCATGAGGGCAGGGGACTGGACTCAACCTCCCGAGGTCCCTTCCAGTCCTAGAGTCTATGAATCCATGAATCTATAAAAGCTTTGATAGCTACAGTTTAATAATTGTAATTATGGATCGTGAACTAGTTTAGATGAGGTAACACGTAGGCCAAGGATTTGCTGCCGCAAGTGTGGTTTTGCCAATTTTTTTACATTTTACAATTCTTGTGATCTGCTTAAATGATGTTATTGCTCACAAAAAACAAACAACGTTGTGTTGGAAATTTTGAGATGAACACACACAAACCTGTAAAAACAAGAAGCCTTTTTCTGGGGAGACTCAGGAACAGGGTGACATGACATGAAATGTGTATAAAGAGCAAAAAACCCCGCAGAAGTTGGGTAAGAGCAACTGGGCAGGACTCAGGAGGCCTGGCTGCTATTCCTGACTCTATCACTAACTTTATTTATGACCTTGGACAAGTCACTTCACACCTCTGAGCCTCAGTTTCTCCATCTGTAAAATGGTTATAATTACCCTGACCTCCTTTGTAAAGTGCTTAGCGATCTATGGATAAAAAGAAATGTAGAAAAGCTAAGTATTATTATTCTGACAGCATATTAACAGCTACATGTCAAGAACTGCATAGAGGAAGCCATTTGCAATGCACAAATTTTACTGGTCTTTCTAAACCCAGAGCTACACTAAATATTCTTGAGCACTATCCTTTGGCATTTTCTCTATTAACTACTTATGTATAAGATCTCTTTTACAGAGCACTTCTGAAATACATACCACCGTTCTCTGAGCCACTGATGTTCTTCCTTAGAGCATACTGGAATAAGGTAGCTCATCACCTTCATCTAGTCACACATTTTGCTGCCATTCCTGGCTTCTACCTCTACTATCCCCATTTCTAATCCCTAACATTATCACTTAAGCTGCATGATTTCAACAGAAGAACCCACTGTGTACACCGTTCACTCCCATCCCCTCCCTGCAAGTCCTAACTCTTTGAGAGCTGCTTCCCTGCTTGTTTGGTCTTCGGGCTAGGTTTGATAAATTTAAACACATTTTAGGTGTCAGCTCTCTCAGTCAATGCTACGTAATTTATAATGCCATGAATCTCATTTTTACTCTTCTACAGGTTCTACTATTTGATGCAGAAATAAAATTAGATGCGACAGCATAAAAACATTGTACCCTTGGTGAATTTCCAGCCACTTACTGAAATTTCATCTGCAATGAAAATTAAGATGTCAAATACTTTCTCTGTTGTGAGACAGAACTGTGTAATCCTGTCTCACATGCAATCACTGTTTATTTTGTGCAAAACTATGGCATACAAAGCAATTTCCTCCTACTCCACATTTGTGTATTTCATTTTACATTTACCTGCTGCATAATAGGTCAAAGATTTGTTCCCTCCAGCCCCACCAGCTTTTAATTCTGTATTTGTGATCCTAGACTGTTGTTGAAAGGGAAGTTGTATCTAGGTAATCAGGGACGGAGCAAGGATGTTTCGCACCCTAGGCAAAATTTCCACCTTGAGCCCCACCCTCCGGCAGCTCCCCCATCCTCCCTGAGGCACCCACCCCCGTTGCCCCAGCTCACCCCTGGTCTGCCTCCACCCCCACCATGCCTTAACTGCTTCACTTCTCCTGCCTCCCAGGCTTGCGACGCCTAAAGTGATTGGCACTGCAAGCCTGGGAGGCAAGAGAAGTGAAGCAGCTCACTTCTGCTCTGCCTCCTTCCCGATCACGCCGTGGCTCCTTCACTTCTCCTGCCTCCTAGGCTTCCGGCACCAATCAGCTTAGGTGCCGCAAGCCTGGGAGGAGGGAGAAGTGAAGCAGCCACAGCGTGCTCGGGGAGGAGGCGGGGCAGGGGCCGGGAGTTCCCCTGTGTGCCGCCCTGCCCTCCTTACTTGCTGCAGGCGGCCCTCCCCGTGCTCACCTGCCCCAGCTCCCTCAACCTAAATGCTGGTGGCGACTGAAGATCCGGCCGCCGAGGTCGCTGCAGAAGAAAATGCCACCCCTCAAATCCTAGCACCCTAGGCACCACCTAGGTCACCTAAATGGTTGCACCAGCCCTGTAGGTAATGACTTGGGCCTGATCCAATTTCCACTCGAGTCAATAGAAAAATCTCCATTGACTTCAAGGGGTTTGATGCAGGTCCTTAGGGTGGAAGCCACAGTTTGACCCTGCAGGCCCAGCCAGTTTCCACTGAGACTCTTTTCCTTGAGGTCAGTGGGAATCAGATTTGGCCTGTAATTCAGAAATCAGTCAGAAGAATGAACTGAATGAGTCACAACTTCTATCCATCGCAAAGAATTTGAAAGAGTTGCATGGTTAAGGGATTCCACTGACGTGTATTTTGAATGCAATCACTTTGCTTTAGGTGTAGGAGACTGAGAACAGTCTGGAATTAGAGCCAACAATGCACATTTGTGCTCCACGTAGCCAGTTAAGATAGACTGACTGCTTCTTATCCACACCCAGGCTTGGTGGTGCTCTGAAGCAGTGGTGTGGTCCTAAATTTGAAGAGACCAGAATGCCACTGAAATACTGATTTTCTTAAACAAGAGTTCTTATATGGAGAGGGAGGGTCCTGGGGTTGGTCCCTGCACGCCAGGGACTGTGGGTCTCCCTGCCCGCTGCTGGAGGCCTGTGCCTCAAGCTCTGCTTATGCTGCTGGAAACTCTGGGGCTCTGACATGGCCATGTACCCAGGGGTGGCCCTGACCGGCAAGAATGTTTCTTGCCCAGCCAGGGGCTACTGACTTTTGGGAAAGTTTGTGTCCCTGGCTAGAGGAGCCCAAGGGTGAGGGTGTGGGGATCCCCAGCACCGCAGCTAGTGCAGCTCAGTGGAGTCCATCCAGTGCTTCACCTCTGTCTTTAGTGAGAGGGATCTCGAGATGTTCCAGGCCTGCCAGTGCCTCTGGAGCAGGGGTAGCTTGGCAGGATGTGGTTATAGCCCCGCAGGGGAATGTATCAGCTCCAACTTCAGTCAGAGCTCTCTCCTCAGTGCCTAAATATGGGGCTGAACATGATACCAGATGCAGAGCAATGCCAGCAGGGACTAGCTTTCTTCGGAGCCCACAGGGCTGTCCCAGGCTGAGCGCGCCTTTCTGGTTAGAGATACCCAGAGTCAAGGACTCAGCCAGGAGGGCTTCCTCTGCACATATGGCCACACCAGGCTGTCCCAGCAGCTGGTCAGAGCCAGGGGCTGGGCATGGTATCTGATCTAAAGGGCAGCGGTCTGTAGCACTGTCTCATTGGCTCCCTGCCCCACAGAGTGCAGTGCATGAGGACAATGAGATATAATTCCTGTTTCCTCACATGCTCTGTGCTGCAGATCACTCTTACCCTGATTTTGCAGACTAGGAAGCCCAGACTCATGCTAGAAGGTCAGGAGCTAAATAACTGGCTCAGACTAGCGGAGTGGACACCCATGCTTTCAGGGCATCAGCCAATTGTCCTTTCGATCCTTCCCTCTGCCCATTTATCTTATAAATTAGTCATTGCAGAAACTCCGGTGCCACTGCTACCACACTGTTGTTTAACAGTACCAGAACAGCATTCTGGCGTGTTCCAGCTTGATTACATCTTTGCTGTGAAGCATTCCAAATCCAAACACCAGAACTGAAAATTCCATTTTATAAATTCTAAAAATTATATATATACACACACACACACACACACTCACTCTACCTTGGTGGGTCCTGCGCTTATTGTGGGATTTGCTCACCTCAGTGATCTTCCCCTTTGGTGGAATCCACAGTCTGGGTCAACTCCTTCTGTGTCCGATCAGGAGTTGGGAGGTTTGGGGGGAACCCGAGCCCACCTCTACTCCGGGTTCCAGCCCAGGGCACTGTGGATCGCAGCTGTCTATAGTGCCTCCTGTAACAGCTGCATGACAGCTACAACTCTCTGGGCTACTTCCCCATGGCCTCCTCTAAACACTTTTATCTTTACCACAGGACTTTCCTCCTGGCATGCTTGTACTCCTCAGGCCTCCAGCAGCACTCCCACTCAGCTCCTTGCACCTCTTGCTCCCAGCTCCTCACATGCACACCTCACTGACTAATTGGGAGGCTTTTAACTAGTTCCAGCCAGCCCTTGATTGATTGGGACACCTGAAGCCAATGTAGCTATCTCCACTGCCTTCTAGAAGGATCTTAATTGGCCCCAGGTGTCTTGATTAACCTGTAAAAGCAGCAAAGAATCCTGTGGCACCTTATAGACTAACAGACATTTTGGGGCATGAGCTTTCGTGGGTGAATACCCACTTCAGATGCTTCTGATTAACCTGGACAACTGCCATTTGGTTACCATGGTATCAGAGATTTGTTTAGCCTGGGGCTAACATACTTGTTCCTTACTACTTTACTGTAGCCATCTGGCCTTGCCCCATCACAAAATACATACATACACACACACACACACACACAAATACTGAATACTCCCGGGGCATGAGATGTGTGTCTCGAAGTTTGAAGAATTGCCTGAACTTCTTTAAAGCTAATTGCTTTGTCTAGGTCTTTTAAATGCAGCAACCTTTCCAAAGTCAAAGCAGCAAATTCAAAATCAGATTACAGAGACTTTGTTCTGATTGGGTGAGGGCATAATAAATGATTTGCATGAAGACCTGATTTTCACAGCAGGGAATGCTTAAAGTAGCCAGGACAGGAATACTTATCTTCCAAGGGAGTGTACAATATGCCAACCAATTATAAAACCACATTTTACATTTGCTATATTGATCTGCTAAGTATATGATTCTGTCGATTATGAACTAATAAGGATATCACTGAACCAAGGCAGTTTACAGGACTTTTGTTGCTGGAGATGTACTTTATGTTGACAGCCTATACAGGGATTCAGGAACACCACAAATACTCCTGGTGGACATCTGCAATGTAACACCGCTTTATTACTCAGAATACAGAGCTCTAAAACACAATAACCAATTACAGAGAGATCAATAGCAGACTACTCATGCTTCCCTACAGAGCCACTTACCCTGGAAGCAGGACCAGGAAACCCCTTAAAACCTAAACCTGTGGTTTGTCATTTTATTACAATTTTAAGTATAACAGATTTAAAGTTTCCTGTAGCCCGTTGGACAAATACAGTCACCTGTGTGATGGGTCAGTCTGTACAATTATTAAAACAGATTCCAAATTGCTATGTAAAAGATGTTGCTGGTGATCTGGGTGAAGGTTAAAGCTGCCAGAAGAAATAGCATTTGATGTTGCTAGAAATGATGAAAAATCAGTAAAAATGAAAGAATGATGCTATGTGAGAAAATGCAATATGTATTAAACATTTTAGCAAGGGATAGGTGGGGCCATTGCTGTCCTTTCAGACTTTGGTGGGGCAATGCTTGAATTTTCTTTCACAGGTTTCGCTGTGTGTCAAACTTTGGACTGACTCATAGAAGTCAGAGTTAGGGTGAGTCCATGTCAAGTCTCCACTTTAGTATGAATATATCCCATCCTATGGACCTTAAATACCTCTGCCCTTTTTACTGTCCTGCCCTGTTTAGGCAGATCATCATATGGGCAGTTGGGACCATAGCAGGTGCAGGAATCCTAAGACCACCAAGGAAGGGGAGAAAGGAGCATCTCAGGGTTCAAGGTCATGCTCAGTAAATGGTCCCTGAACTTTCCACTGGTGGGTGGGGATGGTGGTGTTACAAGTGCTGCTTCCCAAACCCTTCTTTGGATAGATGTTCTTTCCATTGGAATGTATTTCTCCTCCGACCCACCCCCAACTGGACTACCCCAGTTTCCTGGTAAGAACAAGAAAGGTTGTTTGGAATGGGTGTTCCTGCTGAAACCCTTCATTCTGTTTCTGATCTTTGGGAATTGGAGTGGGATGTTCTTCCCATGAATTGCAATAGGGTTTTTTCCTCTGAGAGGAAGAGAGGAGAAAAGATAACCATTCATTTTATTCTCCTGCCTGCCCCACGCTGGTTTTAAGGTTGCTACAGCCTCTACACACATCTACTGCTATCCTATCCAGTCTTGACCACTGGAATGGACTAGGACTCTACCTAGATCATGGGGCAGTGTTTCACGGTATGTGATTGGTGAGGGAAAGGTTGAACAAGCTAAATTAGAAAAAATAAACATTGTTAAAGATAAAGATTTGATTGTAAACTGTCTGGGACAGAGCACGTGTCTGACTTGTTTGTGAAGTGGGGAGCACAGTCTAGCCCTAAAGAGTTTTGTCCCGTCCCCTCCCCGTTCCTTTATCTGCATCAGAGGATGCAGCCTAGATCTGTAACTATCCTCAAAGATTTAAAGTTTGTTCTACGCTGTTTTGTTTACATTATATTTGTGAGACCCTTAATTCTGTGGATGAAAAATGCAACTGTCAGCTTATTCAGACAAGCCAGATCTGATTGCTTATGCTCCCTTTAAATACTGAGGAAGAAAACAGCATACTGTTGTGATTTGCAAAGCTCATTGCTACACTGAGACTGAGTTTTTGTTTGTGTGATTTGTGCCTAAGTTTGACATTTGGCAGACTTCTCCATTGTAATTTGTTTAGCCAGAATGTCCAACTGGAACACAAAATCCAGTTTATGGAAGTTTAAGTTACCCATATTTTTTTAGGTTAATCCAACTGGATCCATTTGTAAATATTTATGGAGATTTGTATTAACTGAGAGTTTGACAGTACAGAAAATAAGTTTTATTTTACTCTTGTGATTTATATCTGTTCTTTTATTTGCCTTTGTTTTTGTGCCAACTAGTGATGGTTCATGTCGCTGTCTCTTATATGAAATGTTTATTAGAGGTTAGATTTCGAAATTTCAGCCTGTTTTTCCACACTCCCTGCCTAATACTTTATTTTTTAAGCATGCATACAGGGAACTACATGTAAGTTAAATATACATATTTACACACACACACACACACACACACACACACCCCAACCCTCTATTCCTTAGAAATGTATAGCAAAAAAATCAGCACCTACATACCTCTCAGTGCTTTTTTGACTTATCAAGCAATCACTACTTAGAAAATAAAATTAAAAAAACAAAGCCACCATCCAACTATCAATCACACTTCTGATGCTCACAAAAATTGGCTGAAACCAAAACTCCACATCCAAACAACTGAACTTTAGAAGCACTCAGATCCAGTCATATCCAACGTATCCCCTTCCTATACAGAGAAGGATTGTTTTTGCTGTTTTTCCCCTCTTTTGCCTGTTTGTTTGTGGCTGGGAAAATTGATTTCACAAACCTACCAGTCAGTATGTAAACTTGAAGTTTTGTTTAACATTTTCCATCATATAACAAAGGGGTTAAAAAGTTTCAGTAACTTTTTTTTTTTTTTTTTTTTTTTTTTTTTTACACACACACATTCAATGGGAAAACTACATGACAAGTGTTTTCCCTGTTTCAGTCATCAGATCTGAAGCATGAGATAATAAAAAGATAAGGTTTAACATGTGTCACCTTGAGACCATGTGAAAGCATCTGAAGTTTCAACAACATTCACAGGACATGCTTTATAAGACATGCCTAGCCCCTAATCCAGGAATCATTTGTCAAATATTTCTTTTCAATGTTTGTAATATAATGGTTTTACACATTTTGCAAAAACCCTGCTGAATGGAACTATAAATAATATAAAAAATTCACAACTGTGAATTGATAATTATCCTCCAAACCACATAGCTGATGTAATCAAAAATTTAAAAAAACATTTGATTTCTTTAGTTGCATCTGATTTAAAAGAGTAGACTTATTGAAATGTAGACAAAATAAGCACAGGCTGCACAGACTACATGAAAGAACTTATTATTCGGTTATATTTAATCACTCACTATTCTAATAATTCATAAAGTATAGAAACATTTTGTAATAGTACTTCCTTCTCTATTCATATTCTAAAGATGAGTGCTTAGGGCAGAAAACCAAATTACTTCTGGAGGCTCTGATCTATTTTTAATGATTGTTTAATTGAAGTTAAAATAATTTCAAAAATATATTTAATTCTAGAATGACTTGAAGCAGAACAGCACCACCATTCAGAACTAACCTTTACTGCTACTGATTTGTTGGAAGTACTGCCTGTAATAACTTCTCTGCTTCTATACCAGGAAAGAAATCATGCGTGATATCAGGGTGAAATCCTATTAAGTCAATGGCAAGACTTCCACTAGATTTTACCTCAGATACCAAACTCAACCCCTTCTCAACTGTAGCTGAACTACAGCTGACAGACAGACAAACCTTATTCAGTCCTTGCTGTGCAGAAAGCATGCATGAACCCTCATTCTAAGGTCTGAAATTAGTCCTGTTGAAGACAATGGGAGTTACTTCAATCTCTCTTGGGTCAAGCCTTCGACCCAAATGCATTTCAGCACAACTCTGTCCACATAGGTCACTCAGTCTGAACTCTAACATGCACATGAATGTTATTTATGGGAGCAGCCCCATGGAAATAACATTTCCAGGTGAACAAGAGGATAAGGGTCTTCTAAATATAGTTGAACTGCAGGAAACACAATATGAACTTAACTAAATTATTTACAACAAAACAAGCCGGTCCAGGCTGTATCCACTTTGCAGACAATGCAAAGAAACATTTACTCCTAGACAGTGAGCCTTAACTTTAAGCATGAGTAATCACACTAAATACCACATGGGCTAGGATTTAAGCCAGTGAGCTCAGGATTTCACCCAATAGTACTGAACATGTACTTAAAATTAAGCATGTGCTTAAATCTTTGCCAGAAAAGAGACCAAAATCCTTAGTGCCTGGATCATCTTCAATTTGTCCTCTACAGTGCTCAGCATCCTACCAGCATTTATTAAAACAACAAATATGAATAATGTGACCACAGATCTTTTAGAACGGGAATTCTGTAATCAGTCCTGGGGGTGACTAAATTAAGGCTAAATAGACATAGTCACTACAGCTCTCATTGAACTTGTGTAGCATGAACAGCGGCATGGGCTAGCTGCCCTGAGTACATACGTACGTGGCCCAGACAGGTTTTTACTTTAGGAGAGGAAGCCCATGTCACTGCTGCCTGCACTACCATGGTTGCGCTCCTATTTTAAGTGTGCTAGCTCCAAGACAGCTAGCATGAATGTGCCTGTGACAGCTAGGCTCTATAACCCCCGGCTCCAAATGCACATGTAGCCTGTGTGTCAAAGTCCTTCTAATGAAGCCAAATGAAATTTCCCCAGGTCACTATTGAATAAAAGCTTCAAATAACCCCCACACATTATGGAATAATTGTGTTACTCAATGTCACCTTAAGACAAACAGTGAGGTTTTGAAAATACAATAGAAAATGGTAATCAAACTGTAATGAACGGTTAGGAATGAAAGATTTAAAGTATATTCTGGCTCCAATGTGAAGATAATTTATAATTCCCAAATATATAAGCCTGTAGAATGATGAATATACACAATATCAAAGCAAAACAACATTAAAACATTTTCACCATCCAGCCTGCAGCCATATTGGATTTTTTAGAGAGGCAAAGTGGTGGAGTAGGCTTGCAGCACTGGCCAGGTCAAGTTTGCAAATTCTCCTGGCCTAATCAAGACATCTTTATTCACAGACTGTTTCTCTTTTGCTAAGGATAATTGATCCACATGGCCAAGCCACTTTCTTTGCTAACCTAGGCCTTCAGACAATTAAACAAGTGCTTAACTTTCAACGTGTGTCATCCCACTGACTTCAAGGAGACACCGTGTCTCAAAGGTCTCAGCCTAAAGAAATTATGGACAAAATTCCTTTTCACTGCCAGTATGAAGAAGAAATCACTGAGTTCATAAATGTGGCTTACTACAAAGTAGGCAATAAGTGTGGAATTTAAATAGAGAAACTTTATATTTTTAGAACGTAGCACCTTGGAGTCAAAATTAGAATGCATCCCCACTAAAGATAAATGTCTCAAACTGCTACAGACAATAAACCCCACAAATATGATTTCTCCATTGTGTTTAAAGCATTCTGACCAAAGAGAGAGAGATTCCTGCTGTTGAGGCATCCACATCACAAAACCCACTACCCTAACTCATTGGTAGCCTCTTAAGAGAATTAGAAAGCCATTTGCCACTGAAAGTCAATGGAAAACGTATGTACTCCCTTAGGTACTTTTGAAAAATCTCACCATAAATGGATATGGGGAACGAGCTACATTTACACAGATCGGGAGGAGTCTCCTCTGATCTGAACTGAGTCATGCTAGTAGGGAAGTTTGCACTGTTGCAGCTTGTGCTGTACATAATCGGTGGTAAATTGAGGACTTAATTTTCCATGTATATTAATCTAGCACTGTTGACAAACACTAAGTGGAGTGTCATTCCTCTCTATCCCTTATAATCAAGTTACATGTTCACACACAAAAATGTTCAAAACATGAAGGCTGCAAAGTCAAGTTCTCAAGTAAGGAAATGCCAGATTTAGAAGTTGCCTGTGAAACCTTAATTCACCCCCCTTATGCATATATATTATGACACTGTCTTTAATGACCTGTTCATACACCACCACCATAGGATCCCTGCCTCATTTAGTTCACAGGAGGGACCTGTTCTGGGGATGAATCAGAGTTGTGCAGTGAAGAAAACCTCATTGGTTGCAGAATTTGGAAGCTGTGTGGTGAATGAGAAAGGGGATTGGATGAAAAGAAAGGATGGTCTCATGATTTAAGGGCAGTTGAATGCCACCATGGAGAAATGGACTCCATTAATGTAACTGACAGAGTTCCTATAGAGCTGAAAATGACAATTGGTTTTGTGAAAAATGTTCCCAAAAAATGATTGAGGCAGACCCATCTTTGAAAAATTCACCTGAAACAGTAAAAGTTGGCAAAGTTATACACAACTGAAAATAGGTCTTAAAAAGGAAAGTTTGGGGCAACCTTAACTTAAGTACGGTTACCTGCACTGCCTATAATATTTTCAGAGGACAGTGAATTTCTTCACCTGTAGCTTGTTTGCCATGTAGGTAGCTACAAGTCAGGAGAATCATGGGTTCAAAATCTGTTCTGAATAGTTGGGGTGTGTGCGTGTGCGCATGTGTGTAAAAATGTGTGTTTTTCTCCTTTCAACTCTTACATGTCTGTTGTGAATTTCTAGGGTCAAATTCTGACCTCATTTACAGCAATGAAGTTGACTGGATTCCAATGAAGTGAAGTTACTCTAGATTCACAGTGACAGAATCAAGATCACAATCTGAATTTAAAAAAAAAAAATCACTGTCTGTTATAAAACTCCAGTTTCATCTGATTTATTTCACCCTCTGGAAGTAAAGAAATACCTAAACAAAGTGGGTGCAGTTAAAGAGATTTGATATTTTTTGGCTTATAGGTAAGGTGTTACTGCTTTGAACATTATCCCTATTTAATGGTAAATGAGAATACCACTAGCATTGGTAGTTGGTACTATCTTACACCTACAAAAAAAACTGACTACAGTCTCTCTTATTTATATTTTGCAGGCAGTGTAATATTAGCTAGCTTGAACTACTTTGACCTCGTTTTTGGGTCTAGGCTTTCTGCAGCATTTCATAGTTCTGCTGAAAAGTATACCTTCATACACATCTGTTTTAAAACTTAACACCTACAGAGCCAAACCCATAGGAGACATAGGATGAGAGAGAAAATGCATATGGCTTTCATCAAAGTCAGTAGATAGTTTTATGCACTGTTGGAACAGGCACACTTCCTTATGAAACCTGCATGGATATTAAAACCATGAGAGTGATCCAGTATATGGCTACTGTACTTTGGATGGCTTAAACTCTGCAGACTGGATTCTTACAGCTTTCCTGAACTGGGTGGAAAGAGCATGTGGGGAGCAAAGGTAGCTTCAAGCCCTTCAATGCAGCCATAGGCCTGAACTAAATTGCATTAACTTGCAATGGCCTTCAGTTTTCTTCAAATAGGAAGTTGGCAACCCTAATGGCTCTGAACACCCTTGCCCCACCCCTTCTCCGAGGTCTTGCCTCTGCTCACTCCATCCCCTCTCCCTCTGTCTCTTGCTCTTTCCCACCCTGGCTTGCTCACTCATTTTCACCAGGCTAGGGCAGGTGGTTGGGGTGAGGGCTCTGGCTGGAGAGGAGGGGTTGGGGGTGCAGGAGAGGACTCGGGCTGAGGTAGGGGTGTGGGAGAGGTTGAGGGTTCTGGTGGGGGTGCAGCTCGGGGTGGGTCCAGTGATAAGTGGTTTGGGGTACAGGAGAGGTCTCCAGGCTGGGGTAGGAGGTTGGGGTGTGGGAGGGGTTGTGGGCTCTGGGCGGCACTTACCTCAGGCAGCTCCCAGGAAGCAATGACAGACATCTCCCTCTGGCTCCTAGGCACAGTCATGACCACAGGACTGCAGGTGCTGCCCCTGCAGGTGCTGCCCCTTCAGCTCCCATTGGCTGCAGTTCCTGGCCAATGGGAGCTGCTGAGCTGGCTCTGGGGATGGGAGCAGTGTGCAAAACCCCCATGGCTTTCCTTCTGCCTGGGACCCAGAGAGAGATGCCAGAAGCTGGATATGGAGCCTGCCTGTGCTGCCAAGTGGACTTTTAACAGCTTGGTCAGCAGTGCTGACCGGAGCTGCCAGGATCCCTTTTCAACCAGGTGTTCCAGTTGAAAACTGGACATCTGCCAACCTTAAGAGCCATGCTCTCTCCTGCCCCTTACTTGCCCCCTAGGGCCCAGGCCAGGCCAGGGAGATAGCATAACAGCTGTACTCTGGCTATCCGTGAGGAGAAGCACCCATAAGCAGGATAATCAATGGGTATGGTCTAATCTGTGTTGAATGGTGTCAAGGGGCTATAATGTGACAGAATTGGGACCTGTGGCTACAAATTTTCCAAAGCACCCAAATGACGTAAGAACTGAAATTCCATTGATTTTCAAGTCACTTTAAAAAAAAAAACAGGAGTTTGGCTCTTACATCACTTAGCTGTTTTTGAAAGTTTGAGTACGGAAAGTGTGGATTAAATTAGGCATTTCTGAAAATTTATACTATGACCCCTTAATGTGTATAAGATGTTTAAGTCCTCATGAGGAAATAGTCTAGAATTAATCCTTCAAGCATGCCAAAATAATTGCAGCTGGTTTTCAGTAACAATCGTAACACTGAGTTGCTTTGGAGTCCTCAGCAGATAGTGGGCTTTAAAAAACAAACAGATTACTGGAAAAAACATGCTTTTGTTTCTGCCATTTGTATTTGTTCATGTTTTCCAAGGTGCATTACAAGCAAAGATAAAAGTATAATCAGACTCTTTTGCAACTCATCAGATCTGGAAATATGTTTAACCCAGTCTCACTGCTGCGATTTCTAAAGATAATAACAATGTTATGTGATCTTATCACATCTTCCACGTGATTCACAGTATTGTTTCCAGTTAATTAATATCCTTTTTCTCCATGCATTGTAGGCCCTTTTTCATTTATTCATGTATGTGGCCAACTGGGCTTAAATTAGCTAGAGGAGAAAGGAGTAGACTTGCATTTACATATAACACACTTGTAGCGCATATGAGATTTAAAAATGTGGGTCAAAGTAGGGCTGTGTGTTACAGTAGCTTTAAAAAAGAGCAGATTGAGAAAGTGAATGGCTGAGCTTGACTCTAAACCTATAGGCAGTCTCTAGAAGAAAGATCTCTTCCACCAACATATCAGTCCAGGGGGACTCAATCCAATGAGGAATCTGGGAGAAGTAAAAGACTTCATATTTCAAGTTTCCTTTCCTTCTCCCCGAGTTTTGAGGCTCTGAAAATACTGTAACCACCATTATAAAGTGCTTTAAGAACATCAGATAAGATGGTGCTTGTTACCCGAGGTTCTTTCAACCCAAAGCTCTTGGTAACTTTGCTCTATGCGAGGAGGTGTCAGGAAATAAATCAGGGGAGACACGGCCGTCTGACCGATAGATGGCTGGCACAAACAGGACAACATAAGAGTGCTTTCACTTAAAGCTAAACTTTAGTCTCAAGCACTTACACACATCCGCAATAAGTTACAAAAACAACCCCAACCCTTGATAATTACCAAAGCTGAGTGTGGCTCTCGAGTGACACAGTGGCAGGCTTTCGGTGGCCAAATGTTCCGTCTGCCAGTGGGGACCGCAAGATGTATCCGAAGGAAGAGTCCAAAAGAGTCCCCAAACGAGTCCAACTATCTCAAGCTTTTTCTCCTTATTTATACATTAGTAATAGAATGACATATCCCTTAAAGAAACCTTGTCAAGTAAGCAGTTTCAAGCAAGAGGTTCCTTCTGACTATTGATTAACCAGGTGTGGGTTTTCCAGAGTCTGCAGTTCTGAGACCCCAATAAACATTCCTACTGTTTTTAACATGCATGTATCAACAACTTCAAGATGAGTCTCATCAGGAAGGACGCGGGGTCAAGCTGCTCTCTCCGTGGCCCCCCCCCACCTCCTGCCTTGGTCAAGCTGAGTTTGCTGAATGATCAATTTACAGCTTGCTGACTAGGTTGCTTTTTAATAAGCCATAGTGGCTTTAGGCACTTTACTGGTTTGCTAAAGTCTCCCCATACAGTGCTATACAGTTTAAGATTATTATATTATTTATTATTGTAGCATGTTGCCATTAAGCCCTAGGATATATAAAAGAACACATCCCAGTGCTGCTCTAAGTTATACCAGGATTCATTCTGTGCCCAGTCAAGACAACTAGGGGAGCAGAAAGATGGTTTAGAGCTAACTTCCCCCATGCAGATCTAGGTCCCACTGTGAACAAGCTCAACTGGGACCAGGAATCTGGCCCAAATTGCTACCTTAATTATTAATCTGGAAATCTTTGTATTTAGTTTCATTTGTGAAGGGGGAACACATTCAATACTGATAGGGTGACCAGATAGCAAGTATGAAAAATCAGGATGAGGGCAGGGGAGGGTATAGGTGCTTATATAAGAAAGAGCCCCCCAAAGCAGGACTGTCCCTATAAAATCAGGACATCTGGTCACCCTAAATACTGACCATCATGTTCACAGTCCCCAACAGCTAGCCCAGGTCCTCTGCAGCATTCCAAGCTACTTACAAACCATATCTGAAAGTTACCAGCTTACACTCCTTCACTCCTCAAGCCACTTGTCTAGCCCTTTCCTTTGCTGCCTCTCCAGCCAAATCACAGGTCTTCAGTGTTCCTTTTCTCAGCTTCCTTCTCTGAAGTTACCCAGCAGAGACTTTAGACTCTGGCTATTCAAAAACTATTAAAAACACAAGAGATCTTGAATATTTGTTGAGGTTTGTTTTTATGACTGAAAGATGCAGCAGAGCCATGTCAGCTTGAAAGGCTTTCCGCACAAAACTCAGTGGCAGCAGCATAAGCCTTTTGAAAGAGCAATTGACACAAGTGGGTCAGGAATCTTGTAAGCAGTCTCAGGTGCAGATCATTCCTAAAGTGCTACTGCACACTGAAAATGGACTATGTTAAAACAGCACTATGTAAACACTTTCTCCACTCAGATCTGCTGCTCATGTATATTCAGAGTCAGATCTTCTGATGTCAGTGAAAGAGATACATTTTCACTGCTTCTCCCCCTTCTTTAGTCCCAGCAGCCATGAAGAGCCAGTAGGATTCCATTCTTTCTTGGCCTTCATCGTAGTTCTATATGTTCCAATCAGTTACACTTGTGCAGTTGAAGGCAATGGGTTTGCACAGGTAGCACTGTGGGCATAATCTGAAGAGAATAGGGTTATATGGGCATAAATGGGAATCTAATTTGGTTTGCAGATCTTTATCACAAATGGTGATGCATGAGAAAGCAACAACTCTGCCTCTTTGATCCCAGGCTGTGTTTGTAGGTTTGTCAGTTAGGAAAGCTGGAACACCGAGCATGTGACATGGAAAAACAGACAAAATATGACAATCCTATTGTAACACTTTTATAGAATCACTTATCTGACTTGAATTGCACTTTAGGAAGCTGCAAACAGCAGAGGAATATTGGAAGCAGCCTAAACCATCACAAGTAATTGACTCTGTTGCTGGTGAGAGCCTGCCTTTAGGACAGGGCTGAGTGAATCACCAGTTTGGTGAAGCTAGGCAGAACTACACAGAAATATTAGGTCATCCACCTCACTGCATGGTGCGAATTGAACAGGCCCTACACAATGGTAACTCTTAAATCTTCCAGATGTTGCTTTTCCCATCAAATATCATTACTGTTGTGGTATAGTTTTACCTAAACCTTCCTATACTAGTAAGGAGCACGTAAGAAATACTGAGTTAGAGTCATTTAGTTACCTAGGACAATTAAAAACTCTTCAAGGGGAATCACTATTCGGAAATAGTGAATGGCTAGATGATTGAATGAATAAGTCACATCAGTCATCAAATCTATCATTACTGATTTCATTATGACATTGACTGCTCGTCCTTTTCTCCTCAGATGCTAGATGGAGTGGAACAGATCATCCTGAAGCACATGTTAAATTCCTGACACAGACCACATGAATCACAGCACCCTCCTCCCCTCTTAAAATCATTATGCTTGCATTTCACAGCATAGTCAAAACTTTCCTTCTGGTCTTTCAGATGCTACCAGAACTCCTATTGTTTTTCTTTATACTTTCCCTCATTTGAATTATCATTAATATTTATGATTAATGCAGTCTAGTTTATTAATCTTTCATGCTGTTTCTAAATGAAAAATGTATATTGAAGGCTGAGTGGTTTTATTATATTTCAGATACTATAATTTTCCTAATCTGTTTTTCCATTTTTCTGATTTTGGTAATGAAGGGTAAAAAAAATAAGATGATTAGATTTACCTAGAGAAAGGCTAAAGAGGTGATGGATGGGAATCCCGTCATCTAAAGCTCAGAGCCTAGCAAAAGCCATGGGCCTCGTTCTGTAACTAGTGCTGACTGGTGTACAGGGCTGACTCCAGGCCCCAGCGTGCCAAGCGCATGCTTGGGGCGGCATGCCACGGGGGGCACTCTACCAGTTGCCGGGAGGGCGGCAGGCAGCTCCGGTGGACCTCCCGCAGGCATGCCTGTGGAGGGTCCGCTGGTCCCACGAAACCGGCAGAGCGCCATCCGCGGCGTGCCGCTGTGCTTGGGGCGGCAAAATGGCTAGAGCTGGCCCTGCTTGTGTAACTCCACTGACATTCAAGCTACATCTACACTATGGAGCCAGGGCCGGCATAACCCCCTAGTATAGACGTAGCCTATGCTAAGGGCTTGTCTACACTTAAAAGGCTGTATTGGTGTGGCTGTAGCAATTCAGTGAAGACACCAGTGGAAGGGCTTCTCCTGTCAGCATAGGTAATCCACATCCTTGAGAAGCGAGGTCGATTGGCGCATTCTCCCATCAACCTAGCTCTGTCCACACTGAGGGGTTGGATCAGTTTAACTGCATAATTCAGAGGTATGGATTTTTCATACCCCTGAATGACAGTTTTGCCAGTATAAATTTTAAGGGGAGACCAAGCCTTAGAGGACTTACTCTCAATTCACACTGGTGCAACAGAGAATGGGATGGTTGAGTAAAATTCTGGCCTTGCTGACTTCATTGACAAAACTCCCACTGCTTTCACTTGGGTTAGGATTTCACACATTAAAAACAGGCAGGGGAAAAGAGCTAGAAGGAGGGAATAAAATTTGAATAAATGTATGTAAATGGCATGTAAGTAAGTGATCTTTCATGATGTTAACATGTATCATTTAACCCCAGTACAGACCTGTAGACTAGTGACGAGTAGTACTAACTAAAACAAACACTTATAAATGATGACTAATTAGTTGATCCTTAGTGAGTCGTTTTTCAAAACCAGAAAAATGCAAACGAAAATATCAAAAGACCAGTTATTTAACCCTCACCTCTAGCTATTAAATTCATATCTGTGCTCAGATAAGCCTCTTCATAGAATATCAGGGTTAGAAGGGACCGCAGGAGGTCATCTAATTCAACCCCCTGCTCAAAGCAGGACCAATCCCCAACTAAATCATCCCAGCCAGGGCTTGGTCAAGCCAGGCCTTAAAAACCTCCAAGGAAGGAGATTCCACCACCACCTCCTTAGGTAACCCATTCCAGTGCCTCACCACCCTCCTAGTGAAAAAGTTTTTCCTAATATCCAACCTAAACCTTCCCCACTGCAACTTGAGACCATTACTCCTTGTTCTATCACCTGGTACCACTGAGGACAGTCTAGAGCCATCCTCTTTGGAACCCTCTTTCAGGTAGTTGAAAGCAGCTATCAAATCCCCCCTCATTCTTCTCATATACAGACTAAATAATTCCAGTTCCCTCAGCCTCTCCTCATAAGTCATGTGCTCCAGCACCCTAATAATTTTTGTTACCCTCCACTGGACTCCTTCCAATTTTTCCACATCCTTCTTGTGGAGTGGGGCCCCAAACTGGACACATTACTCAAGATGAGGCCTCACCAATGTCTAAGAGAGAGGAATGATCACGTCCCTCGATCTGCTGCCAATGTCCCTATTTATACAGCCCAAAATGCCATTAGCCTTCTTGGCAACAAGGGCACACTGTTGACTCAGATCCAGTTGTGTCCACCGTAACGCCTAGGTCCTTTTCTGCAGAACTGCTGCCTAGCCATTTGGTCCCTAGTCTGTAGCAGTGCATGGAACTCTCTCTTCCTAAGTGCAGAGTCCTGCACTTGTCCTTGTTTAACCTCAGATTTCTTTTGGCCCAATCATCTAATTTGTCTAGGTCCCTCTGTATCCTATCCCTACCCTCCAGCACATCTACCGTTCCTCCCAGTTTAGTGTCATCTGCAAACTTGCTGAGGGTGCAATCCACGCCATCCTCCAGATCATTAATGAAGATATTGAACAAAACCGGCTGCAGGACTGACCCTTGGGACACGCTGCTTGATACTGGATGCCAGCTAGACATGGAGCTATTGATCACTACACGTTGAGCTTGATGATCTAGCCACATTTCTATCCACCTTATAATCCATTCTTCCAGCCCATACTACTTTAACTTGCTGGCAAGAATACTATAGGAGACCATATCAAAAGCTTTGCTAAAGTCAAGGAATAAAACATCCCCTGCTTCCCCTCATCCACAGAGCCAGTTATCTCATCATCATAGAAGGCAATTAGATTAGTCAGGCATGCCTTGCCCTTGATGAATCCATGCTGACTCTTCCTGATCACTTTCCTCCCCTTGAAGTGCTTCAAAATTGATTCTTTGAGGACCTGCTCCATGATTTTTCCATGTACTACAGCGAGGCTGACTAGCCTGTAGTCCCCCAGCTCCTCCTCTTTCCCTTTTTTAAAGATGGGCACTAGATTAGCTTTTTTCCAGTCATCCGGGACCTCGCCTGATCACCAGGAGTTTTCAAAGATAATGGCCAATGGCTCTGCAATCACATCCGCCACTTCCTTTATCACCCTCGGATGCAATGCATCCGGCTCCATGGACTTGTGCTCGTCCAGCTTTTCTAAATAGGCCTGAACCATTTCTTTCTCCACAGAGGGCTGGTCACCTCCTCCTCATATACTGTGCTGCCCAGTGGATTCAGGATTGGGGCTATGCCTATGCTTAACTGCACCACTTTACAGCAGTGGGAATCCTCAGATAGTCTATTCCTGATGTCAGAAATGAAAGGTAATGTTACAAGTATACAGTGCAGAGTGTGAAATAGGAGAGCTCTGCAAAGAAATGAACCACAAAAGGAATGCGAGGTCAGGATTTATTTTTTTTTTTTGCAGGTTTATGAATCTGAAGGAAAGGATCCTAGTGAGAGAATCATAGGAGTGTGGCCTGGAGACACTTCTATATAAGCTCTCATTTCTCAGTTGTTTGACCATTTTGAGAAACTGCTGTATTTAAAAGGTTTTCCTGTACTGGTAGAGGGCTTTTCAAATTTGGATATGATCACTCAAGGAAGAGATTTATTATTTTTAAAATATGAATGCTATTTTTTGTCATTGTTCTGATTAATTAGTTGTGAAATTCAAACATATCAACACAAATGTTTATGACTATTTTCCCCTTTGATGTGGGAGAGGGACACCAAAATACTTAGAGTCAGCATCTCATGTGGTGGTATTGGACCAAAGAAAGTATGCAGAATGTAGTAAATTACCGGAGAGGCCAATTGCATCACAACATGTGAAAGTCTGAAGTCATAAATGGCCTTAAAGCTCATTCCAGTACTAGAGATATTACAGCCACTTCAGTAGCTAGGGCCAACAACTGAGTAAAGAATTTATTTGCCACTGAAGTCAAGAGACTGATGTTCATAAATATGAACACATTTCTTACTAGAAGAAAGTATCACACAAAGAACAGAAAGCATTATTAGCTAAGTGAGTAAAAAATGCTGAGTACAACTGTGCAAATAACTGTTTAGTTCACTGGCAGTTCTGGAAATGTCATTTCAGTTTGATCTGAATTTTTGGTTTTCAAAATTCAGTGAATTGGAAAGTTAAAAAAATTGGGTCAAATGAAAAGTTTCATTCAGCCTCCAAAATGAGACATTTAGGTTAAATTTTGAAGATTTAAAGGTTTAAGGTCTAAACATAAAATGGAAGGAATTGCTAAACTAATTTTGAACCCCCAACCCCTCAAAAATGTGTTTCATTCAAAGATATCAGAATGAACCATTTTGATTGTTCAGAAGCCACCTCCCCCTCCTACCCCCCTAAACACACACACACTTTGGTGAAACTGACAGATTTGCAAAACAGTTTTGGTGTTGCCAAATCTGCACTTTTCACCAAAAAAAGTTCTGATTAAACATTTTGCCTAGCTCTATTAATGAGATAATATAGATGACTAATCTTAGTAACAATTAGAAACACTAGATGGGGATGGAGGCCAAAATATAAAACACTGTTTAAAAAAAACAACTTATGGTTAAGAATCTAGGCATGTGTGAGAAATGGGCATTAAGGAAGGGCAGGCTCCCCCGTGATTCCATCCTAGCTAATGCTCATGCCATGCTCTGCATGGGGTCAAGGATATCACTAAGTACAGTTCATCCCTCTGACGGGTACATTGTAGACTGATGCTGCTCCAAATATTTTGATATACCTATAGATAAGCATCCAAAATGATTCCAAATGCATATCCGAAACTGATTCTGTAAAACTGGGCCCAAAATCTTTTAAGTATCATTTCTTTTCACTGGTGATATTTCTGACACTTATGCTTCTAGATACAACCAGAAAAGGCTTTTCTTGTAGTGCTTCGGTGCTTCCTGTTTTGATCAGAACCATGCAAAAATGTAAAGAGTGTTTGGTAATTTTCATGCTAGAAATGTGTGAAAGCCACAGAGATAGTATTTTCTGTTTTGTATTTCTCCATGGAGAAAGGAAGGAATCCAACTCTTATGACTATTTCCTATTTTTCATCTTTGTTTTTGTTTTGCTGATGGCACTGGCTGGCGTAGCAGTGGTCCGCTCTGCAAGAAGGCTGCGTATGTTTTTAAGCTTCAGGTACATGCGTTTCTATTAATTGTTTGTTTCTCCTTCCAATCTACAAGGTGGTCTTTCTTGCACTCGCTCTATTTCTTTTAGTAGGCAAATTGCCACTGCTTCAGTCCCAACTCCTAAGTGTCTTCTTTCAAATCAATTGTTGTCTACCTTTCATCTACAAATGAGACGAGGGAAGAATGTCTTGGTTCACTCCTACATTTTATTTATTTTATTTTTTGTGTGCGTGAAACCAAATTTCTACATGGCGTGCTTTGTTTTTCCCCTCCTAAGTATATTTGTAATGTTTGTGTGATGTTCCCCTCTTGATGTTCACATAAGTGATCAGGTTACTGGAGAAACGAGTTGTGTCTAGGCCTCAAAATTCATATGCAGGCCCATGTCAAAGCTCAAATACAAATGTTTGGTTCAACCTATGCTAAAGATAGGAACCAGTTATGAAATCTGTATACGTCTTCCAGATTCCCCCAATATTTGGAACCTGTTGAATGACCATCCAGATTCCCATTTTTCCATGGATGTTTAGATCATTATCTTAGCTACACTCTGCTCTCAGGCTATACACAGAGTTCTTACAGACTTTGTCCCTTTTCTGTCACTGGTCCAAATCCTGTAATCTTTAGTCCAAGCTGCACATTCAAATTCAAACCTAGATCTGGAGTTTGGATTTTGCGGGACGGGGGTGGTCAGATCAGGTCCATCTCTACTTTTAACAGCTAAGCAAGCACCAAATGAGAGAATTTAGCTTAATTTGAATTTTAGGTGCCACTGCCACCCTTTCCTCTATACATTAAATTTACTTATCTTCACTATCTGGTGAAGAATGATACACAGCTCCAAAATTTACATACATTCTGAATTTTAGAAGTTCATCCAATTTTAAGGACTTAAAATTAAAAAAAGTCCAGTTAAAAGACAAACCCTGTAAAAAAAATCTTTCAACTGTAAGAAATAGTGAAAGTTACATGTACAACAATTGGTCTTTTGCAACAGTCACTGCCCTAGTTAAGGTCACAGTACCAGTGCCAAAAAAAACAAGAGTGGTTCTTTAAAATAAGACTAGAACTATTGACTTGATTCTCCTCACATTAATACCAGTGTAAGTTAGGAACAGAGCTGAGCTCACTGGTAGTTCTGAAAAAAAAATCTTTCAAAATCCATTGAGAGAGAACCGAAACCAAAATACGCTAAAATTTCAGCAATCATGTCTGCTTCTGGTTTAACAAAAACATTGCGTCTAGTTCTGGGCATTTTACAGGGTTAGATTCATAAAACAGAGAAAGAAGCAGTACAGGGGAAGGATGCCCTTCTTATAATCCTTAGCCCAGTCATTAGGCCCCCCACCTGGTGGTGGGAAATGCAGATTCAACTTCCCTTTTCTGCCTGATGTGGAACAGAAATTTCAACATGGGTCTCCCACCTGCTAAATCAATGGGATGCTCTGAGGTGAGTGACAGTTTCATGAGGGAGACTATTCCAATTTGCAGGAAATACTTGAATAGTTTTGGGGCAATACAGACAATATGAATCTGTAGCCTGACAATTAGGATATTCACCTGGAGATGGGAGACTAGTTCCTGGCTCTGCTCCACTGAACATTTGTTAAGGACAAGATCCTCAGGTGGAGGGAGTCAAGAGTTTCACAGAAATCATTGGATTTATGCCAGTTTACACCATTTCATAATCTGGTCCAAATCAATTCCTGTGTTAACATTTTTAAGCATTTTTGCAACCGTGCAGATGTAGAAAAAAAGACATCAGCTGCTTTGCAACAGTTTTGGCTGCTGCTCTCCACTATTTCCTGTGCCACTGAAGGCTAACTGCTCTCAGTTACGGGAGGGGGGAAGACAGCTGCAACCTTTGAAATTATTTTTCCATAAAAAGATGTTGTCATAAACAGATAGCTAAGGGTTAATGTCTCTTTCACCTGAAGCACCTGACCAGAGGACCAATCAGGAAACCGGATTTTTTCAACTCTGGGTGGAGGGAATTGAGTGTCTGAGTCTTTTGTCTGTCTTCCTGCTTTCTCTGAGCTTTGGAGAAGTAGTTTCTACTTTCTAGTCTTCTGTTTCTAAGTGTAAGGACAAAGAGATCAGATAGTAAGTTCTATGGTTTCTTTTCTTTGGTATTTGCATGAATATAAGTGCTGGAGTGCTTTGATTTGTATTCTTTTTAAATAAGGCTGTTTATTCAATATTCTTTTAAGCAATTGACCCTGTGTTGTGTCATCTTAATACAGAGAGATCATTTGTATGTATTTTTCTTTTTATATAAAGCTTTCTTTTAAGACCTGTTGGAGTTTTTCTTTACTTCAGGAAAATTGAGTCTGTACTCACCAGGGAATTGGTGGGAGGAAGAAATCAGGGGAGATCTGTGTGTTGGATTGCTAGCCTGATTTTGCATTCCCTCTGGGGGAATAGGAAAGTACTTTTGTTTCCAGGACTGGGAACAGAGAGGGGGGGAAGGGAAAAAGGATTATTTCCCTTTGTTGTGAGACTCAAGGGATTTGGGTCTTGGGGTCCCCAGGGAAGGTTTTTCAGGGGGACCAGAGTGCCCCAAAACACTAATTTTTTGGGTGGTGGCAGCAAGTACCAGGTCCAAGCTGGTAACTAAGCTTGGAGGTTTTCATGCTAACCCCCATATTTTGGACGCTAAGGTCCAAATCTGGGACTAAGGTTATGATAGATGTGATCCAAAACTTAGCCATATTTAATTCACTTTCAGTGTTAAGACTATTTCATTCATTATTTATTGCAGACATTTGTAGGGCACCCCTCATCAAGGCATCTGACGTTCGTCCACACTACCATATTTAACAGGGCTCATTAAACATCTGTGTTGAACTCCTGGTCAATGGGAAAGATTCTCAGACTCCAGTGGGGGTCCAAGATCTCATCCTTGTTTAAACTGACTTAAATGGAGCTACATGGATTTAGATCAGCTGAGAATCTAATCTAATGTGTGTCTGACAGATATGTTAGCTTTAAGATCACATGAAGAAGCAGTCTTTATCTCAAGAGCACCTGTTTCTTCAATCTTCACCAGGATATTTTAAAAAATTCTGTTACACACGAGATTACACAGGTTTGCAGTACATTCCAAAGGTCTTACACCTTTGACATAAAGCAAGTTTTCCCTCAACATCTGCAGAACCATGATAATGAAATAATAAACTTAACCTATGAATCAGGGCAGCTACCTCAACAGAGCAAAATTTTGCCCTTGTTTGCAATGAAGAAACATCACCAAAACCAAAAGGGGTTGCATAAGAGTAACTGAAAGCAAAATATGATTAAGCATTTATTTGGTAGTGTCATTTTAGTGAGTTCCACCTTTGAATATTCTGTTGCTTTTTTATACTAGTCTTGCATTATTATTTTTCTAAAACTCAGGATAGGTTTATTTTTTAATGAAGAAACTTCAGACTCTGCACTGCATATGAATTAGAAAACCTTTTATTTGAGGACCCAAATTCAGGATTCTGAACTCCTGAAAGAGTTACCACTAGTACTTTCCAGCTAAAACTTCAAATGAATAAGCCCTACTCCCTGGTAGGTAGGAAAGTATTATCCCTACTTTACTATTAAGTAAAATGAGGCACACAGAACTTAACAGAGGAGGGAAGATATTCCAAAGCATAAATTACAGTTATGCACCTAACACCTATTGACTTTCAAAGGGGGATTGGTGCCTAATTGCCTTTGAAAACACTCCAAGATACAGGAATAAGGCAGTATATAATTAAATATTTGATGACCTCTCTGGTGGTGCTCACCATATTTGACATTTTTTAACCCACAAGAAACCAGTCAGAGCAGTAGTATATAAAGAGGTAGGCTTTGCATGCTTGTATAAAAAATTTAGTAGACATTTGGAGTCTGTGTGGATTCCACATTTGTTTATTGTATAAAAGAGCAAGATACATCAGTGCCAAAGCCCCTTGAAGCCAACGAAAAGATCCCCACTGTTTTCAATGGGCTTTGGAGCCAGCCCCTAAAGATTTGGCAGAACAATGCAAAAACATTTGTGTTCATCCAGCTTAATAGTGCCAAAGTAGCTATTATCAGATGATCGTTGTGTCCTGTATGAAAGGAGCTTGTTTCTGCCCAATTCTCTCTGGACAAGTATCCCCAGACCACTAGCCACCACCACCACCGTTACCTCCAGTTGTCAGTCTCAGCACTAAGGGCAAGAATTGAATGGGCACAGAGACTAAACTACTTTTCATGCTCAGAGGTGATCCCTGCATATCAGAGTTAAGGCACGTTGGTGAAGCATTATGGGAATGCTTGCCCTGCCATTAATTATGCAGCTCTTGGCCTGTGACTATATCATTAATTGAAAGAAGCCAATGTCCTTTCACTATATTGATATGCAATATTTAAAAATATAAAATACAGGAGCAAGGATCCACTAGAGAACAGAAGGGTTGGCAGAGGGAATGAGCATGAGGCCCACCTTTGGAAGTCAAGAACTTTTTAGAACAGTTATACTTTGCTTGTGTTTAGCTTTGACACAAATTTGAGGCCTTATAGGAAATCAAACAGGTATTCAAACAGTAATGATTTGGATGATGGGATGGATTGCACCCTCAGTTTGCGGATGACACTAAGCTGGGGGGAGAGGTAAGTATGCTAGAAGGTCGGGATAGGGTCCAGAGTGTCCTAGAAAAATTTGAGCATTGGGCTAAGAGAAATCTGATGACATTCAACAAGGATAAGTGCAGAGTCATGCACTTAGGACAGAAGATTCCCATGCACTGCTACAGGATGAGGATCAACTGGCTAAGTTCTCCAGAAAAGGATCTGGGGATTACAGTGGATGAGAATCTGGATATGAGTCAGTGCACCCTTGTGGCCAAAAAGGCTAATGGCATATTGGGCTGCATTAGTAGGAGCAGTGCCAGCAGATCAAGGGAAGTGATTATTCCCCTCTATTTGGAACTGGTCAGGCCACATCTGGAATACTGCATCACTACAGAAAGGACGTGGACAAATTGGAGAGAGTCCAGCGGAGGGCAATGAAGATTATTAGGGGGCTGGGGCACATTACTTATGAGGAAAGACTGAGGGAACTGGGCTTATTTTATTTGCAGAAGAGAAGAGTGAGGGGGAATTTGATTGCAGCCTTCAACTATCTGAAGAAGGGTTCTAAAGAGGATGGAGCAAGGCTGTTCTCAGTGGTGGCAGATGACAGAACAAGGGACAATGCTCTCAAATTGCAGTGTGGGAGGTCTAGGTTGGATATTAGGAAAAAAATATTTCACTAGGAGGTTGGTGAAGTACTGGAATGGGTTACCTAGGGAAGTGGTGAAATCTCCATCCATAGAAGTTTTAAGGCCCAGCTTAACAAAACTCTGGCTGGGATGATTTAGTTGGGGTTGGTCCTTCTTTGAGCAAGGGGTTGGACTAGATAACCTCATGAGGTCTCTTCCAACCCTAATCTTTGATGATTCTATGATTCTTTTTAAATCAAATTCAAGCCATTTGTTTCCCAAAGTCTTAACATATGAGAATAAATCTGTAAATGATTGGGATATCATTCTGTAAGTACAAGGGGAGAGTGTTTTTTTTTAAATGAGTTGTGGAGAAGTGTGAATCATCTTTCTTGGATAGCTTCCCAAATACTTTGTGAAGTCCTAAGCATCTCTAGTGAGTTGAAAGCAAATTGTGCAGTTGATGAATACCCTATGCATTTTTTTCAGAAAGGGAAAGTCTATTTGTAGGAGATCCTGACTGACTTCCTGCGTATTTTTGCTCAAATTAAATGTACAGTTTTCCAATGAGTTGATGAGATACTGCAAGACTCTTAAGTTCATTGTCACCTTTCTTTTGTAGATAACAGTATTAATCCAGCTAGTTTTCTACCATAGGCACACAATGAACAGCAAATCATGCTGGGATCCCTTAGTCCCTCATGTAGTTAATCATAGTGAGGTCTATTGCAGCCAGCCTTTTACAGACAGAAGTCAACTTCACAATTACTCTTGGGGAAATTCTGCACTGCTGCACAAGTGCAGAATTAGTGTCCCCTGCAGATTTTTTTTAACCCCTCAAAATAATTGATTCTGACAGGGAGGCAACGGGAAACCATGAGAGGGGTCATGCTGCAATTACACATTTTGCTCACCAGGGCTGATGTGGTGCCAGAAGAGAGGAAAACTGGCTCATAAGCCAAAGCAGCCAGAAGTGGAGAGAAAGGAGACAAAGACTGCCTTCCTCATAGCACTGTGCCCAAGGGGCCAGGTGAGGAGGCACAGAATATGGGGGGGATCACAGACTGGGGTTCAGAAGGGCTAATAGGGAGAGAGACTGAGGTGGAGGCATTGGAGCTAGTGGGGTAAGAACATTGAGTCGGGGTTGAATGGGAGCGCAGGGCCACATGAGGACAGAAGTAGATATGCCTGATTGAATGGGAGAGGCTAAGGATCAGCCAGGGTCTTCATGGGGAAGGCTTACAAAACCCTCCCCCCTTGCTTACAAAAGTCAGATATGAAAATACAAACAAGTGTCACAGCACTATTACTGAAATTGCTTACTTTCTCATATAATAAAATAAATTTATTGGAATATAAATATTGGAGTTACTTCAGCATTTCTGAAGTCTGAGCCCTGCCACCTTGGACTGAAGCATGTAATTTAGCTTTGTGGAGCTCCCTGTGGCATGGAGTCCCAGGCAATTGCCCTGCTTGCCACCTCCTGAACACCAGCACTGGACTGGCAACTCCCCTAAACTCATCCCGCAAAGTCCCTGGGGGTCATGACCCTCAGGTTGAGAAACCTTGAACAAAATATCTAGGAGTTGCTGTACTGCCTGGAAATCCTCTATGTACCCACAGGGGTACATGTACCCTTGGTCAAGAACCACTGCCCTATACAAATGAATTATCGTCAGTGAGGTTAGGCAGGTCAAACAGTGTGAAATTTGGTCCTGAGAGCGTAGTGACTATCTGATCCAGCACCCCGTAACAGCTCACATACATCAGTGAACTGTGGATCTGATCTCCATCTCACAGGTGCTAGAATTCCCACTGAGCAAGAGGAACTTCAGTCTAATCTCAATTGAATGGAGGCATCTCTAATGGTGCAAAATTCATCCTCTCAATCCTGTCTGGGGTCAAAATCTTCTGTCCTTGAAAACTATATTTGATATGAAATTGATCCCTTAAAGAAAAAAAGTAAAAAAAAAATTCAGATGCTTCTGCTGACTTAACAGGGATATTTATGAAGTCTGGTAAAAAAATTGTTAAAACCGCTTTGACAGAAAATTGGATTTTGTAAAGTGTGCTTTCCATAGAAAATTTTGGCTTCTCATAAAAAAGTCTAACACAAAGTTTCAATTCAGAAATACCACCATAGTGTCTTGTAGAATTTGTAGCTTGGGGGTCTCGTGTCCCAAAGCTGGTTGTCATCTCCCATCATGGCCTCAACCCATGTTACACTACGGTAGCTCTGCAAGAGGGAAAACTGTAGTGCACACTGGGAGATGTAGTCCAGCCCAAGAGCCCAGCCCAGTCCATAGAGAAAAATAAAGGCATGAGGCATCACAACAGCATTTCTAAAGTCAAAGTTTTCAGCTGGAAGTTTGATAGTTTTGATTTGCCAAAAAGTCAAAATTTTCTGCAGAAAAACAAATTAGAACATTTTTCAAACCAACTCTAATACATATATTAAAAGACACAGCCATCACATAAGCCCACAACGATATGTTTCTTTTTAAGCAGTTAAGAAGTCAACTGCTGCTGACATACACAATCGCAAAAGGGAAAAATACATGACTAGATCAGGAGCCATTAGAAATGGAAATACTGACACTGATGAGTTTAGTGAGGGGCATATTATTCAGAGTTGTTAATTCTCTAGGCTTTTTCATGCCTGATGTGTTTTAAGGAGGTGTTTCATTAAACAGCTGAGAGTTGTATTTCTAGTGAAATTATGACAACTACTAACAAAATACATTAAGGTTTAAATTTGAGGGAGGGGGGTGTCATAGCATTCCCTCTCAGATCTGAACCTTAGTTCAGAAAATGAGATACTAGCACCTGAATCCTCTAAGCTTAATTACCATCTTAGATCTGATAGCACTGCCAACACCCAAAAATATAGTGTTTTGGGGCACTCTGACCTCCCCAACCTTCCCTGGGGACCCCAAGAACCCAGATCCCTTGGGTTCTTAAAACAAGGAGAAATAAACCATTCCCCCACCTTTCCTCCTCCCAGAATTTCCCTCCCTGGGCTATCCTGAGAGATACTGATCCAACCTCTTAATTCACCATACAGAGAAGCATCTCCCTTCCCTTCCACAAAGAGGCAAACAAAGATTGTATCTCTCCCCCCTCCCGTCTCCCCCACCTGTCCTGGTGAGTTATCCCAATCCCCTGGAATACAAAAAAATCAGGTTCTCTAAAAGAAATCTTTTAATAAAAGAAAGGAAAAAGTAAAGAATTATCTCTAACTTCAGGATGTAAATCTTACAGGGTCCTATAGCTTACAGACACCAGAAAGAGACTTTTCCCCCAGTACCAATACAAATCAAAATATTCCCAGCAACTACACATATAAAAGTTAACCAGCCAGATTCACAATTGCAAATAGAGTAAAACAATCAAAAAGCCTAAACCGCCTGTTTTTACTTACTATTTGAAAAGAAACTTAGAGAGCCTGTAGTAATGTCTGGTCTCTCTCAGACCCTCCGAGAGGAGAACACACAACGGACAAAGAACACACACAAAAGCTTCCCTCCACCCAAATTTAAAAGTAGCTTGTCTTCTGATTGGTCTTCTGATCAGGTGTCCAGTTCCCTGCTTGTAACCCTTTACAGGTAGAAGAGACATTAACCCTTAATCTGTTTATGACAAGGGGGAAGAAATCAGTGAGTTGGAGTTCTGTCCTTAATATGGTACTAAATGCAGCACAAACATTAAAAAGTGAATCCAAAAAACAGTAAACATATGAAGGTCTCCATTACAGTACCCAAACCAGAGAGTGTGTTTGTAAATTACCACTATGCCACCCATGAGCATTCTGTAGTAATACTGAAATTGCTGAATTGCACATAGTTTATCACCGAAATGTAGGAAAATTAGGAATACATGAAAACCCACAAAGCATATTTTAAGAACTATACATCATCGCACTCTACAACTTTAGTGAAAAAACACAGTGCAAAGTGTAGAATGAATGCACAGCACATGATGAGGAATCTAATTGGTCAAATCAAAACCAAACTATGGTATTTACGATATTGCCAACTCATGATTTTGCATTTCAATATTTATTTTTCTTAAAGCCCCAGGTACTGGAGGCAAAGGATTATATGAGAATGAGATTTCGTTTTATAAGTTCTCTCAGGGAAAAATCACCATGAAAATGTAAATTGAATGAAACTTAAGTCTCAGAAAGCAGAAGGCTTACAAAGAATCCAAGATTATTTCTGTAAATCTGAAGCCAATCATGATTTTGGAGATCTCACTCAGGATTTCTGAATATATACGAGGTTGACAATACTGTGATATCACTTAAAGGCACTTTTAATCAACGAGGACTATTCTCATACTGATCAACTTTCTCCCCCAGCCATTTCCATTTGACAGGTGTTCATGAGGTCATATTGTTTTCTGAAGCGAGAAGTTCTCTTTTTTAATTCTACCTTTAGTTAGAAATAGCTGAATTTGTTTTACTTAACCTTTGGGTGGAGACCAACTCAATATAAATTCAGTCTGAAATGCCAGAGGAGTGACTGAAAATAGGGTTTTAGAATGGAAAGTTTTATACAGTCTGAGCTATAGCGATCATGGCTGTTCCCACTATAATTGTACCCATAATACATCTGAAACAAAGATACAATTTTAGGGAATTAACTCAAAGACCCCTACCGGAATATTTCAGAAAATAGAATGATATAATGTATTTCGATGGATTTTCAGTAAGTAGTAATTAGGAATTTTGAAGCTCAATAGACAGGTGGAATGCATGATTAACTTCAAATTAGTCACAAAGATTGGAATTGGGTAGATGAGCAAGTGGAATCTGTATCAACAAATACTAAACCTCGGTTGATGTTTAAATTTTCAGCACGTTACGTATAGCTTCAAGACAGAAGGGTGTGATGTATAATTCCATGTCAGGGTTATGTACTAAGTGTAAAACAGATGCAGGATTTTCACATATGTTTAGAGAATGTAGATGAATTGCAAAGTTCTGGTTAAATGTCATTTAGTTTCTGTAAGACTTGCTCAATGTTTTTGATTTATGTAATCCAGATGTTCACATTTTAAGTAACGCTAACCAGGCAAAGCAAAAGTGTGAGCATGTTAGTGCCAATAGCAAGAGACAGGCAGACATACGAGTGTCAATATCAGACTGGAGAAGGACAGAACATAACAGCGATGAAACATGAAGGACATGTTTCTTGTTAACTTATAGGCTAAGAACAGGAAAACAGAACATTACCATTACTGCCATTAGAATAAAGTTGTGAAAGGCTGCAGCAACTCTGAGGTATATTCAGGTTCCACAAGAATCATGCTCATAGGAAAGGAGAAGGCGATTCAGACATTTTCTAGTCCTAAATAAACTTCTAGCTACAATGAGGCCTATGCTGCTGTTTTGTTCCTCCACCATCCCGAGATTTGTTCTATCCAATGATTTGGGAAATGAGATGTCAGGTCCCCCCCATAGCAATATTCACAAATGAGATACAGCTCTACACTTGTATATTGGTATAGGATGGTAACAGAACATAATTGCACTTTAAATATCCATAGCACCTTTAATTTAACTCAAAATATTTTGCAAACAATTATGCTTCACAACCCCGCAGTAAGGCAAGTATTAATATAACCATTTTACAGCTTTAAGACAATAGAAGTTAAATGGATTTTTCCATGAGCACCAACTGATTGACAGCAATAGTAATAGAACCCAGGAGTCCTGGTCGCCAGTCTCCTGCTCTAACTTCTACAGGATTCTCCCTCACAATTCTCCATTATAATGCTAGTAAACCTAGTTACTTATTTTAATACCTCTTCTCCCAGCTAACATCTTTACCATGTTGTGTCTTGCTGATTACTCAGCATGAAGGAAAAGGCCCAGGTAGGGACCATCGAATTGTGGAGGTAAATGCGTGTACACACAGGTAGTGTCAGAGAGCGCTTTGGATTCTTCTACCATGGGATGTTGTTCCAGGAAAAATGGATTGCGAAGAAAAGATGGAATCCACCTAACAGAGAGAGAAGAGCATCTTTGCAGATAGGCTTGCTAACCTAGTGAGGAGGGCTTTAAACTAGGAGGATGGTAATCTAAGCCTGGAGGTAAAAGTGGGGAAGTGGGATACTGGGAGGAAACACAAGAAGGCCTTCTGATTCAGACTGAGAAAGTAGGGCAATCGGCTAGTTATCTGAGATGCCTGTACATGAATGCAAGAGGTCTGGGAAACATGCAGGAAGAATTGGCACAGCCAAAGAACTGTGATGTGATTGGAACAACAGACTTGTTGGGGTAACTCACATGACTGGAGCACTATCATGGATGAGTATAAACTGTTCAGGAAGGACAGGCCGGGGAGAAAAGATGGAGGAGTTGTACTGTATGTAAGGGAGCAGTGCGATTGCTCAGAGCTCCAATATGAAACTGGAAAAAAGCCTGTGAGTCTTTGGGTTAAGTTTAGAGGCGAGAGCAACAAGAGTGATGTCATAGTGGGCATCTGCTATAGACCACCAGACCAGGAGGATGCAGTAGATGAGGCTCTCTTTGGATATGTAAAAAGTTTCCAGATTGCCGGCCCTGGTTCTCATGGGGGACTTCAATCACCCTGACATCTGCTGGAGAACAATACAGTAATGCAGACAATCCAAGAAATTTTTGGAAAGTGTTGGGGACAACTTCCTGGTGCAAGTGCTGGAGAAACCAACAAGGGGTCATGCTCCTTGACCTGCTGCTCACACAGACAGAGATGAATTGGTAGGGGAAGCAGAAGTAGGTGGCAACCTGGGCAGCAGTGACCATGAGAGGGTAGAGTTCAGTATCCTGACAAAAAGGAAGAAAGGAAGACAGCAGAATATAGACCCTGGACATCAGAAAAAAAAAATCAGACTTGACTCCCTCAGGGAACTGATGGGCAGGACCCCCCAGGAGGCTAATATGGAGGGGGAAAGGAGTCCAGGAGAGCTGGCTGTATTTTAAAGAAGACTTATTGAGGGTGTAGGAACAAACCATCCAGATGTGCAGAAAGAATAGCAAATGTGGCCAGTGATCAACTTAGCTTAACAGAGAAATCTTCAGGAGTTTAACACACAAAAAGGAAGCTTGCAAGAAATGGAAACTTGGACAGATGACTAGGGAGAAGTATAAAAATATTGCTCGAGCATGCCAGGGTGTAATCAGGAAGGCCAAAGCAGAACTGGAGTTGCAGCTAGTAAGGGAAGTGAAGCATAACAGGAAAGATTTCTACAGTTATGTTAGCAACAAGAAGGTAGTCAGGGAAAGTGTGGGACCCATGCTGAATAGGGGAGGCAACCCAGTGACAGAGAAAGTGGAAAAAGCTGAAATACTCAATGCTTTTTTTGCCTTGGTCTTTAGAGACAAAGGTCAGCTCCCAGACTGCTGCACTGGGCACCACAGTATGGGGAGGAGATGAGTAGCCCTCAGTGTTGAAAACAGGTTAAGGACTATTTAGAAAAGCACATGCAGAAGTTGATCGGTCTGGATCTAATGCATCCCAGGGTGCTGAGGGAGTTGGCTGCTGTGATTTCAGAGTTAACGGCCAATGGCTCTGCAAACTCATGGCTATCGGGAGAAGGTCCCAGACAACTGGAAAAGGGCAAATATAGTGCCCATCTTTAAAAAAGGAAGAAGGAGAATCCTGGGAACTACAGACTGGTCAGCCCTCACCTCAGTCCCTGGGGGGGGGGGGAGAAATCATGGAGCAGGTCATCAAGGAATCCATTTCAAAGCACTCGGAGGAGAGGAAGGTGATCAGGAACACTCAACACGGATTTACCAAGAGAAAGTCATGACTGACCAACCTGATTGCCTTCTAGGATGAGATAATTGGCTCTGTGGACATGAGGAAAGTGGTGGACATACATCTCTACTTTAGCAAAGATTTTGATACAGTCTCTTGATACAGCAAGTTTAAAAAGTATGGATTGGATGAATGGACTATAAAGTGGATAGAAAGCTACCTAGATAGTCGGGCTCACTGGGTAGTGATCAACAGCTTGATGTCTAGTCGGCAGAAGTCGTCAAGTGGAGTGCCCCAGGGATCTGTCCTGGCGCTGGTTTTGTTCAACATCTTCATTAATGATCTGGATGATGGGGTGGATTGTACCTTCAACAAGTTTCTGGTTGACACTAAGCTGGCGGGGGGTGGGGGTGAGGGAAGAAGTAGATAAGATGGAGGGTAGAGATAGGGTCCAGAGTGACCTAGATAAATTGGAGGATTGGGCCAAAAGAAGTCTGACAAGATTCAACAAGGACAAGTGCAGAGTCCTGCACTTTGGACGGAAGAATCCCATGCACGGCTACAGGATGGGGACCAACTGGCTAAGTGGCAGTTCAGCAGAAAAGAACTTGGAGATTACAATGGACAAGAAGTCAGATATGAGTCAGTGTGCCCTTGTTGCCACAAAGGCTAACAGCATATTGGGCTGCATTAGTAGGAGCATTTCCAGCATATCCAGGGAAGTGATTATTCCCCAGTATTAGGCACTGATGAGGCCATATCTGGAGTACTGCATCCAGTTTTGCGCTCCCCACTACAGAAAGGATGTGGACAGAATCCAGCGGAGGGTAATGAAAATTATTAAGGGGCTGGGGCACATGACTTACGAGGAGAGGCTGAGGAAACTTGGCTATTTTGTCTGCGGAAGAGAAGAGTGAGTGGGGATTTGATAGGAGCCTTCAACTACCTGAAAGGGGTGAGGGGTTCCAAAGAGGAAAGAGCTAGGCTGTTCTCAGTGGTGGCAGATGACGGAACAAGACACAATGGAGGTTGCAGTGGCAGAAGTCTAGGTTTGATATTAGGAAACAGTATTTCACCAGCAGGGTGGTGAAGCACTGGAATGAGTTACCTTGGGAGGTGGTGGAATCTCCATCCATAGAAGTTTGAGGCCTGGCTTGACAAAGCCCTGGCTGGGATGATTTAGTGTGGGGTGGTCCTGCTTTGAGCAGGGGGTTGGACTTGACTTCCTGAGGTCTCTTCCCACCCTAATCTTCTATGACTATTAAATTTCAGATCAGTGACCCTATTATGTTACATGAATAATTTCTGGGTATTGCACATTTGTAAGCATTAGCTGTTAAAATGAAAAAATGGATCAGCCTACAAAAGCAGAAGTATTGTCACAGCTAAAATGTATTCTATTTCCTATATATAGTAACAGCAAAAATATATGGCTAATCTGCTCTGACTATCACAATTTATTTTAAAGAACTCGACCCTGCCCTTTGATACATGACATACATCACTTATAGGCTTCTGAGTCTAAGTGTGCAAGACATCTTTTTTCCTGCATACTACTTTTCCTGGTAAGGATCATGGCAGCAGCATGGAGAGTAGGGAGGACCAGTCCTCCCTTTCCTCCACAGCATGTTCCAGCTCCTCCGGAAGGATTCCACAATTTTCCCAGGCCAGCTGGGAGATATAATCCTTCCAGTGTGCCCTGGGTCATGGCCTCAGGACCACATGCAAGCCAAGTAAGTGAATTTCCAAGTTAGTGGTACTATACTGGATTTCTGTGCAACAGGCCAGCATCAGCTTCAAAGTCTGAGAGAGAGAGAAGGATTGTGTTGTGAGGGCAAGTGAGGCTAGAGATAGACCTTAACGCAGTTATAAGACTTGTTGTAATGCAATATCTCCATTCAACAAATAAAACACTGAATTGATTTTCAACATTTGGTTACGATGGGAAGTGAGATACTGGTTTAATTTGTTTTGTAGTCATTTTTGCACGGTTTTGACCATTCATGGGATTCTTCAGTACATCTTTTCTGGCATTGGGGAAATATTTATGGACCGTTTGGGTTACTAAAAACCAAAGCTGTGTGTTCACTGCACTCCCATCAGACTGCTGCAATCCATTCTCCTCCCAGAATCCTTAATCACAGGGTAGTACAGTTAGTATTCATGGTCAGTCTCATTTTTTTCCCCCATAGTGCATGATTTTCAAATTCCAAATTTTGTGTTTTACAATATTTAGAAACATATCTAATTAAACAAATTGATAGATTAGTTTTCAAGATTCACTAATTGCTCAGATTTTATGTATATGAAATCCCAGGGCAAGAGTGCTGTGGGATCCATCTTGGACAACTTTAGTAAGAAGGGATCTACTGGAATACTGTGTCCAATTATTATGTCCAAAATTCAAGAAGGGATGTTGATTAGTTGGAGAGGACTCAAGAGAGCCACAAGAAAGATTAAAGAATTGGAAAAGCATGCCTTATAGCTATAGAGGAGCTCAATTTGTTTAGCTTAACAAAGAGAAGATTAAGGGTGAATTGATCAGTGTATAAATACCTACCTGGGGAACATTTTATAATATAGGGTTCTTCAATGTAGTAGAAAAGGTATAACATGATCCAATGGCTGGAAGTTGAAGCTAGATAAATTCAGACAAGAAATAGGGTGAACATTTGAAAGTGAGCATAATTAACCATTAGAAATGGTTTATCAAGGGTCACAGTAAATTCTCTTCACTGGTAATCTGTAAGTCAAGATTTTTTTCCCCTAAGAGATATGCTCTAGATAGGTAACAAACGAAACCTATCAGATCTGTATTCTTGGGGAACCAGGGTGCAGTACCCAGCCTGTCTGATTCATGAAAGACCATCTCCCCTGTCACCTCGCCAGCCACCTTCTCCTCCCCCAGCCTCTGCTGATCAGAAGAAAGACTTACAAAAAGCAGTGAAGAGTCAGTGGGAGACAAATCTAAACCCCTCTTGACAAGGGTGACAGGATTAGGGAAACTCCCCTAGCCTCATTTGCATCAAAGATGGAGACAAGGAAGCATCCCCATTAGCATACAGAATGGAGAACAAGGTAAGAACCGCATAGAACTTGGACCAAAAAAAACCAGGGAAGCACTGCATGATGGGGGATCTCTGCTCCAGATGTTAATGAACCCACACCTGCACACACCCAGTTCAGCAGTTATCAGACCAATTCTAGTAATAAATCCTTTATTGGTATCCAAAATACTGAAGCTGATTAATTGCATTGTGACCTCCCTTGAAGAAACATGACCCATAGCCAAGAATGAGCAGTTCCTATTGTCTAGCCTGAATAAAGCAAATTTGGTATACTCCCTTGAGCTATCAGTTTACCCATAAAAATCTAGTGTTCTCCCTTGAACCAGTGTTGTTTCTCTACAAAAACCCCTACTCACGCTCAAGTATTCTGATGCCTGGATCCAAAATCTGCATCAGTTCCATTAGGACTTGATCTTCTCCTGACTGATCGTGCTGGGGGCTCTGCCTGTTTCCAGCACTCCAGACCCTCAGCTACCACCACCTGGGAACCCTGATCAATTCAAGCTTCACGGAGTTGTGAAAACCCAGCTCTCTCTCTCAGTATAGCCTTCTGACTCTGAAGTGCGTGATAGTTTTCCAATTCTGACTTTTATAATCAAATTTAGTTATATTTAATATGATTGTTGTTTTGTTTGGCTCCCCTTGTATGGTTTTTACTTGGCAATAAATAACTTTCATGGTTAAGTTGTTTGCTTCTCTCCCCTCTTCCCCCTCCCCCTACTAATTGTGGGTGTTCTTTAGCTTCCCCATTCACTCTGCAGCAACTTTCCTCGTACCTAAGCTAAAGATCCCTGGAGCGCTCAAAAAATCCTGTGGGGGTTTGCTCATCAAGTGGGTTACTACCAGAACAAATGTAATGCAAAAGAGAGGATAGGGACATGCTGAACCTAGGGCATAGGAGGGTGGCAGCTTGAAAGTGCTGGTCGACCCAGCTTGCTCAGACATTCTGATGCGGTGTCCATGGCATAAGGGTAACAGCTTGGAAGTGCTGCTCAATCCAGCCTACTGAGTCCAGTGACATAAGGAGTCATCTTGGGTTGCTGATTAACAGAGCATGTCTGAGCGGACTGGGTTAATGTGTGCGCGCGCGCACGTACCCAGCTGATTCTGGGGCTGGAAGAACCCAGCTCTGGGGAACCTAGGTCCTGCAGAATAGCTCCATCGGGAGAAGTAGAGTTCGTATGAGAACACAAGTGACACAAGCACAGGGGCGGCTCTAGGCATTTTAGCTGCCCCAAGCATGGCAGGCAAGCTGCCTTCGGCCGCTTGCCTGCGGAAGGTCCACTGGTCCCGCAGCTTCAGCGGACCCTCTGCAGCATGTTGAGAGAATTACAGAACCCCCCCAGCCCGAAGAGTAACCCTAATAAATGAGTGTACCCCAAAGTAATGGGCAAATCTAGTAATAAGTTCAGTAGCCCTCAACCTTTCCAGACAACTGTACCCCTTTCAGGAGTCTGATTTGTCTTGTTACACCGACTTGCTTATTAAATCAGACCAAAATACAAAGTGTTAGCATGCTACTACTGAAAATAGTACTTCTCATTTTTACCATATAATATTAAATAAATCAATTGGAATATAAATATTGTACTTGCATATCAGTGTATTATATATATAGAACAGTGAACAAGTCATATCAAGTGTTAGTTTATACAGACTTCGCTAGTGCTTTTTTTGCAGGCTATTGTAAAACTAGGCAAGTATCTAGATGATTTGATGTATATCCTGAAAGACCTCTGTGTACCCCGGTTGACAACCACTGCTCTAGTTCATACAGGAATTAATTCAGGGAAGTCCTATGGCCTGTGTTATGCAGGAGGTCAGACTTCACAGATAAGGCCAGAAGGGATCATTGTGACTGAACACATCATCACTTTGTGTTCTTCCTCTGGCTCCTCCTGCCCTATCACATCAAACACAAACTACTACTTTTGACCCCCTTCTTTAGGCAAGATTGTGGAAAGTCAAAGTGAGAGAAGCAAGTTTGAGATGGGGGGGCTTTGGTTTTAGTAGTTGATGAATGGTGGAGCAACCACCAAACCATTCCATTTCCCATCAGGACCCCAACTGTGTACCTACAGTTAGTGATTCTTGGAACCTGGGCACTAGGACAAAAATACATTCTATGCAAATGCCAACATGAGCATATCCAAAGCTTATGTTAAGTTACATTGTGAAATTACCCAAACCTGTGCAGGAGGCCCCCCAAAAAAATCTGGCCCTCTATTCCCTGTAATGCTACCTGATTTTGACTTTTTGAAGGAAAGAACCAGTGACCTGGCCTCTTCTCCCAGTATTTTAGATGGACAGATTTCTCCCATTTTGTGACTTCAGGGGCCAGAGCTCTGCCACTACTAGAAATCTGGATAGTCTATAAGGGAGCATTAAGCAGCCTTCCTTGCATACTCCCTGCAGATGTTCCTTGCAGCCAATACCTGAGAAAACAAGTCCTATTAATTCTCCTGATTACATATAGAGGGATGAGCTAATCAGGGAATCATCCAATTCAGCTCAAAATGATAAAAAAAATCCACCACCACCCCCCCCCAAAAAAAGGCATTTCACAGTTCTTCTAGTGGAAGAGATTTTTCTATGCAGTTTTCATTGAGAAAACTTAGATCTACTTTCATTTTGCAAAAGCTTTTACAATCTTGATAGCAAGTTTTTGTAGCAAAAAATCTTTGTTATAAATATTGATTTACTGATAAGTCAAACTTCTCACTGAGCAATTGCTCAGACTTTCAGTGTAAACTCTTGATGACAGAATTAGAACAGGTCAGCTTTTCCTTCCTGTTCTTTAAACAGCCATCTATTGTTCTCATACATGTTCAGGCCATATTTTTTCCCCCCCAATAGCATCTAGAGATTTGGGGATGGGCTTCATTTTGAGCGCCCAACTTCAGATACCTAAAAAGTTGATTTTCAGGAGGGTAGATTGTCAGGCCTCTAAGATGTCTCAGATTGAGTACCCTAAATCTGAGATATTCAAAAGTAGTCTATTTTGAAAATCCTTCAAAACTGTTTTTCCATGGAAAAACCCCATTGAGCCCAGCGCCTATGGGAGTATGTATGCAAACAGGCCTTCATTTCAAGATTAGATAAACAATGTCAAAAGTTGCCCTAAGGAAAAATGAGTCTCGCATTGGCACGTCACATTTGCAAGACAGTAATGATAGACAGGTTTTGCTTCATTTGTAACCAAATATGAACAAAGTATGGCAGAATATTTTTGAACTTTACTCCGAGCTAGTCCCATTTGCTTCCAGTGGAGTTCTTCCAATTGTATTCAGGTGTGGAAACGTGGTGTTGACCAAGACACTTTATCCACACAGACAACAAATGGCAGGCTGAAAGTCACACCTGCTGTGGGATAGTTAGTTTTGATTGTGGGAGTAATATATTACACAGTTAAGTAAAAAAGTGTTCAGCAGGTCAAATGAAACCTATTAGACGTTTATCTTTATAAATTTCACAGTGGACCAAGACAACTATTTACCTAGGGTTTTACATGGTACCTATCACTAGGCTATCTGGGAGCTTCCAAAAATTATGAAATACACATACTATAATATTTGTATTACAGTAGCAGGGCCCCATTATTCAAGGTGTGGTACAAACAAACAAAGACAGTCCCTGCCTAAATTAGCTTTCATTCTAAATAAAATATTTCCTCTCTTCCTTCAGGTTAGCTGAAATTGGCTTATATTTGATAAAGCTGGTATTATAAAGGGAAGGCTAGTTCAAAGAAGCAGGCTTTGCATCATGCACTGAAGATACAGATGCTTCTGGCCATCTTGAGCTCTTTAGAAGTAAAATTCCAGATTTGAGAGCTAATCACTTGGACACCGTCTTCTGAAAACAAATCTCTTGAGGTCAACCATTTCTTTGTCCCTGTTATGGGAGGTCATGGCCAGGTATTCAATTGGAAAACAATGAAAAGATGTCTCACCGCTGTATTTATTCACACATTAATAGTTTTCTTTTTTACTTTCTGGTAAGCTATACCCCTCTGTGCTTCTCCCATAATGAAGATCAATGGTCTTTCTTGAAGAAATTTATAACTTTTTCAAACTATAAGGTAAGCAACATCAACTCCTTCCTGATCACCCTAGGCCAAATTATAGTATTTCTATCTTTAAAATTGATAAGATTTTCTAACACCAGGAACAGACAATTAGAAACAGACTTTCACCTGGTCTATATAAATAGCGTAAAAGATTTTCCCTTAAACTAATGCTACCTTATATGAACACGTTACAGATGTCAGAACTCAGAGGCATACTGAAGAGCACTGTTGGCCTTTAGAAAGAAGTTATTGGTCTTTCAATAGATGTGGAAACTAATGGGAATGTTACACAAATTAAAGTGAGACTTGGTTACATTTTAGCTCTTTTTAAAAGGAGACTGGCACTTGAGCAAAAGACCCCACATTGATTGTTCTGAAAATACTATAGTCCACAACAAGAGACCAGAACAAGGAGTCTTAATGATCTAAAAATCTCAGCTACTTGTTCTTTGTTTAGGAAATAAATTCTTATAGTGCTGTGTGACCGACCACGAACCATTTATTCCATAAATTCTTGTAAAAGTTCCTCTTTCACTTGACCTCTGAAACACCATGAGAAAAACAGCTGCTTGTATTAGGAGTTTCCTGTTTCTTAGCATGCCGTTCCCCAGCTAAGGTCTTGCTGCTGCTGCTCCATTTAATTGAATCAAAGTTTTGCTATTTTCTTTCAGTGGGAGCAGGATCCAGCTACAATTGCACAAGAATGAACTTTAGTTTGGGGCAATGGGGAGGAGTTGCTGCTGACGATGCACTGCTTACTCTAGAGCCCTTCTTGTGAACTGTGATCTCACCAAAGTAAGATGAGTAGAGCTTCTTGGTATGAGTGACTTTGAAGTGGATTCACACTGATGGTCATTCACCTTGGCTGCTGACTATGCTGGAAGCACATTCCCAAGTGTAGCAGGGAGGGGGTGGCAATATTTATTTCAGATCATTTGTATTTGGAAATCCTCAGTTTAAACACATGCCAAGTGGCAAGGGTCATTATCTGAAACCAGAATAAATATTTCCCCAAAGCCAGGCTTTGCAGGTTTACATCTTGTAAATGTACATGTATCTTCCAGCTGGAGACCTTCCATGCATGCTCAATCAAAGATGGAGGCAAAAAACATTTTCCTTTCACACTATCCATTGAAGGAATCTGACCCTAATCCCTAGCCTTCACTGCAGCAATGGGACCCACTGAAAATCAAGGGCCTGATATTGATTCAAGGCAGTCAGTGACAAAACTCTTAAGTCTTCAATGGGAACAAGATGAGTCTCAAATGAGAAGGCCCAAACCAGTCCCATGCAGGCATCAAAGTTAAACTCTGCTTGTTTTTATATATTATATACAAAAAATGTAAAAACATAAGGAGAAATTTTCTTGTAGGAGACTGCTACAATTGCAGTTCAAGTTCATATTGGCCTGCAAGATGAGTCAGAAATTGATTCTGATGACTGATCCTGAAATAGCTGCTGTGGTTGTCTGAAGGAATTTGTGGTCAGCTTGTTCTCTTTTGAACTAATTGTCGCTTTTCAGTGGGTCTCCCACTTGGCCTTATGTGAAAGCAAAGAAATGATGTACGTTAAAATATCAAGGCCACGGCCATTCTAAGATTGGCTGAGAATGTGCAAAACAACAGCATGGGAAATGTCTAAGCTTGGCCTGCTGTTAATGAATAATAATCACTGTTGCTCCACCCACATTCAGGCCTACCAGATCTGATTTCAGTGCTTCTGCCTTGATCCCCACAACTCTTACAGCTGTTTTAATTTCCTAACAGTATCTTCTGTCCCAGACTCCAAGACTACCAGTCATCACAAAGAGAAGAGGGAGGAACCCACACAAAGCAGATGTACAGTGTCTCGCTCAGTTACAGACTAGTCTTTGAATCCATCAGCCAACATAATAAACCTAGCTTTTTTGTACGTTTGAGACTCTTCCCATAGAGACTTTACAATTGCCTCTCTAATTCACTCTGCGGCATTAATATAGTTTAATCCAACATTAAGGCCATTTTTGGCCTGCAAGTGCTGGAAATCTTTGCATACCAAGGGACTAAAGAGAATTTGAGTCAGTGTTAAACAGAGCAAGTTTTTGCCTCTCTATGATGAATTTCACAAATCAATTTAATAGGAGAGTGTACATAGTACAGCATTTTCTGCACTCATGAATGTGAACTGTAGAGCAGTCACTGGAGCTTTTCAAAAAGAGACAGGCTAAACATCTGTCTTGGACGGCTTAGACAAGAAATCCTGCATCTTGGCAGGGGGTTAGACTAGGTGACCCTTAAGGTCCCTTCTAACCCTATGGCGCTAGAATTCTGCAATATGCAGGGTATCAATTCTAGAGGTCTTACACCTACTTAAGAGAGCTGCCTTCATCTGAAAACTTCTCATGCTTTCTGCAAATTAAGCAAAACCATCCTTCTTACACTGAAACCATGGCTGTAGGAGTTCCAGGAATTCTGGAAAGTCCCATTACATATAACATCTCAAAATTTCTTATGTTATTCATATGCACTTGACGCAGGGTTTTTCACATTATCTTCTGCTGGTTATTTTTACCAACCTCCTCTCAACATCAGCCTGCTCCCCTCCTCCCACCCCTGCATGCACAAACACATACAAGATGGTGTTGTGCACCCCAGCCATTTTTCAATCTTTTAAAGCTACCAACTGTGTGTACATAGGTTTTTATGCAAATGTATTTAGAACTAGTATGGGGTTCATTTACAAATTAAACTGGCTCTTACAGTAGCTAAGCATGCCATTGCTAGGCTTGTACAGTAGGAGAGAAAGAGAGAAACCATCTCCCTCCTCAATTCAAATTGTCTTTTGCAACATCAATGAAGGTAATAAATTGCTGTTTCACTGCAAAACTTACTGTGGCTAGGTTATCAAATAAACTATTGCTTGTCTTTCCAACAAAGTAATTACTTTTGAAATCTTCCAAGCTGTTTCTTGCTGCAGCCATTGCAAAGTTTGCATGGCTCTAGAAGTTGTCCAACTAAGCCAGAGTAGGCTGTGTAACAACTAAACTGTTGCTCACTTTTCCTACAAAACTGCCTTTGAAATATCTACATATGGCTGAAAAGCTCAAATCCAAACTCTTATCTTCCGGGCATATCTACACTGGTGGTAGAAGGTATAATTTCTAACTTGAACAGACACACCTATGCTAGCTCTGATTGAACTAGCATGCTAAAAATAGAAGTGTAGCTACAGTGGTGTGAGCAGCAGAAAAGGCTAGCCATCCCAAGTACAAACCCATCTGAGACACTAGGTACATAGAAGAGACCTCAGGAGGTCATCTAGTCCAATCCCCTGCTTAAAGCAGGGCCAACCTCAACTAAATCATCCCAGCCAGGGCCTTGTTAAGCCAGGCCTTAAAAACCTCTATGGATGTAGACCCCATCACCTCCCTAGGTAACCAATTCCAGTCCTTCACCACTCTCCTAGTGAAATAGTGTTTCCTGATATCCAAAGTAGACCTCCCACACTGCAACTTGAGACTATTGCTCCTTGTTCTGTCATATGCCACCACTGACAACAGCCAAGCACCAGCTTCTTTGGACCACCCCACCCCTAACCCTGCAGGTAGTTGAAGGCTGCTATCCAATCTCCCCTTACTTCTCTTCTGCAGATTAAACAAGCCCAGTTCCCTCAGTCTCTCCTCGTTAGTCATGTGCCCCAGCGCTCTGATCATTTCGCTTGACTCTCTCCAATTTGTCCACATACTATCTGTAGTGGGGGGGACCAAAGCTGGACAGAATACTCCAGATGTGACTTCACCAGTGCCAAAGAGGAGAATAATCACTTCCTTCAATATGCTGGCAATGCTCCTTCTAATGCAGCCCAATAGGCACACTGCTGACTTCTCATCCACTGTAATCCTCAAGTCCTTTTCTGCAGAACTGCTGCTTAGCCAGTAGGTCCCCAGCCTGTAGTGGTGCATGGGATTCTTCCTTCTTAAGTCCTTCTGCACTTGTCCTTGTTGAACCTCAGATTTCTTTTGGCCCAATCCTCCAATTTGTCTAAGTCACTCTCGACCCTATCTACCTCTCCCCCACTCACACCGCTGCAGCTACTACTCTATTTTTAGCAAACTAGCTGTGATTGACCTAGAATGAGGTGGTCTAAGTGAGCTGGAAATTACACCTTCCACCTCCAGTGAGACATACATTCAGTCACCACTGACATTTGCTCTGGGACGTAAACAGGCAACACACACAGATGTTTAGCCTATGGCATACTCTGAACACTTCATAGTCGGTATGTAGTAGGCCCTTCCTCTGAGCTGCCTGGCAGCTCAGTTCTATTACACAATTTCTTCCACCTCCTTTCTGATTATCAGCTCAGTTCTGTTGCTTTGTTTAGCCCCTTCTCTTCCCATGTGCCTGAGGCAGCTCAGTTCTCTGCTCCACTCCCTCTCAATTCTTCTAGTGTAGAGATATTAAAGAAAGTACTAACAGTGATTCCCCCAAGTGACAGTGACCCCCCAGTTTCACCAAGTACAAAAATCTTTTAGTTCTTGTTAAAACTTGTAAGCTCCTGTCTGCAGAACACATTGATTGTATCTGTCCTGTGAAAGATACTCTATTACTATGTAAAACTTACGAACAAGTTAATTGACTTTGTTCTTGTTGTAAACACTATGCTAGCCTTAAGCTGTAATTGATACAATGTAAACAAACAGACCCCTCACCCTCTGTGATTACAGGGCTGGGAGTCTCATACGAATTAACACACGCCGAAAGTGGTGGACAGAGTAAATATGAAATGTATGTTGATAAAGGCTTGATGTGCATGAATGGTTAGGTAGGTGCCAGCCTAGAAAGGAAGTATCCATTGGCTGAAGAATGTGTCAAGTGGATCACCAGACAATCCCCAGAGGGTAAACTGGGATCCACTCCATCACCTGGAAGGATGAAAAACACAAACATTGAACAGTGTGAAGCCACCAGGAATGTGCCATCTGCTGATTCATCCTGCTGTTGCTGACTCAAACAGCTCCCATAGACTAACATAGGAATTAATTCCTATAAGAATGAACTCCCAAGACTGAGGACTTTGAGTCTCTGGTTCTGCTGCCAGCCTTCAGGAGCATCAGGTGCATCTGAAAACAGACTCTGCTCCATCCTCATGACAGATACCCAGCCAGGAACTTGGCATGAGCAATTTCTAGGCTGGTAACTATAACATCTATATAGAACTTGAATGAATGATTGTGTGAATGTGTGTGTGTATACACATATATACACACAAAAATGTTGTTTGACTACTTATTCCTTACACACACACAATAAATTATGTATGTATGTATGTATGTAATAGGAATAAGTAGTCAAACAACATTGTTTACTTTTTTCTTTTGCTTTATTATATTTACAATAAATGTGGCATCTTTGCCTTATCCCTCTTAATAAGATCCTGCTGGTTATTATATTGGTATAACACTAGTAACCTTCCCCTTTCACTGACAGTCTATCACCCATCCTGCCTTCAGAATTATTCTCCAGCAAGCATTCTCCAGCTGGCATTGTATTTCCTCCCATAGTACTCTGATTTGTGTTGAGCATCTGTGCAATTCCCCCCAACCCCAGCCTTTAATTACTTATTTACAGCAAAATAAAGTTGCAAGCTCTCAGGCCTTGGCTATACTTGCAAGTTAGAGCACATTAAATCAGCCCTAAGCGTCCTAACTCCTGAGGTGTCCACATTGGCAAGGCACTTAGAGTGCCTGAATTGTTTCCTTATTTCCTTGTGCGAGTATTGTAGTTTTAAAATCAGAATCTCCATCAAGCACTCTCAAAACTACAATACCCACACGAGGAAATAAGGAAACAGATCAACAGAGCCAGACATGTACCCAGAAGCCGCCTACTGCAAGACAAACCGAAGGAAACCAACAGGACTCCACTGGCCATCACATACAGTTCCCAGCTAAAACCCCTCCAATGCATCATCAGGGATCTACAAACCATCCTGGACAATGATCCCACACTTCCACAGGCCTTGGGTGGCAGGCCAGTCCTCGCCAACAGACAGCCTGCCAACCTGAAACATTCTCACCAGTAACTGCACACCGCACCATAATAACTCTAGCTCAGGAACCAATCCATGCAACAAACCTCGATGGGCCAATTCCACCCACATATCTACACCAGCGACACCATCACAGGACCTAACCAGATCAGCCACACCATCACCGGTTCATTCACCTGCACGTCCACCAATGTAATATACGCCATCATATGCCAGCAATGCCCCTCTGCTATGTACATTGGCCAAACTGGACAGTCGCTACGGAAAAGGATAAAACGGACACAAATCAGATATTAGGAATGGCAATATATAAAAACCTGTAGGAGAACACTTCAACCTCCCTGGCCACACTATTGCAGACCTTAAAGTGGCCATCCTGCAGCAAAAAACCTTCAGGATCAGACTTCAAAGAGAAACTGCTGAGCTTCAATTCATCTGCAAATTTGACACCATCAGCTCAGGATTAAGCAAAAACTGTGAATGGCATGCCAACTACAAAACCAGTTTCTCCTCCCTTGGTCTTCACACCTCAACTGTGAGAACAGGGCCTCATCCTCCCTGATTGAACTAACCTCGTTATCTCTAGCTTGCTTGCTTATATTTATTTACCTGCCCCTGGAAATTTCCACTACATGCATCTGACGAAGTGGGTATTCACCCACGAAAGCTCATGCTCCTAAACGTCTGTTAGTCTATAAGGTGCCACAGGATTCTTTGCTGCTTTTGTAGCTGGAAAGGCATTGGTCTAATAAGACATATTACCTCACGCACCTTATCTCTAATATCCTGGGACGACGACAACTGCCACCACAACCACAACACCACTACAAAAGCATTAAGTGCTATGCTAATCTAATCAGGGTAGGGAACCATACTATGCATACAATCAAAACGCTCCAGTTTAGAATACTGAATACTACTCCCAAACTAACTACAGACAAAAATTTGCAGGAAGTTTCCAGCAAAATTCTTGAAAATGAATAGATTTAGGAAACCCATAATCTGCTCATAGATAATTCACAATCAGGAAAAAAAGATCGCTAGTAACACATTCTGTTAATTCTATCGTTCTCCAAGCTCTACATGCCAGTGTGTCTATGCATTTTAGACAGAGGTGAATTTTGATATGGTCTCATTGGTATTGAGGCTTTTGTGGTCAATAAGGGGAAGGGGGTAGTGGCAGGGAGCAGGTCAGAAGGAATAGAATATGATCTGCCTTTCATCAGGTCTATTTCATGGAAGAAGCGAAAGTCATACCTTGCCAACAGATATCCATATTGCTTTTGGTACTCCAAACAGAGGGTGGGGAGATGGAGCAAGTTCCCAGTGGAGAACAGTTTAAATCCTACAACCCATTACGTCCAAGAGAGACTTCCAGTACAAGATAGCTTTCCAATCAACTCATGTTGACAGGCACCCTCAGGTTTAATGAGCCAGCACAAAGGCATGGTCCTAAACACACACTCTTCTATTTATATCCAGGGTGGGTTAATGAAGCAGTGGCTTTTTATTTGGTTCCCTCATTGCTGGGTTATCCATTAACCCATTTAACACAGCCATTTTGGAAATGTTGGTCTCCATTCTCTGCTAAGAAATAAAGGACTTCCTTATTCCCAAGAATGATTTTAAGCCCACCCCAATGAGATCTGTGGAGGATTTATGCACCCAAACAATGGGTGTTTTCACTCTGTTCTCACATACAGCCGCTCACTGAGAAAAGAGGTTTCAGCTGCATCAGATCCACAGTTCTGGTTCCCAGTTCACCTAGATTAAATTAACTCCAGTGCTGTTGGCTCAGAGTCATTAAGTACCAATTAAGTTAAGTGGTGCACACGGCACTGTGCCAGTCCTCTGTACTGGGGTGAGCTTCACCCGCAAATGCCCTAGGCCCACGTGAAGTCAAAGGGAGTTCTGTGGAATGCAGAAGAGCATTAGAGTTAGAGCCTGCAATATATTACCCTACCAAAAAGGTCTGTGAACTCTATTTGTAATGAAATCCTCCAGTTGAATTTATTGAAATTATCTGCTGCTGCCTTTGTGATCTTACCGCATGTGTGTCAAAATACTGAGGATACTGGTGGCTGAAGTCAAGTTACTGCTGCAGAAGCTGAGCTCTGAACAGTTAACTACAAGAAAAAAACACAAGAAACTGTTTTGCAAACCTCCATGCTTCTGCAAAAGCTGAACACTCATTTTCAGCTGTTTGGCACCAGGTCTGAACAATTCTGAACAGCTGACAAAGTGATCAGGACACCAAGCTTTAGAAATAGATGAGCCCCAATGGGGCAGTAAAGCTTGCCTTTAAAAACAGGCAGCATTTGGTCAAACAGAAGTAGTTTTATCTAACTTTATTTTGGGATTCTCTTAATATGAATCAAGCTTCATGTGCACTGTCAAAAATACAGATGGTATTTTTATGATACTATCTGAGCAAAGACATTTTGAAAGATCATGTTTGCGACAAGCCATTTCCAGTCTGAACCCCAGAAAAACAGTTAAAAACAGTGTTTAAAAAGTCTCCTTCCTATTATGCATTTAGATCAGAATCAAGGCTGAAGCTGTATCCCTAACCCATACAGTTGTACCTAGCCACAACATAGCAACATATTTTGAATGCGAGATCCCATCAGCACTTATATTTATGCAAATACCAAAGAAAAGAAACCATATAACTTACTATCTGATCTCTTTGTCCTTACACTTAGAAACAGAAGACTAGGAAGTAGAAACTACTTCTCCAAAGCTCAGAGAAAAGCAGGCAGACAGACAACAAAGACTCAGACACAAACTTCCCTCCACCCAAAGTTGAAAAAATCCAGTTTCCTGATTGGTCCTCTGGTCAGGTGCTTCAGGTGAAAGAGACATTAACCCTTAGCTATCTGTTTATGACACAAAGCTGAAGCTGTATCCCTAACCCATACAGTTGTACCTAGCCACAACATAGCAACATATTTTGAATGCGAGATCCCATAAAGGGAAAGTAGGCAAAGTTACATTTGAACACTGAAAATGAAATCAATTAGAAGGGGGTGGAGGGTTAGTCTTCATTTTTCTAGGTATGCATTATCTAGTTCTAGGCTTGATTACTGAAGCTGAAATCCCTGAGGCTCATGAAAAGTTCTGTATTGGAACATAGCCTGTGTCTGTGGACTGCATAAAGTAGATTGTAGTCAGGCCACAGGAATGACAGCAGCAAGGCCATTGTAGCTGCAGTGAGTCTAATGTGGTGTTCGGTGACCACTTTAGTGCTTAAAGTTCTTGCAAGAGGCTCTGTGTGAATCTGTGTCCAGTTCCAATTGGCAGTGTCTGTGCATAACAAGAGCTTCACAGCACCCCACCCAGACTCCATCTGGAATGCTCAGCTCTGAAAGGCTCAGTCCCCAACACCACATCGAGGTCCACTAGCCATAATCCCTACATCCTGAGAGTCCAACTATAATCATTGGACATGGACACCTACTCAGGTGGTCTAGACTTGCTTTTATGAGAAGGAATTCTGTCTCAGCTCCAGCACTGAAACTCCATTGACTTACATTGTGGTGGAGAGAGGGAGAATCAGTGTTCACTTTGTTTTCTTGATTGATAGAAAGATCCCCCCCTTCATAAGTAGCCAATTGCACAATTTAAACCTACCATGTTCACATTTTCATCCAGAAACCACAGCTTCTCTTAGAATTAATTTCCTCACTGGTTTCAAACAATGGGTGGGTATTTAATTACTTGCGTGTGGATTGTATGACAGAGTCATAGCCACAGCTGAATGAGGGCAGCTGTGTTGTTAACTAGTAAAAAATGAGGAGGAGTCAGGACTCCTAGGCTCTACTCCTGGCTCCGGAATTGACTTTGTGCAAGGTATTTTGGCCCAAATACTGAAACTTGAGAGCCTTGAGCTAGCCACCCAAGGAAGTGGCCAATAAATTCAGACTACTTATTTAGTTGCCTAAATTGGAATTGACATGCTTAAGTGAAAACATTTGGGCATTCATTTCTTGCCAATCTGTAAACTGCAGTTAATGCTTACCGCCCCCCCCCCCAAGCATGGTGAGGAGGGATAGCTCAATGGTTTGAGTATTGGCCTGCTAAACCAGGATTGAGAGTTCAATCCTTCAGGGGGGCCACTTAGGGATCTGGGGCAAACTTGGTACTTGGTCCTGCTAGTGAAGGCAAGGGGCTGGACTCTGACATTTTGGGGTCCCTTCCAGCTCTATGAGATAGGTATATCTCCATATATCTCAGCATGTACATTGAACTAGTGGTGCTTCTGCACCCCCGGCTTGAAGTGGTTTTCCCATTATATACACAGTGGTCACAGTTTAGTTCAATGGCTCTCAGCAACTCCACTATAAAAATTGTTCCAGCACCCCTGCACACATGAAATTGGTGAGGCTTTGTAAGACTGCTTTCAGCGAAGTGATGAGATCCTCAGGTAGAAGTCATTATGGAAGCACAAAAAGTATTAAAAAATAAAATTCTCAGGGTTTTATACTGCTGTCCATAACCACAGAACCTGAGAGCCTTTCATGTTAAAAAAAATAGTGGAGTCCCTTGTGGACTTCAGGAATCTCTGGCGCTTCTCCCTTTGGGGGACAAAAACAACCCCTCCCCACCCCACACACACACTCCTCTGCTTGAGGTGTTTGTTTGGGTTTGCATGGGAAAGTTATTGCTATGAAAGGACAGTGATGATTAAACACAGGCAATGTTTCAGCAAATCTACCTAGTGTGCCCGTTTCCTACATCTCCAACACAGACATGAACAGGGACTTTCAGTTTTGCAGATTTTTTAGCTAAGATTTGGCTTTTCTATATCAATATATAGAAATTATAGAGTTCAAAAGTAAGATTTGATTTGGTTCACCCTTTGGTATTGAGAATAGGCAGTTGCCAGATTTACTGGGACTGATTCTGTAGAAGTGCTGGTAGAAGGATGAATTAAGAAGTTTCCCTGTGCTGGATTTACTTTACAATGCACTAGAGCTTCTAAGCACTAGTTACAGCCACTGCATTGGGAGTGGGCGGCAGATGATGTTCTCTCCACAATATTAGAGTGATTAATACATTGAAATATGATGCAGGGAATGGGTTCATTTATTGCCAGTATTTATGCCCCATTTGGAATAGAGGGAGGGATTTTTGTGCCTATTCAGTAACAGACATTAGAACGAATTAGAATGAGTCAGTCTAGCAGACCCCATGGATCTTTAATGTGGGGCAGGAGCTGTGTGTTTGGTGGATCAAATAAGTGCAAATGCAAAACTAGATTGGTGAGAAATTAGTGGTTCATACATCAACATCTAGGTTTTAGTAATGTGTGTATTAATGGGCTCTATATTGATGTACTAGAAGTATTTTTCTGCTGTCACTTAAAACACAGGTCATTGAGCTTACATGAGAAGGGAAGAGGGTGTTAATGCAATTTCATTTACAGATTAGTCCTAATGAAGAACTGTTACATAGAAGTTGCCATACACAATAATGCCCCTGACAAATTGTTCAGTACTAAACTAGAAGAAATTGCTTCCTGACCCTGGTAAACAATCCAGGATATCTGATTGCCAGTATTGTATTAACCTACAAAGCCAAAAACCCTACTAAGATAATACAATCAAATAATGTGGGATGACAGCATCTCACCTGCATTCCGTGACATTTTGCAATTGCTAGAGGGGCATTTGAGAATTCTTTGCCTTTGCTGATATGTCTGATCACAATCAACTGTGAAATTAAACATGTAGAATAAAGTCTGTTATATCTGGGTAATCTATTCTACTGTTGATTTTGGTATTCTAGAGCATGGTGCATTTCTGGATCCCACATCTACCTGCCTTTGGCTTTCACAGTTAACCAAATATTCTTTCTACTAATGATCATCTTCTCTTCAGATTACTTTGCAGACTTTCACTAATGCAAAAATTCTATGAGGTGGCAGCTACCTACCTCTATTTTACTGAAGAGGAAACTGAGGCAAAGTGACCAAGATATACTCTTCAGGGATCTAAGAGTATATAAATAAGGGCTTTACTTCCAGTGGTGTAGAGTACTGCAGACTAGTGGAAATCAAATCAGTGTTGAAGTCAGTGAAAAAATATCTGGTGCTGAGCCGTAGAACAAGGTAGGATGGCAAAGTAGACATTTGCCTTTCCTAGAGCCTGCTCTTGTGAGATTCACAGTTCACTTTTACTGATCAACCCACTGTCAACTGCTGGGTGCTTTGGACCCTGATCCTGCAATGAGGTCCACCCATGCCTGTTTCTTGATGGGTGTCAGCCCTACAAAATCCCTATCACCTAGGGAACACTAGTCGTGTAGAGTTTTAGAATGCTAGTTATCTCCCTCTGCTGGCATAGATAATTTTTATGCTGAAGTTTTCCCACTAACCAAATTCAGAGGGATTAAACAAAGACATAAGAGGTCTTTTTAAAAAAGAGTAGACCACACTGAAGGAAAGAAACTGGATACTGTCTGAATCAAGCACAAGCAATTGGAGAATGAAAAAGTATGAGGACCATATGACAACTGGCATATGAACAGCAAGTGGTTGAGAGACTGCATACTTTTCCCAGAAATAAATCCAAGAGATGTAACTTAGACCCTAGAATCAAGTATTATGCACAATAGTCTAGAGCTGTATCAAATGCTGTGACTGAAGAAGAGTAAATAGAAGATAAATTGAGATTTTTCAAAATATCAGGAGTCAAAATTAGTCTAATTTAATTCCAAACTCATTGAATAAATAAGAAGTTTGGTCTTGTTTTCCTACATGGTATTCTCTGAATTACTGAGGCACTGTGCATGCCTAAGACTGAAATAAATTATTAAACAATAGGGAAGTCTGAACCCATCAGTAAGAAGCACCTACTTCTATCAGGCATTACTTGCCTATCAATTGTGCAGTAGTAAGTTACTTTTAAAAAAGTGACTAATATGAATAGCCAGGGAATGGGTTATACACAGAGGAACAAAGATGAGGCAGAGGTACTATTACAGTATTTCAGTTTTGAATAGATCATTTAAAAACATGGACTATTCTACTGGTAATTCGGGGTTAAAAAAATCTAAGTTACATAGATTTTAGAGCATTTTCTACAGCATTTTGTTCAATTTCTAGAGAACCCCCTGTGGGCAACATTCCTATTAAATTCTCTAGGGCTTTTCATCCGAGTCTGCTTTTCAAATGCTTCAATGACAGAATGCTGATGCTAGGACTGATACTGTGAGAGAGGGAGAAGAGGAAGTTGTTAGGAAGTGATCACGCAATGCTGACATATTCATTTGCACCTGTGCTACACGCTGAAGTCATTACTAACCCCAATCTCTCTCCCTTTTTAAAGAAAAATGTTGAGAGAATTCTCATGTGAAGACCCTGATTAATAGCCTTTGAGATTGAACTTCCCTCTGTTGAACAGAGCCCAGGCAGTTTCCCCACATTGAAATGTCAAGAATACAGCTGGTTAGGAACCCCTGGAACAAAAATTCCAGAAGTCCAACATAATGAAATGTTTTGTTCCAAAACAAAAAGTTCTTAAAAGTTTCCCAAGTTCTGAAATGAAGTTTGAGCAGAAAAAGGGTTGGGGAAATCAAAACATTGTTTCAATGTTGAGTTCAATTATAAAAAAAATTCTAAACAAAGTGCTCTTTGAAAAAAACAAACGTTCTGATAAAGTTGAAATGCTTGGTTTTGTTTTTTCATTGACATGGTCCCACAGAATGTTTCAATTTTGACAGATCAGTATTTTCCAATACCAAAACATTCATCAACTCTAGGCAAGAGATAGGTGCATGTGGAGACAGAACTAAGCTTCCTAGCTGAGACTGCCAACAGATACCAACATTTGGTAGAAGTTTTTCAATCTGGGATGAAGGCCAAAAAACCTAATTTCCCCAAACAGCTATCAGCCCTGGTAACAACTTACACTTGCTGCCTCCTGGAGCTGGTTCAAACTGATAATTTCAGGTGATGAAGTCACTGAGCCATGCATTTCCCCTCGCTAGCCCAAATTCCAAGGCAAGAGGAACTATGCCAGGGCCAGCAGCAAGGAGAATCGGAACCCTTTTAGGGTATGTCTACACAGCAATTAGAAACTCGGGGCTGGCCTGGGCTGCAGGTCCTGTTTCATTACTGTGTAGACACCTGGGCTTGGGCTGCAGTCTTGGCTCTAGGATCCTGTGAGGTGGGAGAGTCCCACAGCTTGGGCTCCAGCCCAAGCATAGAGGTCTACACAGCAATGGAACATTCCCCACAGCCTGAGCCCAAGAGCCTGAGTTAGTTGGCATGAGCCAGCCATGGGTGTGTAGTTGCTGTGTAGACATACCCTCAGAGAAACAAGATGGTGAGGTAATATATTTTATTGGACCAACTTCTGTTCAGTGAGGAACAAGATTTGAAGCTTACACAGAGCTCTTCTTCAGCTTGCCTCACCAACAGAAGTTTGTCCAATAAAAAATATATTACCTCACACCTTGTCCCCCTGATATCCTGGGACTGACATGGCTACAACAGCACTGCATACCACAGAGGCTTTGCAGTTTAAGTAATTTTCATGATGTTTCAGCCAAAGGCTAAGCCTGTGCAATAGGGGGAAAAGAGACTCAAAATCCAGACTGTCACAGATGGATGCCATACAGGTTATTTTTATCTCTGCTCCTTTCCTCCTCCTCACCACAGTGTCTTAAATAGTATGCGATCCTCAACGCTGAAGTTGAAGGGGACTCTAAGCCCTCAGTGTTTGAATGGATTTGAAGGTAGGCAAAACATGTTCTTTAAATCAGGACCACCACACAAAATACGTTCTGTTATGTGCAGCCAAGTTTCCAAACTGTCTCTGCTCAACAGCACCTTCCGTAACAGGGTGACCAGATGACAAAGATAAAATATCAGGACACTGGGGTGGGCAGATGAAAAAAGCCACTGGAGTGCCCCTCCCCCCCCCCATTGCCAGGCAGCACAGCCCTGTCTCCACCCAACTCTATGGTGGCCGCAACAGCTGAGAGTGCCCCAGCCCAGAGCTGCCAAGCCCAGGTGCTGTGCACTGCTGGATCCCTGGAGCAGCCTGGCTCACTTCCTAGCTGCCCAACCCCTCCAGGCCAGGCCACTCCATGAGCCATGGGCATGGCGCAGGAGGCCCAGGCCTGCCTCACCTTCTACTGGGGGCTCGGGCAGAGGGAGCCACTGCGGGATCTCTGTCAGGCCATGCTCACCTTCCTGGAGAAGCTGGAACAGTTCACAGAGTGAGTGCTGGGAGCCACCCCCTCCCTCCAGGCTTGTGCTGCCATACAGCTGATCAGTGCAAGCCTGGGAGGGAGGAGGAATGCAGCATGCTTGGGGAAGAGGCGGGGATTTGGGGAGGGATCCAATGGGGTGGGGGGGCGGCGAGAGCCCCTCCAGGCTCCGCCTGTGCAGGAGCGGAGGGCAAAATTGCTTATTTGTCCAGTGTCCTGACCAAACATCGGTCAGGACACGGGACAAACAAGCAAATATCAGGACAGTCCCGATAAAATGGGACATTTGGTCACCCTTTTCCATAATAATAAGTGTGAATAGCTCTTTGTTGTTGTTCTGGCATTAAATACAGTGTTAGAGTGACCAAAAAATAAATAAAAAAGAGCAAGTGGTAGGAGGCTGGGGAAAATTAGGGAAAGGTTCTGAATCTAATATAATGTAATTTGTTGCTCCAGATGTTGCCCTATATGTCTTTGAAGCACTATCCAGAAACAGAGCAGCAGAGAAAAAAAGAAATCCTGTATTGCCCTCACAGTGAGTCTATTATTTGTTTAGGCACTGAATGCCTTCGGGAGCAAACAGGAGTTGTTAACTAAGGAGGCCCTGCCGTGACAACTTTGGCATTTCTTATCCAAGTCTCATTTCCAGCATTTAGAACAGAACAGGCCTGCGTGAGGAGAAGCTTTTAGCAGCAGTGCAAACTAAGGGTCTGCTCCAAGGCCCATTGAAGTCATTGTGAGGCCCTGAGACTCCAACCTGCTAGATTTTCAGTGCAAATCCAATGACGGGATAAGGGAGTCAACAGCAGGAAGCTATTTAAAAGGCTGAAAACAAAGAGTTGCTTATCACAATGGGGAGTTTCTGATGGAAAGACACTGGGACAAGAATTTCATCAAATGTCACTGACCTTAAGTAGGTGGGTGACAAGTGTGGATACCATTAAGGGTGGTTTATTAGCTGACAATGTCAGTTCAAAAATTAGTCTCTTGACAGTACATTGATTCCAGAATTATAAGTTTTAGTCCTGTTAACAGTGGCTCAAACTCTCTCTTTTTTTTTTTTTTTTTTTTTTTTTTTACTAGTGATCCCTTTCACATAGCAAGCCTCTGAGTGCAACCCTCCCTCTCTGGCATCAGGGAAGTTGCAGTCACTTGCACCACTACAAACTCATTCTGCTGTTGACTGTCCTCCACCAGATATGCTAGTTGAATCACTGATTGCATCTCGCCCAATATTCATGGCTGCAATAGGCACACAAATGAGTTGCTACACAATACAAGTCTATCCTTAAACTTCAGAACACTTTCACAGTCATTTTACTTTTATGGCTGAACTTCAGTTATTCTATTAATCATTCACCTGATTTTAAGATGCTGGGTTTCTCGTGTTAACATTTCTCTTTTGCAGCTAGAATCATGAAAGATGACACATTAACCGAGGCATAGTTTGCTAGCTTTGACTTGCTACAAAGCTGTGGCTAGTGTATTACTGCAATCAATGTTCAAAATAGAATTATTCTCCATTTACTCCAAATATTCTTACCCCAAATTCCCCCCCCACACACACACATAGCTTAGAATTGTTACCAATGTTAAGTGTTGGGAGGTTTGAAGATATTTTAATGATCATTAAAACAAGGAGTCCGGTGGCACCACCAGATGTATTTGGGCATAAGCTTTTGTGGGGGAAAAAAATTTTTTTTCAGATGTATGATCATTAAGGTCCCAATCCTACAAGCTATCCAGAAGGGCAGATCCTTATGCCCAAGTGAGCCTCTAATAGCCTTTCACTGGTTTACATCCAATGTTGCCTTTTCACCCTTCCCATTTGCTTACACAAGTATTTTTGGTGTGTATTTGTGGTTCTAAGTGTGCATCTCTATGAAAATTTATGGTAATTTCCTAATAGAATCATGGGTGGTCAGTCACTTTAGGTGGAGGGATCGTGACAAAACATTTCCAGCTATGCTTTGAAAAGGGTAAATCCAGGGCAACAGATTTCAAGAGAAGATATTAATGAGTCGAGCTGGGATAATTCCTACAGGTTTTGTCCTAAAAACAGGCAATTGAATTTACATAAGTGTTGTGGAGAATTAGTGTAAATATATCTGTTTACCAATGAAACTAAAATCTGTTCATTTGCAACCAAAACAAATTTTTAAACAATTCTATTGTCAAACAAAATAATGAGTTCAGGATATTTGCTAAATGCTATCAACATATGACAGAGTATCCCAGTGGAATATTCAAAAAATGTACTGAATATATTAAGTGACAAACAAGTCAATAGTTCACTCAGGAGTAATAACATCTTGGCCTCAAGTTAGAGGATGTTCTATCACACGCAGAGATTGAATTTTACATTCAGGTAAAATTCACCAGCATCCAGAAGTGCAGACAAAAACAGTAATTCAGTATTCAGTAATGACTAAAACTAAAGGCTTGAGCAGCAGACATTATTCCTTATTGTTATTGCTGTGTAAGTGGAAGCACTTACCTGTAAGTGTAAAGTCTATTAATGATTTCACTAGCCTGTCTGGTACTGACTGAATGTATCACCCTTCCTCATCCCTATATGCAGCAGAAGTGGCAAAATTTAACATCTACACAAGTCTGTCCAGCCCCCTTCTGTTTGAGCTCAGTTCCATGCCTCTGTTTGAGCAACATATCCAAACCTCTGTGAGCCATTGTTGCTAGGGTGGAAGTGACCACAAGATTAGTAGAATTACACTTTCATTGGTCAGAAGTGACTGTACTTTGATATGGCCAATTTTGAACAAATTTTCAAACATTAATATGACTACATATATCTGGGCAACGTATCCCACTAATTTTGTGTGTGGCCTACTCAAGCAGTAGCAATAGAACTAATCAGTGAAACAAACCCTGTTTCCTTCACAAGCAACATCTGAGCAGATTTTTCATGCCGATAAAAAATACGAGTTTATCTGCTCTCTCCTTTTTGCTCCTGTCACCATGGTGAAACTCAAACATCCACTCAGGCCCTCTTTCTGCACCAGATGAAATGGCATTCCTCGCCTTTCCAAGGGTTCCATAATAATTAAACATGGTTCTCAGGGTTTTCATCCTAAACAGCAATATCAGGCAAGAATGTCTGAACTCAGACTTTTCATGTTCCAAAATACATTTACAGCAACAGGAGTCTTCCACTGGTTACAACAGGCTTTTGATCAGGGCCTGTGCAGGGACGTGTCTGGCAAACTGGTAGGCACTCATTGCAACATAGCCCTTAGTAGACGACATTCGTACTGACAATCTGTTATCTAGCGTCTCTATGGAATGCTAATTTTTGGTAGCTTCTCTGGATGCAAAATAAATTGAAGTAAAAACAGAATCCTTACTTCTTGGTTTTCCTTAAAGACATGTTTGGTATATTTGAGAATTCTCTATTATTTGGACACCAAAAGTAATTAAATACACACCTAACCAAACTTCTGATCTTTTAAAGTTACATTATCCTCCCTTTCGGAATAGGGCTAACTCTGTTTTATCCTGGGTTGTCCCTAAATAAATACTGAACCGGTAAGTTTGGTTACTTCAATGCAATTATCTATCTGCATAACTTTAAGAACACACCTAAGGCTAGAAGGCTCAACACCTTGCAGGACTGAATCTATATTAAATACAAATGATGATGAGATGCAAGTTATGAGCATCTTCCATTAAACCTTTAACAGCTGAGTTTGTTTTCAGGCCTGGCAGGAGTTACTGTTGTGTTCTCCAGCACAACTAAAAAATACTTGTGTGTTCTCTCCCACTCTCAGCATGTTTTCTGATATTTTCCATAATGTTGTCAGCTAGGCCTCAGCCTTGTGGGAAACAGAAGCAAGCCCTTTCCTCTGAACTCAGACCACACAGACAGAAGGCTAAATAGAGCCAAATGCATCTTTGGGCAAAGGCCATTGAATCTAAGCATTTTTTTATTCAATTCTGAGTACAAAGAACATCCTATTCCCCTCCAGATTCTTTCCCTCCTACTCTCCCACTGCCCCTCCCCAAAAAGCACTGTAAATATATAAATCTTTTCCAGAAATTAAGTCCAAGATGTAAGAATGGGCTGTGATCCAAAGTCAATCTGCCTTTCTAAGAATTAAACACTACTGTACTCTGCATGATGCAAGCTCACACTGTAAATACTGCTACTTGGAAAGAGAAGAATTGCATCTTTAGGGCAGATCCTGAGCTGGTGTTGGTCAGCTCAACACCACTGATTTCAGTGGTGCTACACCCATTTATAGTGGCTGATAAGTTGGCTTTTTGACATTGTTGGTTTTTCCCTCCTTGATGTTACCCGGACTTTGTTAATTATATTCAAGGATGTGGATACTAACCTATCATAGGTACTGGTTTTAAAATGAGTTTTGCAGGCTGTGGGTAGCTTAAAGTACAAGTGCATTCTCGCAAAAAATAGAGCTAAATATTTGAGATATGAGTCATTACATACTAAAAGTAAGATCTTATTTCTCCTAAAACTACTAATGAGGTAGAAGCCATTACCAAATGCGATTTCCCATCCCGTGATATTTACCTTGACACTGTTTGCTTTATTCCTTGCACAATAATTCAAATGAGAGAAATAGCTCTGTTTAACTGTTGCAAGCATTTGAGTGTTACACCAGTGCAATCATTTTTTCCACCATACTTTCTCCAGGAGTATTTTTTTTTAAATTATGCAGAATTTCCCCACTATCACCACAGTTATATGTTAAAAGTGTAAGAGAAAGCCTAGTGTTCTCAGGCCAGGATAGGAACATCTGAATTCAGTCACTGATCAACTTTGGGCAAGTCATCACTCTGCTTCAGTTTCTCTACATTTAAAGCAGTTAGATGAACAGCATTTTTAAAGCACTATCATTATAGCATTAGAAAGAGCGAAAGGAGCTACAGCTACAGAAGGCTAGACTCGGGTTCATTGACTTTCCTGGCAGTTACTGATAGCCACTGCTCAGTGAGCCAGCCGTGAGAGCCATGCTACAATTGTCAGCAGTAGAGCAGGTCAGACCTCCTAGCTCCCACCCATACAGGCCTGTATTCTGAGCCTGTGCACACACTTCCTCCAACTTTGTTAATTGCTAGGCCAACATTCATGGCTCTCTCTAGGATTAGCAAAGAAAAACAAGCCAACCCCACTCACCTTAATCAGAGGGATGGGAAATCCTTTAGCATCCAACTTTGTGCCCTCCAATGGGAAAAAAGTCTATTGACAGTTTCTCCTAACAATGCAATCCCCAAAACTAATTTCTCTTGACATTTTGGAAATTTTACAATAAAAAAATTACATAATCTTGAAAATCCACTTCCCATAAACTCATACTACTTCACACCTACCTAACTAACCATAGCTGTAAATATCTTAGCTCTTGCATATTTTTCAGTTTAGTCTATAGTAAACATCGGAATTGGGTGAATACAACAACCACTCAAGACTCTTGGCTTCCATTTGAATTTGTACTGTAAGTACTATGGTAAGCGATCTTCATTCTTTAAGAAAATGTCCAATGTCTAAGGAAGAAAGAGCTCTCCTCTCCCAAGGAACTTTCAGAGATTACATTTGTCCTGCCTACACAGCATTGGAGTGCTGTATCAAGTTCTGGGCACAAAACTTTAAAAAGAGATGGAAATCAATGGGAGATAATTCAGAGGAGAGCAACAAAAATTATAAGAGGTTCAGAAAACCTTCAAGGAAAAAAAAGTTAAAAACTGGGCATGTTTAGCCTTGAGAAAGTCAGGAGGGTGGGGTGAAACACCTGATAAGTCTTCAAATATGTTAAAGAGGCTGGTGATCCATTCTTTATGTCCACTAGAGGCAGGACAGGAAGTAATGGGCTTAACTTGCAGTGAAAAGTTTAGGTTCGATATTAGGAAAAACCCAGCTAAAAAGGGTAATTAAGTTCTGAAATATAATTCCAAGGAAGGTTGTGGGACACTCCTCACAGGAGGTTTCTAAGAACAAGTTGGACAAAAACCACTTACTGGGGATGATCTAGGTTTACCTGGTCCTACTTTAGAGCAGGTCACTAGATTTATTGACCTCTTGAAATACCTTCCAGCCCTACAATTCTATGGTTCTGTGTTCCCTTCATCACGAAATTAGTGACAGAATGAATTAGGCTTCATACCTGTGCTGTTTCAGTACATATATTCTGAGTGTTCTCAGAGGCAGCATTTGGGACTTTTCCTTTTATAGCCACGAATGTGTGTCATGCCAGAGTGCTTGAAACTGGACATTCCAAATGAGAGATAAAGTGACAATGTAACTCCAGAGAAACCACTATTTCTAACTGAGAAGCAGGAGAAGATGTGTATCAATTTTACTGACTACATATGGCTGTTCTCCACCCCAACTCCAAGACATCCTTAGATCTGTTTAGAACAATCTGATATCCCCAAAAATCCATTAGGGTTTTTGTGGGAGGACAGAAGGGGATTGCCAGTGGGAAAACTGGAGATTCAAATCATAAAAGGGGTATTTCAGATAAAAAAGTGAGATGTTTTTGTATGGAAAGAGGTTTGGTCACAGGATGGAAGAGTGAATGGTTCTCCCTCAAAAGCCACTGCCCGTCAAGCTCCTACCAAACCTAAGCCATAAGATAAAGTTGCTCCCTCCTCTATAACAGGGATGTTAGGGGAGCATACCTAACCCTCCTCTCTGTGTGAAATCCTGCATGACCCAAATGATCTTGGTTCTACAAGGCTCAATAAATCTCAGTGTTTAAAATGCTATGAGATTCTCAGAGGAGGAAAAAGATATATGTGTAAAGTGTTCATCTGCTGCAAATTCTCCCTGCAGGTGTTCATGATTCCCCATTCCTACCATGCTCTTTTTTCATTCATTCATTGACTGAGAGTGTTACTAGCCCTTCACCCTCAGTTCATGTGCATCAAAACAAGCTGAGAGGCAACAGAAAATATTCATGCAAACAATTAACAGCCCGGGAAGGGAATGAATGCATGATTTTTGGAATCACTTTTTTTACCCTCCTCGGAGTGGCAATACCACCTCATATGTAAACAGCAGAAAAATCAATAATTCAGAGTCCAGGTAATGGGTACATTATACAAAGTCACTTCATACAGTTTTCATGAATTAAATATGGATACAGAAGCCTCATTTAGGCACTCAACTTTAAGAATTTGGGCCTTAATATTTTCTTCATTTAAGAAGAGAGGAACACACTTTAGTAGTGCAAACAGGTTTCACATTCTTACCTTTAAATCCAGTCAGGAAGGGGTTCAAAATGTCTCATTTCTCTTCTGTTCCCACCAGACAAAAGATAAAGGGCTGTTTAGCTATTTAAACCTTAAAGTAACCAAGAAAATAAAATGGGTGGATTTTGTTTGCTCTGAAAACATTTTCAAGAAACTCATTCTAGAAATAATTTACTAAAACAATGTAACCTTCTCATGTATTTCCTTTTTGGAAATGGAATCAACTTTCAAATAGGCAAAATATGGTCCCCTCCATATGGGGACCAAGCATAAGAATTAAGAGAGTCATTCTCCAGCCTACCTCATAATGCCAAATAATTTTTTCAAAAACTAAAACCAAAACCAACCAGATCCAGTCCCTGGCTCCATGCATCTGTCATAAACAGATAGTTAAGGGTTAATGTCTCTTACCTGTAAAGGGTTAACAAACAGGGACCCCAAACACCTGACCAGAGGACCAATCAGGAGACAAGATAGTTTAAAATCTCATGGGAGGGAAGCCTTTGTTTGTGGTTTGGCTTCGTTCCAAGTCCTCGACGGGGCTAGAGGTGTAACCAGGTTTCTGCCAATCTCCCTGCTACAGTCTCTTATCAGAATTGTAAGTAGAAAAGGCGGTCAGTCTTTTAATTTGTTTTCTTTTTCATTTGCATGTGTGTACTTGCTGGAAGTAGCTTAAATTGTGTTTCTGCTGGAGAAAGTTTCTAGTGTTTATAAGTTGAAAGACCCTGTAACTTTTTATCATCTAAAGTGCAGAGATAAACCTGTTACTTTTTTCTCTTTTTTATTAAAAGCTTTGCTTTAAGACCTGTTTGAGTGTTTTCTCTTAGTTAAGGCTCAAAGAAGCTTGAGTCTGTATTGCCTGAAGGAGGGAATGGTAAAGTTCCTCTGTGTTAGATTCACGGAGTTGAATCAGGTGATCTCCTAGTGTTTCCAGGGCACGAAGGAGCTAGGGAGGAAGTAAATGGTTTATTCCCCTTTGTTGTGAGACTCAGGGAATTTGGGTCTTGGGACCCCTATGGAAGGTTTTGGGGGGAGACTAGAGTCGATCAGGCGCTCTACTCTAAATCCTGATTGGTGGCAGCCTATCAGATCTAAGCTGGTAATTAAGCTTAGGGGAATTCATGCTAATACCCATGTTTTGGACGCTAAGGTCCAAAATTGGGAATTATGACAGCACCCACCTACTGTATAAGATAACTGTCATAACCTTAGTCCCAGATTTGGACCTTAGCGTCCAAAATATGGGGGTTGCATGAAAACCTCCAAGCTTAGTTACCAGCTTGGACCTGGTACCTGCTGCCACCACCCAAAAATTTAGAGTGCTTTGGGGCACTCTGGTCCCCCTGAGAAACCTTCCCTGGGGACCCCAAGACCCAAATCCCTTGAGTCTCAAAACAGAGGGAAATAATCCTTTTTCCCTTCCCCCCTCCAGGTGCTCCTGGAGAGATACACAGACACAAGCTCTGTGAAACTACACAGAGTGACTCCCCCTCTCCGTTCCCAATCCTGGAAACCAAAAGCACTTTCCTATTCCCCCAGAGGGAATGCAAAATCAGGCTAGCAAATCCAACACACAGATCTCCCCTGATTTCTTCCTCCCACCAATTCCCTGGTGAGTACAGACTCAATTTCCCTGAAGTAAAGAAAAAACTCCAACAGGTCTTAAAAGAAAGCTTTATATAAAAAGAAAGAAAAATACATACAAATGGTCTCTCTGTATTAAGATGATACAATACAGGGTCAATTGCTTAAAAGAAGTATTGAATAAACAGCCTTATTCAAAAAGAATACAAATCAAAGCACTCCAGCACTTATATTCATGCAAATACCAATGAAAAGAAACCATATAACTTACTATCTGATCTCTTTGTCCTTACACTTAGAAACAGAAGACTAGAAAGTAGAAACTGCTTCTCCAAAGCTCAGAGAAAGCAGGCAGACAACAAAGACTCAGACACAAACTTCCCTCCACCCAGAGTTGAAAAAATCCGGTTTCCTGATTGGTCCTCTGGTCAGGTGCTTCAAGTGAAAGAGACATTAACCCTTAGCTATCTGTTTATGACAAACTGGAAGACAAAATTTGAGGAGTTTGTTGTACTGTCTCAATAAGATTTAAAAATCCACTATTTTCATAGATTAAGGCCAAAACCAATCATGATCAGCTAGACTGAACTGCACAACATATGCAAATTATTGGATATGATTCTGGAGCCTATCAAACCCACAACTTCCGTTGGAGCTAGAGCATCTTTTAGAACAGAAGTTCCCAAACTGGTGCACATCCCCATCAGAGGGTATAACAAGGTTACTGTTGGGGGTGTGAACTGGGTTTCCAGGCCAGGGCAACAGTGGGGTGGGGGGGGGGGGAGATGCAGGGCATCCCCTGTGATCAGGGAAACAAGTTCAACCTAGCCCCACCCCAATAGCAGCCTGCTGCTCTCTCCCTGACCACCGGGGACTCCTGGCCCAGATACCCAGCCAGCCACAGCCCTGCATATTTTAAGCTGTCTGGAGCCTGCAGGAGAAGCAGGTTTTGGACAGGGAAAAGGAGGGCAAGGAGCCCTGGTCTGCCCCATTCCACACTGTCATGAGCTCCTCTGGGAATGGAGATCACTGCCCTAGGCATGAGTTGCCTACTTCCCTCAGTGAGTCACTTTCTTCCCCAGACTGACAGGAGTTGGGCCCTGCTATGAGACTCCCATAGAGAAGGGAGGCAGGGTGGGGGCATAGCAAAAAAAGTTTGGAAGCTTCTGCTTTACAAAGATATCCAGCCTTTATTTGAAGAATTCAAGTGATGAAGAATCCACTGTCTGAGTGAGTTGTTCCAACAGTTTGTGTGTGTGTGTGTGTGTGTGTGTGTGTGTGTGTGTGTGTGTGTGTGTGCGCGCGCGTGTGTGTGTGCGCGCGTGTGTGTGTGCGCGAGATATGTGTACGCGAGATATGTGTACGTACACACACACTGGTTATATATAATGCACTTAATTTTAGTCTGAATTTGAAAAAAAGACGGTTACTCACCTTTGTAACTGTTGTTCTTCGAGATGTGTTGCTCACATCCATTCCAGGTAGGTGTGCGCGCCGCGCGTGCACGTTCGTCGGAAACTTTTTACCCTAGCAACTCCAGTGGGCCGGCAGGTCGCCCCCTAGAGTGGCACCGCCATGGCGCTCGATATATACCCCTGCCGGCCCACCCGCTCCTCAGTTCCTTCTTGCCGGCTACTCCGACAGTGGGGAAGGAGGGCGGGTGTGGAATGGATGTGAGCAACACATCTCGAAGAACAACAGTTACAAAGGTGAGTAACCGTCTTTTCTTCTTCGAGTGATTGCTCACATCCATTCCAGGTAAGTGAATCCCAAGCCATACCTAGGCGGTGGGGTCGGAGTGAGAAGTCGCGGCATGGAGCACTGCAGATCCGAAGGCCGCATCCTCTCTTGACTGCTGGACCAGGGCATAGTGGGAAGCGAAGGTGTGGACCGATGACCAGGTCGCTGCCCGACAGATTTCCTGGATGGGCACGCGGGTGAGGAAAGCCAGCGACGACGCCTGCGCCCTGGTAGAATGCGCAGTCACACGGCCCGTAGGAACGTGGGCCAGCTCATAGCAGGTCCTGATACAGGACGTTACCCATGAGGATAACCTCTGCGAGGAGATAGGAAGCCCCTTCATGCGGTCCGCTACTGCCACAAAAAGTTGGGGGGGATTTGCGGAACGGTTTGGTCCTCTCCACGTAGAACGCGAGAGCCCTACGGACATCAAGCGAGTGGAGCTGTTGCTCCCTGCCTGAAGAGTGAGGTTTCGGGAAAAAAACCGGGAGGAATATCTCTTGGTTGATGTGGAAGGTCGAGACCACCTTGGGGAGAAAGGCAGGGTGTGGCCTCAGCTGCACCTTATCTTTGTGGAAGACTGTATACGGGGGGTCTACCACGAGAGCCCGGAGTTCCGACACCCGCCTAGCTGAGGTGATAGCTACTAGAAAAGCAGTCTTCCAAGAGAGATAGAGTAGGGAGCAAGTAGCTAACGGCTCAAAGGGGGGCCCCATGAGCCGAGACAACACCAGGTTAAGATCCCAGGTTGGAGCAGGGAGTCGGACGTTAGGATATAAACGTTCCAGCCCCTTCAGGAATCTAGTCACCGTCGGGTGAGAAAAAACGGAGCGGCCATCCCCACCCGGGTGAAAGGTGGAGATAGCTGCCAGGTGGACCCGCAAAGACGATATCGCCAGGCCCTGTTTGAGGGACCAAACATAGTCTAAGATATTGGCCACCGAAACTTCCATAGGGCGGAGACCTTTCTCCACGCACCAACAGGAGAAACGCTTCCACTTGGCCGAGTATGTCGCTCTAGTGGAAGGTTTCCTGCTGCCCAAAAGTACCTCCCGTACCGGGGTGGAGCAGCGCAGTTCAGAACCGGTCAGCCACGCAGGAACCACGCCGCTAGGTGCAGCGACTGCAGGTCCGGGTGACAGAGAGTCCCGTGTTCCTGGGTAATCAGGTCCGGGTGAAGGGGCAGGAGAACTGGGTCGGCTATGGCCAGGTCCAGCAGCATGGGGTACCAATGTTGCCTGGGCCATGCCGGGGCTACCATGATCACGCGAGCCCTGTCCCTGCGCACCTTCAGAAGGACCCTGTGGACCAGTGGGAACGGGGGAAAGGCGTAGTACAAGTGGGTCGTCCACGGAATAAGGAAGGCATCCGCTATAGACCCGGGCTCCCTGCCCTGAAAGGAGCAGAACGCCTGGCACTTCTTGTTCCCCCTGGACGTGAAGAGGTCCACACGGGGATAACCCCACCTCTGGAAAATTGAGAGGGCGACGTCTGGGCGAAAGGACCACTCGTGTGACAGGAAGGATCTGCTCAGGCGATCCGCCAGCGTGTTCCGTACTCCGGGGAGGAAGGAAGCCGTGAGGTGAATGGAGTGGGCTACACAAAAGTCCCAGAGTCGCATCGCCTCGTGACATAGGGGAGAGGATCTGGTGCCGCCCTGCTTGTTGATATAGTACATGGTCGTCGTGTTGTCGGTAAACACCACGACACAACGACCTTGAAGCTGGTGACAGAACGTTTGACAAGCAAGGCGGACCGCTCTCAACTCCCGCATGTTGATGTGCAGCTTCACCTCCTGCGGGGACCACAGGCCCTGTGTTCTCAGGGTTCCCAGGTGGGCCCCCCAGCCGAGATCTGAGGCATCCATTGTTAGGGACACCGAAGGCTGAGGTAGGTGGAAAGGGAGCCCCGCACACACTACGGACTGGTCTAGCCACCAGCTGAGAGAATCTAACACCCCCTGGGGGATTGTGATCAGCATGTCTAGTGGTTGCCTTGCCGGCCGGTAATGTGCGATGAGCCACAACTGGAGGGGCCTCATGCAGAGCCGAGTGTAACCGGTCACAAATGTGCATGCTGCCATGTGGCCTAACAGGGTTAGACATGTCCGTATTGATGTCAAGGGGGCTGCCCGCAATCGCTGAACGATCGCCGACAATGCCTGGAACCTCGGTAACGGCAGAAGAGCCCTGGCCACGGTGGAGTCCAGGACGGCCCCGATGAACTCCACCCTCTGCGTGGGGAGCAGGGTGGACTTGTCTATGTTGATCATGAGGCTCAAGGTAGCGAACAGGCCAGTGATCCTGCGGACGTGGCTGCAAACCTGTAGCTCCGACATGCCCCGAATTAACCAATCGTCTAGGTAAGGGAACACGTGGATACGACTGCGCCGGAGATGTGCCACAACGACTGCCATGCATTTTGTAAATACCCTCGGGGCTGTAGAAAGGCCAAATGGGAGGACTGCAAATTGGTAGTGAAGGCGGCCCACCATGAATCGAAGGAAACGTCTGTGGTGTGGCCAAATGGCAATGTGAAAATAAGTGTCCTGCATGTCGAGGGCGGTGTACCAGTCTCCCGGATCCAGGGATGGGATAATGGTCCCCAGGGATACCATGCGGAACTTCAACTTCACTAGGTATTTGTTGAGCTCTCGCAGGTCGAGGATAGGCCTGAGGCCTCCCTTGGCCTTGGGGATCAGAAAGTAGCGGGAATAAAACCCCTTGCCTTTCTCATTTTCCGGAACCGCCTCTATAGCTCCTTTGTTGAGGAGCGTCTGTACCTCCTGTCGAAGGAATTGCTCGTGAGAGGGGTCCCTGAAGAGGGACAAGGAAGGGGGCGGGAAGGAGGAAACAATATAAACTGCAGGCGGTATCCCGTCTGCACCGTGCGCAAGACCGAGCGGTCCGATGTTATTTGGGTCCACGCCGGGAGGAAAAACGAAAGGCGGTTGGAAAACGGGGGGAAGGATCCGTGGGGGAAACTGTTACTGCGCCCTCGGGCGCACCTTCAAAATGAAGGCTTGGGCCCAGGCGGGGGCTTAGAGGAGCTTTGATTTTGCCCCCCCGGTTCCCCGAATGCCTACGCCTTCCATTCCTGCCACGGTGCCTATTGAGGTCCTGCCGTTGGTGGAATTGGGGGTATGGCCTGCGCTGCTGTTGCTGCTGTGGCCGAAAGGGTCTGCGCTGCGTTCCCGGCGTGTGCATCCCGAGGGAGCGCATAATGACCCGATTGTCTTTGAGACTCTTAAGTCTGGGGTCTGTCTTTTCTGAAAACAGGCCCTGGCCTTCGAACGGGAGGTCCTGGATGGTGTATTGGAGCTCCGGTGGAAGGCCAGAGACCTGAAGCCAGGAGATGCGGCGCATCGTTACCCCTGAGGCGAGGGTGCGGGCAGCCGAGTCTGCAGCGTCCAAAGAAGCTTGCAACGAGGTTCGTGCAACCTTCTTGCCCTCGTCCAGAATGGCCGCAAATTCTTGGCGGGCCTCCTGTGGCAGCAGCTCTTTGAATTTGTCCACTGCCACCCACGAGTTAAAAGCGTATCTGCTGAGCAGGGCTTGCTGGTTTGAAACCCTGAGCTGAAGGGCCCCAGCTGAGTAGACCTTGCGGCCAAGGAGGTCCATACGTCTGGCCTCCTTGGATTTGGGGGCTGGAGCTTCCTGCCCATGACGCTCCCTCTCGTTCACCGACTGCACCACCAGGGAACACGGTGTCGGGTGGACGTGGAGGTACTCGTAGCCCTTGGAGGGGGCCATGTACTTCCTCTCGACGCCCCTCGTCGTAGGGGGGATGGAGGCCGGTGACTGCCAGATTGTATTGGCGTTGGCCTGGATCGTCCTAATGAAGGGTAGGGGGACCCTGGTGGGAGCATCAGATGAGAGGATGGTGACGATAGGGTCCTCGATCTCGGAGACCTCCTCGGCTTACAGGCTCAGATTCTGAGCTACTCGCCTAAGGAGGTCTTGGTGCGCCCTGAGATCCAGCGGAGGAGGGCTACTGGAGGAGGTGCCAGCCACCGCTTCATCAGGGGAGGAGGATGAGGAGACCCCCGGCAAGAAAGTGTCCAATGGGGGGTCCCCCTCAGCCCTCGCCTCTGTCTCAGGAGCAAGAGCAGGGTCTTGCTGCTTGGATCCTTCCTCTCCATCCGGGGAGGGAGGGGGGCGAGACAACGAAGCCTCCGGCACCCTGTGCTCCGCCGTTGCAGGCCTAGCAGGAAGCTGTTGGGGGCCCTGGGCTTGATGGTATGCCCAGGGGGTCCAAAACCCCCACTGCTGCGGACCCTGGTCCTGTTGCGGAGGATCTTGAAACAATGCCGCCTGCCTGTCGGTGCCCAGCGCATACACGCTGTCTGCTTGAGAAGACACCGACGGCTGCCTAGAAGGCCATGGCGGGGCCGACCCCGGCTGGTAAGGGTCTGCGCGGGTCGGCACCGAAGGTCTTCTCGGTGCCGGGGATCGGTACCGGGAGTCATAGCGGCGCCAGGATCGGGACCGGGTTCTGTCTCGGTGCCGGGATCTGGAACGGTACCGGCCGCTGCTTCGGTGCCGGGATTGGGACCGGGACCTGCCACCGACGCGGTGCAGGGAGGTCGACCGGTGCGGCGAGTGACGACGAGACTGGCTCCTAGAGTCACGGTGCCGGTATCGATGGCTGGAGTCAGACCGCGACTGTCTGGAGGTCGATCGGTGCCGCGAGTGCGACCGGTACCGCCGAGGGGAGCGGTGCCGGGACTGCGAGCGGCGGCGGGATCTCGAGCGACCGTGGCGTCGGGACCTGTATCGCGAGCGCGAGCCCCGAGATGGTGCCGTCATCATGGGCTTGCTTCTAGATGCGACCCGCACCGGAGGTACCGGGGGTGGCAGCTGAGTAGACTCAGTTAGGGCGATAAGGTCCTGTGCTGAGGCGAAGGTCTCCAGAGTGGATGGGACCAATAGCTCAACCCCAGATCTTATGGGGGAGCTTGGCGGCACCGGACTCGACGGACCCACCGGGCCCGGAGTTGACGGTGCCGGTGGTGCCGCGGCCGATGTCGATGCCGGGCGCTCCAATCAGGTCTGCCTGGCTGGAGTAGCAGACGTTGACAGTCTCGCCTCTGCACCCGGTGCCGGGGAAGGTCGGTGCCGGGGAGTCTTCCCGGTGCCGGTGCGATCCGGTGCCGGCGCCGAGATCACGGCCTGTGAAGCTGCCGGGTCAAGTGCCGCCTCCATGAGGAGAGTCCTGAGTCTTTGGTCTCTCTCCTTCTTTGTCCTGGGCTTAAAAGCCTTGCAGATGCGGCACTTGTCCGACCTGTGCGATTCTCCCAGGCACTTCAGACATGCGTCGTGGGTGTCGCTGGTTGGCATGGGCTTTTTACAGGCCGCACACTGCTTGAAGCCCGGCGAACCAGGCATGAGCCTGGTGCCGGGTGCCGGGAAGGGCTACAGCCCAGACCGGCGAACAACTATATACAATACTATTTACACCTAATTACTTAATTAACTATACTTAACGATCTAGCTAACAACTGTAACAATAACGGTAGTTAACAAGGAGAGCTAGGGACGTGGAGGACAGCTATGCCGCGCTCCACAGTTCCAACGACCGACACGGCGGTAAGAAGGAACTGAGGAGCGGGTGGGCCGGCAGGGGTATATATCGGGTGCCATGGCAGCGCCACTCTAGGGGGCGACCTGCCGGCCCACTGGAGTTGCTAGGGTAAAAAGTTTCCGACGAACGTGCACGCGCAGCGCGCACACCTACCTGGAATGGATGTGAGCAATCACTCGAAGAAGAACTTCCGCTTCCAGCCTTTGACTACAAAGATAGGATTTCCAGACCTTCAATTGTTCTTGTAGTTCTTTTCTGAACCCTTTCTAAATTTTTCAACGTCTTTTTTGAAGCGTGGACACAATATTCTAGTAATGGTCTCAGATGCCATATACAGAGGTAATACCAAGCTACTCCTATTTGATATACTCAGTGGATGTTCAACCTCTTAGCTACAGCATTGCACTGGGAAGTCATGTTCACTTGTTTTCAACCATTACCCCCAAGTCCTTTTCAGTCACTGAATTCCAGAATACTGTGTCCATTTGTTCCTACAAGTATGATCTTGCATTTGGCTACATTAAAAATGTGTGGCTCAAATGATGACACCTTCAAGACCTCCAGATGGATTTGTAGAATTGATTTGTACTAATAATTGTTTAGTACTCCACCAATTTAGTTGTCATTTGTATATTTTAACAGGAATGATTTTATATTTTCTTGAAGATGGTTGACAAAGTTATTGACTGACATCAGGCTGAGATCAGATCCCTGAAGGACTCCACCAGGAACACCATCACTGGGTGATGATCTGCCCATTTTCAATTCTTTGACCTCAGTTAATCAGTCCATTTAGTATGGGCTACATTGATTTTGTATATCACTAATTTTGTTTTTGTTAGAATATCATACAGGACTAAGTCAGATGCCATACAGAAGACAAAGGTAACTGTAATCACATAACATATTTAATCCAAACTTGTGATCTCATCAAAACATATGAAACTTGTTTGACAAGACCTATTTTCCATAAAACTAATGTTGGCTGGTGTTAATTATGCTATCATCTGTGATAAATGAAATGGGGGGAGCTCCCTTTTATGGACACCCAGCCAGCCAGCCATAAATCCCTCTTGGTAGTTCTCTACTTGCTTTACCTCTAAGGAGTTAAGAAGTCTCCCTGCATAGGTAAAAGGAAGGAGTGGGCACTTGACTGAATGGGCCAATGGGAAGGCTAGAACTTTTTTTAAAATGGGGTGGGAGGGGGACTTTCTCTTTGTTTGTATTGTTCTCCCAGTGAGCAGACACAGGGCTGGAAGTATGCTGTAAAAAGCTTTGGGCCAGGTACGAAAAATCAGATCATATCTAGAAACTGCTCATTTGAAATCTTAGATATGCAAATAGATCAGGAAATGTCTAGGAAGACACAATTAGGTTTCTCTTATTTCTTTATGGCTTGTGGACCCTTCTTTGCTAACTCCAGGTGCTTCCGTTTTGCTTCTAACCTTTAAGTTGGACCTCGAGAGAGCTCTCAATGCTTAATCCTTGTAACTTTAAAACCTAGCGAAAAGCCTAAGTTCTAAATGTATTTATTTTTTAACATTTACCTTTTTAAGAACAGGATTGGGTTGTGTCTTAAGTGGTTTGTGCATATGTTTAATTAGCTGGTGGCAACAGTTAAATTCTCTCTCAGCTCTTCCCCAGGGGGTACCCCACAGGAAGTAATTCCCAAGTGCGCCTTCCTGGGTTCTGAAAGAGGTTTTTGCACTTGGGTGGTGGCAGCATGCAAGGTCAGAAAAAAGCTGTAACCTTGGCAGTTTAATACAAGCCTGGAGTGGCCAGTATTAATTTTTAAAATCCTTGTGGGCTCCCACCTTCTGTACTTGAAGTGCCAGAGAGGAAATCAGCCTTGACACCATCCTTTAAGTCTTCATTGATCATGTCCCATTTCAGCCTTCCTATATTTTTGCTCAGGATCAAGGTCAGGCTATCAAGCCCATAGTTTCTCAAATCATCCCATTTACCCTTTTTAAAAATATTGGCACAATGTTAGAGGACTGGAAAAAAGCTGAGACTTCCCCAGCATTCTAAAAGTTGTTAGAAAATTATGTGCCAATCTCTGCATTCTTAGTCAGGCCCACACAGTTTGTATTTAGGGCTACAGGATTTAGCTCTATCAATGTAAGAATGTTCCAAAGCACCAGCAAAAACAATATTAGGTGCTTTGCTCTGGGGCACTCATGCAGATTTGTAGCAGAAGTGCAGGATTCTTATAAATGCCAACATTGGCGTTCTGGTTTGGTTTGGTTTGACTCTTGGGTAGTTTAACTTGTTCTCCAGTCTCTATTAGGTTTTTTTTGGCCAGTCTGAGATTTCCCAAAGAATAGGAGAATTTGGGATTTTTTAAGATTATTAATTTATCCGTAATCTTCTGTAGAACATAAGAGGTCATTTAGCATTTACCAAGTTAAGAATAATCACATTAGATTATGTGGCTAGATCTTTAGCCTGCAAATTGGGAGACCCCAATGCAATTCCTCGTTCTGCCATAGACATCCTGTGTGACCTTGGGCAACTCACTTAGCCTCTGACTCAGTTTCACATCTGTAAACAGAGGGAGGCTTCCTTATTCAAGAAAAGTTGTGAGGTTCTCAGATACTATGGGGGGGCAGATAAGTGCTATGAATATAACGTGTAGCAACTGTATTTTCTGGCACCTATCACCATTGGGTGCTGATCCTGATTGGGTTCTCTGGGCTGTACTGTAATACAAATATTAAACGAAAATAGAAACCGTCTGCTAGTACCAATATTTATTCTGCTCTATTTAAAACCCCAATGCCATCATTTAGACTATTAGAGAATTCAAAAAGGCTAGCATATGTAGTGTGCAAACAAACATGTCATACATGCAATACAATCCCCATCATTTTGGCCTTCTATCACAGAGTTAGAAATTTTCACCAGTTTATAGATTAAGTGTCAGGTTTTTAGATGGGTCCTGCTAAATACAAATTTTAGTTAATTGATAGATTGATAAATATACCCCAATAAAGTTTACACCAATGTTGACAGCTCAGGCTTTTTTCAGGGTGGAGTGGGAAGTCGAGGAGGGGGAAATATATAAATTTCCCCCTCTGCCACAGATACTGATCTGTTTCCATGGAGTGGATCAGATATTCACCCATTGGCAATGAGAATTAAATCAATTCTCAATACAAGTTCTCACAACGGATATTACACGTTGCCTCTAAACATCATGCTAGTTTCAAATTCAATTCACTCATTTTTTGCTTTGCTTATGTGCTATCTGCATATCTTGGTCCTGATGACAAATCACAGAAGAGAACAATCACGAGAAGCATGATAGAATGTTGTTCAAAACTGACACTGTCCACATGATCCTCCCTCATCAGCAAGAAGCAAAGACTAGCTGCAAAGATCAATGGTGCTCTGCATCCGGAAATGGTTATTGGAGCAGGGGCAAAGGGTAGACAAAATGGGACAAAGTGGGCCAGAGAGGCAGTAGCCAGTAGTCACCCAGTAGAGAAAGCATATCTTACCATATAGCCATTGCTGTGTCCACAGTAAAGTTGGGATTATCACACCACCTGCCACTAGCAGATGCAGAGAATGGCAGTTTTCAGAAGTCATGGAACACTGCTACATGCAAAAGTAGATGCACTAACCAGTATTCAAAAAATGTGGTCCTCAGTGAGTAGAAGGGGCAATGAGAGACACTCTGCTCAAAGCTGCTGAAGGGCACACATGCTGCAGTCAGCAGCAGCAACCCAAATGCAAAATGCAAGTTCTGACTGTTTCAGATTTACTGCCTAATTCTGAACCCATGAATCTAGACCAAACAAATTCCATCTTGAGTGATGAAGATCCATCACCATAGTTAGCATACATGCACTGTAGTCTTCAGGCTTTGTATATAGTTCTCTTTAAAATGTTGTGCTTACAAGTCAGTGTGGCTTATAATAAAGTGAATAAATAAATTCCATATATGTGAAGACATTAAATTACCCCTGTGCTTGGGATGGCATTATTAAAGCAAGCATACTAGCTCACTGAGCACTCTGGTGTTATTCACCACCAGAAGTTTGCTCCCCTCTGGAATCATTAGAAAACGTTGACATTTGAAAAAGATACAAGTTGCCTTGTTGGGATTTAAAGTACTCAGACAGGGAAGTGTGTGAAGTCAGACTTAAATAAATTGACATGCAATGGAAGGTGGTCTGTTGTCCACTGTGGGGGCACAGTGCCAGTAATATGGATTGATTTAGATCTGTATCTAATGCTCAAAAAAAAAAATCAGCAGAGTACAGGGATTTGGATGAAAGGTTGTGTCTCATTTCTCAAAGGGACAAACTGGGGCAATTTTGCAAAAACATCAGTGGTTCATTTTTAAATTAACCCTGAATGTCAAAGCAAAACTCAGTATGAATGCTGAGATTCATCTGGTTTTACCTAACAGCCACATGGCAATGTAAGCCTCTCCCCCAAACCCTCACCTCATAGGGCCTAATCCCTTTGAAGTCATTGACCAGACTTCAGTTGACTTTATAACTGACTCAAAGCTCACTGAAGTTAAACCATTAACTGGTCCAGGTTTGCTTCAAAAGCTCAGTGGGCAATAGAGAACCTGGTTAAAATCTTGAGTTTTATAACACCTGAAACCCAGTAATTTCCAAGTGAATGCAATTGCTAGCTCTAACTTTACAATGCATTCATTGGATACAGTATGAAATCAAAAAAATCAAGGATACCTAGACTTCACAGAAGTTATATTCACCACTACTTTGAGACAATTGGGAAAAATAATCAGAATTTAATTTGAAACAAAAATAGAAAGTTGTTGATACATCTTAATTGGGATATTCATTTGTATTGAATAAGTGAGCACTGGTAAAAAAGTTTACACGCCCTAGCTTGAAATATTATGCATCTAAATCCATATTTAGGCTCCTAAACAAAAGTAGGACCTCCTGAAAATTTGGGCTACGTACCAGCGATTCCCATTAATTAATACTGCTTAGTTCTAACATAAGTGGCAGATATAGATGTTAGGCATCTAAATAAGTGGTCTGATTTTCTAGAGATGCTGAGCATTAGGCATTCTAGTTCTAAAATTGTCTACATCCTTGTCAAAAGTGATACTAACCTTTTGAGAGGGAGCAGGGCCCATGCACCTGTGACTCACTAACTGGAACTAGAAGAGGGGACCTGGTCCCTAGAGGGAAAGAGGTAGGTGAGCACTGCATGGGATTATTTTATTTGATTTATATAAAGGAGAGAAAATAAGGTGAGTTCTTTAGGAACTCAAAAGATGCTTGGAGGTTCCTGAGGAAGACTGAAAGCAGGGGGACAATGAGAGGGTTTGCTGGCCGACTTCTCCAACAGAGACAGCCAGGGCCAGACAGCAGCAAAAGAGAGTTGTCTACTGCCTTCTAAGCTGAAGAGCTTAAGCCAAGGGATGGAGAGAGCAGAAGGCAGGGCAGCAATAGAGGGATGTACTCTGATGTGTCTGCGCCAGACAGCTGGTCCCCAAGGAACAGTGAGTAGGTGGAATGGGGAGGTGTGAATGATCTCCTAGCACAGATTCTCTGAAAGTAAGAACTAGGGTTGTTCTGGCTGTCCTGGCAGGGGAACAGAAGAGGACCAGAGAGCCAAGTGTGGTGAAAGACACCAGAGTGTGTTGTGAGGCATCAAGTGACTAGCTTTTAAGAACTGGGGGTTGATATACAAACTTGGATATTGGGACTTGTTTTTCTACTATTTACACAATATTTTGTTAATAAATGGGGCCCAAGAAAAGGGTTATTGACACAAGAAAGTTTCTCAGTGGAGTCCTTGGGTATCAGAGGTGCAATTAAGGCAAGCAGGGTCACCCTATGACAATACTGTACTGACAGTTACTGAGATGAGTCCCCTGTCCCAAGAGCTAATAAAGTAGCTAGCACAGTTTCTTTATCTAACCTTCTTACAAAAGACCTAGTGAGAACATTAGGACTAACCCTTGTTAGAAAGTGATCAGATCCAGGAGAACACTAGCTGATTTATCCAGGATGTTTTCAATCTATTGATTCCTCCACCCACACCCCTAGTGAGTCCAGTGGGTGCCTTTGAGAGATCAGTATTTACTCTGGTAAAAAAAATATCAATAAAATGTTGCATTACACAATACTACAAGTTCAGCAAATATTGCAATAACCCCACCTGCTACCTTTGATGTGATCGCTGGTCCCCAGTCAGGATAAAGTAGATAAGGTTGAGTGCAATGCTAAACACTTAACCTCATTTAAAAAATAAAAATGAAACAAACCAGACAAAACCAATGAGGTTTCTTTTGTTCTATAATAGAACTAGGCTACCATTCCAGTAATAAATGGTTTATCAGTAGAAAACACTGCTCATTCCTTGTGGTGCGTGAAAGTTCCTGGTGAAAGCCAGTCTCTGAAAGCTAGGACCCCCCCAAAAAAGTGTGATTCTGGCAGCAATAAGACACTTCAGAGTCATTTACTGACATGAAAGAACAATGTTCTGAGGATCAGAGATCCTGAAACTCAAGGAAGATGGACAACTCTCAGTCAGAGCAGCTGATGGGTGGTGATAAGAGTTTAAAGCAAGAGAACATACATCTCATCTATTCAGGTTGTAGTGACAATGTACACTCAGAGGACATAGTGCTCATAACAGATTCTGTGGGAGGTGGAAGGGGAAAAAAATCAGTTAATGCATCATACATGTAAGATTCCAAACCATATTCCTAAAGAGGTCACTCATACAGTACTATGCTCTAACAGTAACAGTGACCAGGATAAAAAGTTCTATAATTGCCTCCAAAGTGTGATTGATTGAATCCCAAAATGTGAGTTTGCTCCTTGTGATGGGCTTCTTTCATGCTAAGTAAGGTGTGAAAAACAAGGAATGGAAAGAGCAGCATGGAAGCATGGGTTGGGGGAAAAAAAAAATCAAAAATGATGAGACATTAGTTGAATTACATTTGCCATCTGACCTAGCCTGTGCAAGTTCCCCGTTCCTCCACAAAGGCATACACATGGAATTCACCAGATGGCAAAAAACCAGATTGATCACATCTGCATCAACTTGAGATACTGGCCAAAATGCAAGTGCATGTCCAGCAGCTGATGTCACCAGCAACCACAAAATTTGCATTGCCAAATTGCAATTAAAACAGAGGAAGAGAAACTTTAAACAGAAAGCAGCAACGGGAGACAGTACAGAACTAAAAAAAGTACTGAGAAATTTCAACTTGAACCAATTAAATATTGAAAAAAGTAGAAGAGGAATACAAGAAATCTGCATGGAAGTGTCAAAATACCAAGTGGGCCAAGAAAAAGTAAGATGCCAAAATGCTGGAGGAGGACAGACAAATGGGAAGAGCATTTAAAAGAAATGCTCAGACCTCGTTCAGTTAAGTATATGAACCTGATCATCCTGATATCAGTGATCCAATAATGATTTGGCTGCAGTCAAGAAGCAGAAAATCAAAGTGGTGTGAGATGACCAAATCACAGCAGAAATGCAAAGCACATCTGACACTGCCACCCTAACTAAACTGGCAGAGTTATTCAATGAAGTCTGTGACAGCCCCCTTCTGACCAGTGGAAACATGGAATAATTGTAAGAATAACCAAAAAGGGTGATCTTACTGATTGTAACTGGAATAGAGAGTCATACTACTCTGTTGTAGGGAAAGTCTTCTGTAGTGTGACATTATGCAGGATGTAGTGGATATAAAGCTTAGGGAAGAACAGGTTGTATTCAGGCCCAAGAAATCCTGTGACCATCACAGAAGAATGTACAGAATGGCAGCCTCCCCTTATCAATTTCTATGACTTTCAAAAGGCATTTGATAGCCTGCACACACTGTAAAATATTCTTCCGTTTTATGGAATTCCAGCTGAAATCATCCATGATATGTACAGCTATGCAAAATGTGCTGTAAGGGTGAACAACCAGACAGTGATTCATCACAGACACTGGCATGAAATGGAGCTGTATTTTAGTTCTGCTGTTCTTTGTCATTGCCATAGACTGGACATTAGCAACACAAACTTGAGCATAGTATGAGTAGATGGTAAGTGTCTGGAAGATCTATACTTTGCTGATGAAATTGCACTATTAAGTGACACCCTTCAAAAGCTATAGATAAATGGGTATGCATGACTCAAAATATACACCAAACCAAACATCCCTGAAACCTAGGCATCAAGCAGTAGCATCATGTTAGAAGGCAAATAGAAAGAACAGTTCACTTATCTGGGAAGTGCTGTTCTAGCTAGTGGAGATCAAGACAGACATGACCTCAAGGAAAGGAAAGGCATCCATAGCATTCCAAAACTGAGAATTTTCAACCTAAACATAATTAGTGCTAACATACAGCTTTGAGAGCTGGAGATCTGTTAAAAATGTTAGCTAGAAAACTAGATACTTTGAAAATAAGTGCCTATGAAAGATTGTGGGCATTGAGTGGAGAGTATTACCAACCAGCAGCTTGTCTCCACTAAGTTAGATGGCAGCACTGGACATATTTGGGACATGTACCCCAATGCCAACACAGACCTTCAAATAAAGCTGTCAAAAGGCAACCAACTGGTGTGAGGAAAAAGGCCACCTGAAGGAAACTTTAAGAACACTTGGAGAGCAAAACAGTTGAGATCAACAGCACAGAGTATATGGAATCAGCAACTAGTGACAGAAGGATGGAAGAGCAAGTTTCCACCCTATATGCCAACATTGGCATGTGAAAGATACAATGGTATTTTGGTAAGTGAAGGCCTCTTAGTGGCTCCCACTCTATTCTTTCCTGTTTAGAACATGCAATATTTTGTTCCATCTCATGCTGAGGTTCAACAGAAGATAAACTGAAAGTTATTGGAAGAAAAAAAGCACTACAGTGAAATAATTAAACTGGGTACTCTGAGTTAGCCTAAATAGTGGTACACTAAAAGCAACTTTTTATTTCAAAATTATGGTTAAAAATGCATTTCATTATGCAAGTCTACCAATCTGATCATGGTTGATTGCCTCCCCTCTCATTCTAGTTCTCATTTGCTAGAAAAAGTAGTAGTATTAAAACCTAATTTTTTCCCTGATAAAAAACAGCCTGAGATTTGTTTCATTGCAAACTCAAGCCACTTGAAAATTCTAATACAATCAGACATTTGTGCATCAGTCCAGCCAGATAAATTAAACAAACCCCCATTATTGCCTGAAACTGGAAAATATACTCTTGACTAATTGTAGTAGCTGTAAAACAAAGCATGGTTTATTAAACAAAATGTTTGTGATTTATTAATTTACATTTCCAGTTTTAAGAAATGCCTGAATTAGTCCAGCAAAAGGAGTGAGTCTTACAGAATTCTACAAAGACACTGGAGTTATCAGTGAATTCAACTCTGGTTGTGGGACTGGATTCTGTCTTTTACCCACTTGGAGTAGTACTGCTCTCCTGAAGTATTTCCATTTTCTTCAATAAAGGAACTTGTTAAGTAAGGTGTTACTCAATGCAAGTGAAGGTAGTAGAATCTGTCCCTTAGCTAAAAATATTTTTACAATTGATTTTAAAAGGCATTCCAGTCATTACTATACAATGTGGGGATTAGGACTATGTAGAATGTTCAGATAAATATTCATTGTGTGCCTAATTATGTTTAGTACTTACACTGCTTTTCATCCATGCCAATAGACCTTAAAGTGCTATACAAGAAGTTTCTAGATGAGGAAACTAAAAACCAGAAAGTGAAATCCTGCCTCCCTGAAGTCAATAGGAGTTTTGCCATTTGCTTCAATGGGCCCAGGATTTGCCCAAATCATTTTAACAATTTGCTCAGGGGCACAGCAGCTCAGCAGCAAAGGCAGCAACAGAACTCAGGTCAGCTCTCTCCCAGTCCTGTGAATTTATAATTTAACAGTACAGTACCACTGTATGGTTTGTAGGGTACAAGTCTGAGCTGAGATTTGGTAGAATCTTGAGACCGTTATTGCTGAAATGTTTCAAGGAACATGCTTTAAGAAGTGTCAGGGACATTGTATGTTTTCCATTCTGTAATTTTAAAAAACCCCATACACTGTAGGAAATGGGATCTTTCACTGAGCCAAAAAATAAATTAGTGTACACAAACTTTGGGACCCAAGAAGATCCCTCCTTCAGATGCTGGCAGTTTATACAAAGAGCAGATATTATACTGCATACTTCATAAACCTAGCCTATATTGAGTGCTGCTGAGATGTACACTTTGGTTTTCTTTGAAAGAACGCAGACTAATTTTATAGCAGGAAACAGGATGGCAGAATGAATTATGTTAAAGGATGTTGTCGAGGCCAAACTCCAGTTGAACTACCGGGCTCACCATAAAAAGGTTAATATTTACTAACAGACACCAGTTAGCTTTGCTGTTTCCTAGTCTAAAAGTATAGCAGGGAAGCGCAGCGTCTCAGATACCACTACGTGGCAATTGTGGGCAAAAGCTGACTTCTGTACATGTATTGAGTTAACTCCCGAAAGTGCGCTAGTGAAACAACCATATGTGGAAAAGCTGGGAAACACTGAATACTCAGCTCTGTTTATTTTCTGTATCACAATTAAACAAAACAGCAGTGACAGATGTTAGAGAGCTTATTCCTTCACTCTCACCCTTCCCTGGTCCTTCTCACATGAACAGAGAGCAACAATACCCGAAGTCCGAAAGGTGCAAACAATTCAATGTTTATTAGGGTGAACTTCCAGCAAGCTTAAATTCAAGTTCTTTCCTTATTTTCAAATCCCAGCTTACTTCCTGTTTGCCCCTATTTTATATAGTAATATTTTCAGCTATACCTTAACCAATCAATCATTCTACTAAAATTTACCTAGTCAATCCTAACATATTGTAACATGATTAGCTAACCAATTATATCCCACCACCTTAATTAGTTTACACCTAGCTAAATTAAATTAATTATACAGCAGACAGAAACAATCACAGAACCAGACAGACCATGCAAAAATACAATACAATACAGAAGTAAGGATTTCACAACTACATCTATACAGACATAAGGGTTCTCCAGCTGTGTCTATTGTTAAGTGAGTTCTTATCAGACAGAAAACTATCAAACTAAATTTCTAGGCTCTTTCCTTTCTCTGAAGGTGATAGATCAAATAGTCTTCCTACTGGGCCGGCTCTAGCAATTTTGCTGCCTCAAGCACGGCGGCACGCCACAGGGGGTACTCTGCCGCTCGCCCATCCCGTGGCTCCGGTGGACCTCCTGCAGGCATTTCTGCAGCAGGTCTACCAGAGCCACGGGAGCAGAGGACTGCCGCAGCCATGCCTGCAGCAGCTCCACCAGAGCCGCCTGCTGCCCTCCCAGCAACTGGCAGAGCGGCCCCTGCGGCATGCCATCCCAAGCACATGCTTGGCGCGCTGTGGCCTGGAGCCGGCCCTGCCTTCCTAACAGTCCCAGATTGCCTTATTTTAATATGACTAGTTTGGAATGTGAGGACATGACCATACATTTCCCAGTTTATGGCTGCTAAAGAACCAGGCCTCAGACCACCACAGTAAGAGAAGGCCACTACACAGACAGTGATTTTTTATTCTTTTTTACCTCTATAACTAGCTAAGTGATAAGAATACACCTAAATTCTTAAAGTATAGGTCTTTGCAGACAGGCCTGAATATCTATATCCTAACAGACATCTTTTTACTGAGCCAATATGAAACATAGCCAAGTATTCAGTAGCTTTTAAAACCTTGTGTCTCACCATTGGCAGGTGAAGTGAAGAAAATGATCCATGCTACTCAAGCACAATCACCATTCTATTTAAGAGATTTCAGAGTCAGGTTGCCAGGCTTGGGTCATTACACACAAACTACTTATCTTTGCCTTTTGATGAGAACCCTTTTTATTTCTGGGTTGAGGAAATGGCCAATTCAGCAAAAACAAATGCTTGAATTATAAGCTGCAAATAAATTGTGATTATTGCATGTTGCTGAATGTGTGTCTGGAAAAAATTCAAGAACTATGTGAGGTTCAGATTTCCAATTATGCATAGGCTGCCTGGACAATTCCAGCTCCTCCCTACCCACCCCCAATGTCCCCATCTACTTTATTCTTGAAAGAATTTATCATTATTCCTACTCTTATTCAGTGGAATCTCACTGTTCAGGGGCAGAATTTGGACCTCACAAAGAAGTTGGTGTGTGTGTGGGAGCGGGGAGGGGGCTGAAGACAAGACAAGTTGCTCTCATTAGCTAAGTGCTTCCTGTTTAGTTACATTTCATGTTTTATGGGACAAGATTGACATTTTATTTTCAAAAAAATGAATGAAGGACTGGGCTGGCTCGATGAAATGTTTATAAGTTACTGTGTTTGGTACATTGGTTCCATCTCCCTCAGGGCTTCCAGTCAGACTACTACAGCCAAATCCTTGTCTGATGTAGCTCCACTGATTCCAGTGGCTGTTACATTAAAGAGGATTTGTCCTGTAATCTACAGGATTTCATAGAAGATCTCAGATATGAGAAAGAGGAGGGAAGAGAATTAATACAAGAACCTCAGTAGCAACAGATTGCAGAGAGAAATTTAAAGGATGCTTTTCCTCCCTTCACCACACATCCCTGTGAACTCACTATAATGAACAAAACTTCGTATCCCTGCACAATACTGCCCCCAGTGTAACTTCATGTATTAAAAAGCTGTATTCTTGAGTCTATCCCATGACCTGTGTGGCGCTGGGAACCTTTCCCTCTTCATTGCCTCAGAGGCCACTAGAGGGTCATAAAACCCTGAGCCAAGAAAAGCATGTCTTTTTATAGGGAAGTGGTGGTGGGTGGCACAGATTTTCAATTTCCAATTAATAGCTTGATATGGCTTTAATTTCAGGACCTTCCCTTTAGGCCTAGCTAATGACACATTCTGCAAATTATGCACGCATCCTAATGAGCATGGAGGTGACTTTTTTTGAAGTGTGGCCTGGAGAGGGAAGAGTAATACCGTATTGCTTACAGCCTCGTTTTCAAAAATGTCATGCAAAGGAAATGTTTAGTTCTTGCAGAGAATAAAATTCTTGCCACCTAAATTTTAGTAAAGAGTAATTAGCATTGCAATTTAAGACACGGATTTTAATTCTTTCCACTCAGATCCTATATGAGAAGTGATTAAAAACACTTACTCCACTACTTTTGATCATGCTTTGGAAGCTCTAACCCAACACTAAGGTGACAGTAAGCCCAATTTAAAAAGGAAGAGAAAAAATATTCTCTTCAGGGTCCACAGTATTCCACCCTATCCTAAAATAGCACTGTTGGCTATTCAGTCAAGGGAATTTCCTAGGTTTGAATCCACTGCTCCTCTGATGGGAACTCTTGAACAAGCTGCTGGATGTTCAGATGTTGAGCCGTCAGAAAGTCTTTGAAGATTAGGCAGAAGTAATCTTTTCAAGAAAAAAAATAAAATCATTCACTGTTACTTGGCTGGGCCAGAGTGTGACATGAGGAGTCAACAAAGGTTGTAGAGTTCCTAAGCAAAGCAGAGAGAGAGGAACCAGCTGGTAAAAATGTATAAAGAAAACAAAACCACTGAAATTCTGGAGATTTGTTTAGAAAGTCAGTTACTTTCTGGTTTGTTTAAGCTAAAAATGTCTTAAAGACAAGACAAATCTTTCAGAGTCAGAGCACAAAACTTGTGTATGTGGACACCTGCAGAGATCTATGAACTCTCAGGTCCTGAAGTCAGTCAGTTGTTTGCAGGGATGTAATGGAGAAAAGAACCTTTGTTTCTCTATGCTAACCTACGGACTTCCCAATGCTGTATCCTGGTTGACTATAGCAGCCAATCCTGTTCTGAAAAGGCTGCCTGGTGCCACTGCAAATACTGACTGAGGTGCATTGTTACCAGAAGGTTTAAAGATCTCTGAACAGAGTTTACCTCAGGTCAGACTCACTGTTCAGAGCTCACAGTGAGGAACAGGAGTGCTGGAGCCTGAAGACCCAGTCTCAGAGTTGCTGAGGCCATGTAGCCTACCCTTATGGGAAAAAAAAAGGGACACCCCTTAGGAGTTTGGGCACACTAGAGGGATATTCCCATGAGTGTGTTTTAAGACCAGGACATAGCACAGAGCCTGTAAATCCATAACACCTGACTTTTGAGAATAATCCTAATAAAGAAAAATAGGTATACTTTCCTGTGTGGACAAGGCCAGTCACAGGACTGTAGTTTTCATTTGCTAACTTAAAGTCACAACAGGAGGAGGCAGCAGCAAAAGTAAGACTTTTCACACAGCAATGTAGCATAAGAGTTTTACAGACTAAAAGGAATTTAAATATGTAAAAATAAAGTAACTAGAGCAAAAGGAAAAAACAGACTTCCACTGAACCAAATGTAAAGACAGTTAACAGAAAGGGGGATGGGAAACAGGGCAAGCTCTCTGGCTGTAAGAGCTAGAAGAGGCATGCTGTGGCTTTTCCCCTCTCCCTGGTCTCCCCCAGTCACTCTTTACATGAAGTTTCAGAGAAACTTTACTTCCCTCTGTGCTGCAGGAAGTTGAGCCTATGGGCCACAAGTACAGCAATGACTGAGGAATGGATGCTACTGCACATAGGGGCGAGGCTGTGAGAAGTGGTACTTCTCTCGCCAAGCTCCACCCAGTCATGATGCCTAAGTAACTCCCAGTAGCAATACAGCACAAAACTTCATTACAAGACCCTCTCTTCATGCAGGTTTTCATCAGAAGCGCAATAAACCTCAATATGGATATTCAAATTGTTAGATCGGCAGAGCTGGCACTCTCCCTGAAATGAAGGGGAGCAGTTAATACTCAGGCTGTAGTTTCACCTGCTTGAGTCTGCAGACAGGCTATTACTGCATTGGCTTGAAACTTCACTCAAATTTTGAAGGTTTCCTTCACAACTTTAAGGGATAGAGGGCCAGATCTTCAGCTACTGTAAGCAGAGGTAGCTCCAGGGACTTCAAACATGTGGTAGATGAGGCTCATTCACCTGGACATTTACCAATGTGATATATGCCATCATGTGCCAGCAATGCCCCTCTGCCACGTACATTGGCCAAACCGGACAGTCGCCACATAAAAGAATAAATGAACACAAATCAGACATCAAGAATTAAAACATTCAAAAACCAGTCTGAGAACACTTCAATCTCCCTGGCCACTAGATTACAGACCTAAAAGTCACAATATTACAACAAAAAACTTCAAAAACAGACTCCAATGAGAGACGCTGAATTGGAATTCATTCGCAAAATGAACACCATTAAATTAGGCTTAAATAAAGACTAAGAGTGGATGGGTCATTACACAAAGTAAAACTATTTCCCCATGTTTATCCCCTCCCCCACCCCCACACAGAGTTCCTTCCAACCTCTTGTCAACTGCAGCAAATGGACCATTTTGATTACTACTAAAAAAAGTTTCTCTCCCCTCTGCTGGTAATAGCTCATCTTAACTGATCACTCTGTGTGTATGGTAACACCCATTGTTTCATGTTTTCTGCGTATCTATATCTAGATACAGAAATCTTCCTACTGTATTTTCCATTGCATGCATTCAATGAAGTGGACTGTAGCCCACGAAAGCTTATACTTAAATAAGCTGGTTAGTCTAAGGTGCCACAAGTACTCCTTGTTCTTTTTGCGGATACAGACTAACAGCTGCTACTCTGAAACCAGAAATTATACAGTACCTCTGTATTTGTCACTTGTGTGAAAGTGATGGAACACTGCCTAATTTTGTCACTAAGAACAATAAGCCAGGAACTTGAGTTTAAATTTCAGTTCTAAAACTGAACTTTTGTTGCTCAGAATGTTTACTCACATGTAATACCTGTTTAGATTTTCCCCTCCATGTAAGTGATTCATAGTGGGGAATGCTCTCTGTGAACACAACATGAAAGTGCTAGAACCTGGTGTTCCCTTATCAGCAAGGTGTTACTGGTTGTAATATAAGTCTGGCACATTTCATAACAAAGTTAAAAAATAAAATTTTCAAGTTCTGGTAATGTCAAGCGTTAAATGTCTAGTCCAAGAGGAAAACAGGGCCAAAGAGGTATTCGCATACAAATTTTCCACAATAGAATTTTTTTTTCACCTTCCCTAATAATCAGTATCAGGTGGTAGCCGTGTTAGTCTGTATCCAAAGACAACAATGGAGGAGTCCAGTTGCATCTGCAACTAACAGATTTATTTGGGCATAAGCTTTTGTGAGTAAACCTCCCCCCCTTCTTCAGATGCATTTTTACCCATGAACCTTATGCCCAAATAAATCTGTTAGTCTTTACGATGCCACCGGAATCCTAATAATCAGTGTAGTTTAAGTTTGAACTGGTGACCAAGAGGTGAAAAGCTCCATAAATTGTTAGTGGGTTAACTCTCTGCTAAATATTTTAGGTGTAAAAAGGTATATTTCAGAGACCTGTAGAATGGCAAATGCTCCCCTTCATGGTCTGGAATGCTGCAGCAACCTTAGACTCTGGATTCCCCTGTCAAAGTCCCTCCGAGTCCTCAGTGATTTGCCCCTTCTAATGATTCAGTCTTCTGGCCAGGTCACTTATAGTCCCATTTCTCGCACTGGGGTAAAACAGGAACAACTCCACTAAAGTCAGTGCAGTCCTCTCCCACATTTGTTACATGCACTTCCTTTCCTGTAGAAGTTGGGGTGGAAGAAGGGTCCTAGAGACAGGCTACTTCATTACACCACCCTGAATCATCCTATGCACTGAATGAGGCAGAAGTCTTGTGGAAAATAGTATGTTTGATGTGATTAAAAGTTAAATTACAATGCATATGCACAAGGGGAGCTCACAGAAAGAGCAAACACGCTGGGCTGGAACATGCCTAGTGTGGATGGCATCCTTGTGGAATTAAACTGCAAAGCTCTAACTGTCCTGAGTATGTACAAAGCAATTTTCCAAGTGCTTATAGTTTGACTAAAAATGTGGGCAGATTTTCAAGGATGATCAAAGGCACATCCCTCACATCAAAGCCAGCTGCTGCTAAATTTCAAGTCCCTGCTCCAAAGCATGGGATTCTACCAGCTTTCAAAGAAAATCAATTTAACATGGGTACAATGTATTTTTCCCTAACCTTGTTCTTGGAAAAGGCTTAAATATTTAGACTGAGTTGTCTAGGAAGGTTTGAAAGCTAGAAGCCTCTGGTAATTGGCTGAGCCTTAACCAGTGGGCGGGGCATTCACTCAGGCCAGGGCTTTATAAAGCTGCGAACAGGAGCTGCTAACAGGGAGTTTTGCAAGGGAGTTTGGAAGGGGAGTAGGAAGGGAGGAGGGGTCCCTTGTCGGTCTCATCTGTGACCCATTGGTCCCTTGAACCCATAACCTGAGCCACATCGAAAACCTGTTTACAGCAAAGAGGAGCGGACAGAGAGCTGTAGACGGGAATTTGAGAGTTTGACAGAGGGAGGCTTACAATGGTGAGGAGGACCCGCAACACCTGTGCCAGCACTGCTTCTGTCTCCTCCACCTGCGCCTGTAGCCAGACAGAGCACCAAAGCATGGATGCTTTTACCCAGATTCTGGTGTGGGCTTGCAAAGACTGTAATTTGCAATTTCCACTTACTGATATCCAGGCTGGGGGTGGCATCCAATGTGAAAGGTGCCTACTGGTGGAATCTCAGGCAGCAGGTGGGAGAGCTACAGGAGGAGGTGGCCAGGCTGAGGAACATCCATGTCCATGAGCAATTCCTGGACAGTATCCATGTGGAGACAGCTGATGGTGCTGTCCCAGTTGACAGGACTACTGACACTCCAGTGGAAGAGGAGATGCCTCAGGGTGTACCTGAGGCACCAGTGGAGCAGGAGGCTCAGGGTGGACACAGCCAGCTGGTTACTTCTAGCAGCAGGCAGTGCTCCACCGCTGCTGTGAACCCTCCTGTTGTGGTAAAAGATACAGGAGAGAAGAAATCACCCCCAACAGTAAGGGGGTGAAGCCTCGTACCCCTAAGGCTGGGAGGTCTGCTGCCACCACTGATAAGAAACGTAGGGTAGTGGTGGTTGGAGACTCTCTGCTGAGGGGGACGGAGACACCCATCTGTCGCCCTGACCGTTCATCCCGGGAGGTATGCTGCCTGCCAGGGGCCCGTATCCGAGATGTTACAGAGGCTTTGTCGAGGATTATCCGGCCTTCTGACTACTATCCCATGCTACTCATCCATGTGGGCACAAATGATACTGCGAGGTGTGACGCTGAGCAGATCAAGAGTGACTACAGGGCTCTGGGAGTACGGGTTAAGGAGTTTGGAGCGCAGGTGGTATTCTCTTAGATTCTTCCTGTTGAAGGTAGGGGTCCGGGCAGAGACAGATGCATCGTGGAGGTGAATGCCTGGCTGCGAAGATGGTGTCGCCAGGAGGGCTTTGGTTTCCTCGACCACGGGATGCTACTTGAGGAAGGACTGCTAGGAACAGATGGCGTTCACCTTTCGAAGAGGGGAAAGGCCTTATTTGCGCACAGACTGGCTAACCTGGTAAGGAGGGCTTTAAACTAGGTTCGACGGGGACAGGTGAGCAAAGCCCACAGGTAAGTGGGGAACAAGACCTGGGAGATGGGTTGGAAACAGGAGGGAGCACGGGCTATAATGGCAGAGAGGAAGGAGGGTCAGGGCAAAGCTGGGAGGCAAAATCAAACCAGTATCTTAGATGCCTTTATACAAATGCAAGAAGTATGGGTAATAAGCAGGAAGAACTGGAAGTGCTAATAAATAAATACATACAACTATGACATTATTGGCATTACTGAAACTTGGTGGGATAATACACACGACTGGAATGTTGGTGTGGATGGGTATAGTTTGCTCAGGAAGGATAGACAGGGGAAAAAGGGAGGAGGTGTTGCCTTATATATTAAAAATGTACACACTTGGACTGAGGTGGAGATGGACATAGGAGACGGAAGGGTGGAGAGTCTCTGGGTTAGGCTAAAAGGGGTAAAAAACACAGGTGATGTCATGCTGGGAGTCTACTACAGGCCACCTAATCAGGCGGAAGAGGTGGATGAGACTTTTTTCAAACAACTAACAAAATCATCCAAAGCCCAAGATTTGGTGGTGATGGGGGACTTCAACTATCCAGATATATGTTGGGAAAATAACACCGCGGGGCACAGACTATCCACTAAGTTCCTGGACTGCATTGCAGACAACTTTTTATTTCAGAAAGTTGAAAAAGCTACTAGGGGGAAGCTGTTCTAGAGACTTGATTTTAACAAATAGGGAGGAACTTGTTGAGAATTTGAAAGTAGAAGGAAGCTTGGGTGAAAGTGATCATGAAATCATAGAATTTGCAATTCTAAGGAAGGGTAGAAGGGAGTACAGCAGAATAGAGACAATGGATTTCAGGAAGGCGGATTTTGGTAAGCTCAGAGAGCTGATAGGCAAGGTCCCATGGGAATTAAGACTGAGGGGAAAAACAACTGAGGAAAGTTGGCAGTTTTTCAAAGGGACGCTATTAAGGGCCCAAAAGCAAGTTATTCCAATGGTTAGGAAAGATAGAAAATGTGGCAAAAGACCACCTTGGCTTACCCTTGAGATCTTGCGTGACCTACAAAATAAACAGGCGTCATATAAAAAATGGAAACTAGGTCAGATCACGAAGGGTGAATATAGGCAAATAACACAGGAATGCAGAGGCAAGATTAGAAAAGCAAAGGCACAAAATGAACTCAAACTAGCTATGGGAATAAAGGGAAACAAGAAGACTTTTTATCAATACATTAGAAGCAAGAGGAAGACTAAGGACAGGGTAGGCTCATTGCTCAATGAGGAGGCGGTAACAGTAACGGGAGACTTGGAAATGGCAGAGATGCTTAATGACTTCTTTGTTTCGGTCTTCACTGAGAAGTCTGAAGGAATGTCTAGTATAGTGAATGCTTACGGGAAGAGGGTAGGTTTAGAAGAGAAAATAAGGAAAGAGCAAGTAAAAAATCACTTAGAAAAGTTAGATGCCTGCAAGTCACCAGGGCCTGATGAAATGCATCCTAGAATACTCAAGGAGTTAATAGAAGAGGTATCTGAGCCTCTAGCTATTATCTTTGGGAAATCATGGGAGACGGGGGAGATTCCAGAAGACTGGAAGGGGGCAAATATAGTGCCCATCTATAAAAAGGGAAATAAAAACAACCCAGGAAACTACAGACCAGTTAGTTTAACTTCTGTGCCAGGGAAGATAATGGAGCAGGTAATCAAAGAAATCATCTGCAAACACTTGGAAGGTGGTAAGGTGATAGGGAATAGCCAGCATGGATTTGTAAAGAACAAATAGTGTCAAACTAATCTGGTAACATTCTTTGATAGGATAACGAGCCTTGTGGATAAGGGAGAAGCGGTGGATGTGATATATCTAGACTTCAGTAAGGCATTTGATACAGTCTCACATGATATTCTTATAGATAAGCTAGGAAAGTACAATTTAGATGGGGCTACTATAAGGTGGGTGCATAACTGGCTGGATAACCATACTCAGAGAGTAGTTGTTAATGGCTCCCAATCCTGCTGGAAAGGTATAACAAGTGGGGTTCCGCAGGGTTCTGTTTTGGGACCGGTTCTGTTCAATATCTTCATCAATGATTTAGATGTTGGCATAGAAAGTACGCTTATTAAGTTTGCGGACGATACCAAACTGGGAGGGATTGCAACTGCTTTGGAGGACAGGGTCAAAATTCAAAATGATCTGGACAAGTTGGAGAAATGGTCTGAGGTAAACAGGATGAAGTTCAATAAAGATAAATGCAAAGTGCTCCACTTAGGAAGGAACAATCAGTTTCACACATACAGAATGGGAAGAGACTGTCTAGGAAGGAGTATGGCAGAAAGATCTAGGGGTCATAGTGGACCACAAGCTTAATATGAGTCAGTGTGATACTGTTGCAAAAAAAGCAAACGTGATTCTGGGATGCATTAACAGGTGTGTTGTAAACAAGACACGAGAAGTCATTCTTCCGCTTTACTCTGCGCTGGTTAGGCCTCAACTGGAGTAGTGTGTCCAGTTCTGGGCACCGCATTTCAAGAAAGATGTGGAGAAATTGGAGAGGGTCCAGAGAAGAGCAACAAGACTGATTAAAGGTCTTGAGAACATGACCTATGAAGGAAGGCTGAAGGAATTGGGTTTGTTTAGTTTGGAAAAGAGAAGACTGAGAGGGGACATGATAGCAGTTTTCAGGTATCTAAAAGGGTGTCATCAGGAGGAGGGAGAAAACTTGTTCACCTTAGCCTCCAATGATAGAACAAGAAGCAATGGGCTTAAACTGCAGCAAGGGAGATTTAGGTTGGACATTAGGAAGAAAGTTCCTAACTGTCAGGGTAGTTAAACACTGGAATAGATTGCCTAGGGAAGTTGTGGAATCTCCATCTCTGGAGATATTTAAGACTAGGTTAGATAAATGTTTATCAGGAATGGTTTAGACAGTATTTGGTCCTGCCATGAGGGCAGGGGACTGGACTCGATGACCTCTCGAGGTCCCTTCCAGTCCTAGAGTCTATGAGTCTTGGAAATCAGACTCCGGCAGATACTCAGCATGGAAAATGTTATCCCAAATACTTTTGCAAAAAGCTTAAATGAAAACAGGATCTTATAAAAGTGTTGGGCATCCTGAATGGGCAGCACTAGCAGCTCTGTCTAGAATAAATAAGCTGCACATGTATTACTAAGAATAGAAGGCTGGTTTCATATTCAATCATCATCAAGACTGTGGAGTCCATGTTAGCTTGGTTTTACATAGCCTAGAGGGAACATTTGTCCTTGCTTAATGACAGTACTTAAGAATATTGTTGAATAAGCTTGTTTGGATGTGCGTTCCTGTTGTCTAAATCATCTATAAAAACCAGTCATAAGACGCAAGCTATTGGTACAATTGTTCTAACAGGCAGGAATTACTAACATGGAGTTGATTGTACCTGGTCCTGATATGCGAGTGCAGCAAGAGGCAAGCTCAAGGAGCATCTGCCCTTCCTCACTGCACACTTGCATAGCTTGTATGGGTATGGATATGCCTATAGCGCATTTTGGAGCAAGCTTCCTAGGCCCAGGTTGATAGCCTTGGGTTCACGCTAGTACTGTAAAAATAGCTGTATAGACAGTGCTTTGAAGTTGTGGCTTGGACTCTTAAACCCATGACTTTGCAGACTCCAGAGCCAGAGCTCCAGCCTGAGCTTCACCTTCAAAGTTCTGTCTGTACAGCTATTCTGAGAGCAGTAGCATGAGCCCTGGGCTGAGGCTTTCAACCAGAGGGCTAGGAGGCTCACTCCAAAATGCTCAGTAGACAGCTTCTAAGGTTCAAGCAGAATTCCAGTCCCTGCAATCACATGGATTGTTCCCCACAGGAACATGGGACCTTAGAGTGGGAATGAAATGGAATCTTGGCTCCACCCTTTCCCCATGGTCATGCCTCCTAGTTTCAGGACATCTTCAATGCAGGGATATGCCTGAATGGCCCAGCCAAGGCCAGAGAACTTTCATCACTAATACTGACCAGCTACACCAGTATCTTAACTTCCTATTTTACACCACAATAGGAAGCCATAATATAACATCACCTCAACACAGAGCAAGGAAAGGGGCACTTTTTTGTCCTGAGTCACAATAGGCATGACTAGCAGTAAGTTATTCAGCCACATGTAGGAAACAAATTTACTCCAGTGCGTTATATGATGTAGTCAGAATTCTAACTGGTTTTGATCAGAGTTATCCTAGCCCTGTTTATAGTTGCCACATTGAAAGTTGACCACTTTTGTTGGTATCTTCTGGGATTACTGAATGAGGGGGAAAACCTAAACTAGGCTTTAATGATGGGAGGAAATGCTTGAGACTCTTGGCAATTTGCCATGTGCTGGCAAACACCCAGCATGACACTGTACATAAATAGGTGCTGCCCAGAAAAGGAAATGGATTGATACCACCACATGTTGCAGATTGTGTTTACTTATCAGCAGGTTCTTTAATAGACACTAATGTATGGCATTTATCTGGTGAGAAGCAAATTGGCAGCCAACTAGTTTAGAAAATGAAGCAGTTGTTGCACTGAATAGTGAGGAGGAGATCTGTATTGTAATTGTGATGTGTTGTTCCACATTCTTTATGAAAATATGCTCATGATAGGAATATGATATAACATACTTTATGCAAGATGGGTCAAGTGAGATTATTAGAAAGGTTAGGATAATCACATTTGGTAAATTATTTGTATGCATGTATCATTTCTGCATCTGAAATCAGGAATATTGACTATCTGTATTTCAGCTATGCCACTTTAGGTGATGCCCACTGCTAACACTTCAGGTACAACAATGGACAAGCAAGACAGGGCTGATGGCTCATCAGCAAGGACAATGGTACTAAGAAAAGCTTGGCCTTCCTGTGGATGCTCCCTACTGCCACTGACTCATGGATGCTGTAATCCTACAGAGTCAGGTGGTCTTGTCACCTGATAAAAATATGACCTGGAATTTCTTGTAACTTACCACTGTAAGGAAAAAGGGATCAAACTAGGGAAACAAAGGACTCCTGCCTTATGCAAATCCTATTTAAGGATGGGGAGTGAGGTAATCCTGGTCATCAGTTCTCCCCTCCTTCCCTCACCCTGACGACCGCTGGAAACAATTAAGACTGAACTGGACTGAAAAGAACTGGACCCAGGCTGAAAGGTGTCTGGCCTGTGAAGATTAGAACCACATTTAGGGTGAGAACTTGCATGTAACCAGTTTCTTTAGTGTATTATGCTTAGTTCGCATGCTTGGTTTTATTTTCTTAGTAATCTGCCTTGTTCTGTCCGCTACCTCCTTAGCTATTTAATACACACCTGTTAATAAATTTATATTTCTGGTTTACAATACAACCCAATTTATGTGATTTTTAACTGGGGGGAGTTGTGTACACCCTTCTCCACATTGAGGGAAGAGATGAATTTCATATAATTTTGAGTTTGTACTCCAAGGGGGGGGTGAAGGGGTGGACATTTGGATGCTGTGGCAAGCCCCTTAAACTGAGCCTTCTCAGAGCAGATCTGTATCTCTGTGCTTGGCTGGAAAAGGCTGGGGAGCCTAACCCAGCAAGGCCAGGTAAAGGGGACCCAGGCTGGCAGTCTAGTATGACTTAGTGGTGTCTCAGCACATCAGGTGACAGCTCAGGGGGTCCAGCCCATCACAGTAATCACTTGATTGATGTTTGATTCTTTTGTAAGGTGGCATGCTCAAAGTAACTGACAGCCAGGGAATATTTTTAAATGTATTGTTAAACAAAAACCTGAATTTCCAGAGCTATCTGTTTTAAAGCCCAGGAAAACCTCATTTAGGGCAGCAAAGAATCCTGTGGCACCTTATAGACTAACAGAGGTTTTGGAGCATGAGCTTTCGTGGGTGAATACCCACTTCCTCAGATGCATGTAATGGAAATATCCAGGGGCAGGTATATATATGTGTGCTAGCAAGCAAGCTAGAGATAACGAGGTCAGTTCAATCAGGGAGGATGAGGCCCTGTTCTAGCAGTTGAGGTGTGAAAACCAAGAGAGGAGAAACTGGTTCTGTAATTGGCAAGCCATTCACAGTCTTTGTTCAATCCTGAGCTGATGGTGTCAAATTTGCAGATGAACTGAAGCTCAGCAGTTTCTCTTTGAAGTCTGGTCCTGAAGTTTTTTTGCTGCAGGATGGCCACCTTAAGGTCTGCTATAGTGTGGCCAGGGAGGTTGAAGTGCTCTCCTACAGGTTTTTGTATATTGCCATTCCTAATGTCTGATTTGTGTCCATTTATCCTTTTCCGTAGAGACTGTCCAGTTTGGCCGATGTACATAGCAGAGGGGCATTGCTGGCATATGATGGCGTATATTACATTGGTGGATGTGCAGGTGAATGAACCAGTGATGGTGTGGCTGATCTGGTTAGGTCCTGTGATGGTGTCGCTGGTGTAGATATGTGGGCAGAGCTGGCATCGAGGTTTGTTGCATGGATTGGTTCCTGAGCTAGAGTTATTATGGTGTGGTGTGCAGTTACTGGTGAGAATATGTTTCAGGTTGGCAGGTTGTCTGTGGGCAAGGATTGGCCTGCCACCCAAGGCCTGTGAAAGTGTGGGATCATTGTCCAGGATGGGTTGTAGATCCTTGATGATGCGTTGGAGGGGTTTTAGCTGGGGGCTGTATGTGATGGCCAGTGGAGTCCTGTTGGTTTCTCTCTTGGGTTTGTCTTGCAGTAGGAGGCTTCTGGGTACACGTCTGGCTCTGTTGATCTGTGTCCTTATTTCCTCGTGTGGGTATTGTAGTTTTGAGAATGCTTGGTGGAGATTTTGTAGGTGTTGGTCTCTGTCTGAGGGGTCAGAGCAGATGCGGTTGTACCTCAGTGCTTGGCTGTAGACAATGGATCGTGTGATGTGCCCGGGATGGAAGCTGGAGGCATGAAGGTAGGCATAGCGGTCGGTGGGTTTTCGATATAGGGTGGTGTTAATGTGACCATCACTTATTTGCACCGTGGTGTCAAGAAAGTGGACCTCCCGTGTAGGTGGTGGATGGTGTAGATGGTGGGGTGGAAGCTGTTGAACCATGATTTCAACAGCTTCCACCCCACCATCAACCTCAGCCTGGATCAATCTACACGGGAGGTCCACTTTCTTGACACCACGGTGCAAATAAGTGATGGTCACATTAACACCACCCTATATCGAAAACCCACCGACCGCTATGCCTACCTTCATGCCTCCAGCTTCCATCCCGGGCACATCACACGATCCATTGTCTACAGCCAAGCACTGAGGTACAACCGCATCTGCTCTGACCCCTCAGACAGAGACCAACACCTACAAAATCTCCACCAAGCATTCTCAAAACTACAATACCCACACGAGGAAATAAGGACACAGATCAACAGAGCCAGACGTGTACCCAGAAGCCTCCTACTGCAAGACAAACCCAAGAGAGAAACCAACAGGACTCCACTGGCCATCACATACAGCCCCCAGCTAAAACCCCTCCAACGCATCATCAAGGATCTACAACCCATCCTGGACAATGATCCCACACTTTCACAGGCCTTGGGTGGCAGGCCAATCCTTGCCCACAGACAACCTGCCAACCTGAAACATATTCTCACCAGTAACTGCACACCACACCATAATAACTCTAGCTCAGGAACCAATCCATGCAACAAACCTCGATGCCAGCTCTGCCCACATATCTACACCAGCGACACCATCACAGGACCTAACCAGATCAGCCACACCATCACTGGTTCATTCACCTGCACATCCACCAATGTAATATACGCCATCATATGCCAGCAATGCCCCTCTGCTATGTACATCGGCCAAACTGGACAGTCTCTACGGAAAAGGATAAATGGACACAAATCAGACATTAGGAATGGCAATATACAAAAACCTGTAGGAGAGCACTTCAACCTCCCTGGCCACACTATAGCAGACCTTAAGGTGGCCATCCTGCAGCAAAAAAACTTCAGGACCAGACTTCAAAGAGAAACTGCTGAGCTTCAGTTCATCTGCAAATTTGACACCATCAGCTCAGGATTGAACAAAGACTGTGAATGGCTTGCCAATTACAGAACCAGTTTCTCCTCTCTTGGTTTTCACACCTCAACTGCTAGAACAGGGCCTCATCCTCCCTGATTGAACTGACCTCGTTATCTCTAGCTTGCTTGCTAGCACACATATATATACCTGCCCCTGGATATTTCCATTACATGCATCTGAGGAAGTGGGTATTCACCCACGAAAGCTCATGCTCCAAAACCTCTGTTAGTCTATAAGGTGCCACAGGATTCTTTGCTGCTTTTACAGATCCAGACTAACACGGCTACCCTCTGATACTCATTTAGGGCCTGATCCAGAGCCTACTAAAGGCAATAGGAGTCCTTCCATTGACTTTACTGGGTTTTTAATCAGGCCCTTTGGTGTCCCATCGGCATCTTAGGATGTGTGCATTGTTACTCCTCTTAATAGAATTTTTCTACACTAATATAAAGAATAAGTCTGGGAGGCACTGTATAAATTGTCAGTCTGCCACCACAAGGCTAAAGGGCAGCTTAGATACCTCTTCTGCTGTGACTAACTGGGATAACAGCCTGCAGACTAGATAGGCTCTCAAGCAGCCCCTGAGTGGACTCTGCATCTGCCAAAAGTGGACAGGAAGCAGCACAAGGTGCTGGAGCCTCCAGGGAAAAAGCATTGGAAGGAGTTACTCTGTGAAAGGGACCTGGAGTGAGATGAAGACTGGAGGTGGCCCAGAGAAACAGTATGCAGTGGTGTAGCCCAATTGGTCCAATTGGAGAGAGAAAAGGTGAGTGAGGTAATATCTTTTACTGGATCAGCTGCTGCTGGTGAGGGAGAAGCTTTTTTGCTTATATGGAGCTCTTCTGAAGAGCTGGCCCAATAAAAGATGTTACTTCATCCACCTTGTTCTCAGGGAAACAGTAGTGAATCTGAGGAAACAGACTTTAGCTGCTTACTACAGGTTCTCCAGGGTAGAACCCACAGTTCCTCTACCTGCCCCCAGGAACAGATGTAAAAGCTCTTCTGACACAGGAGTACAATGACCACTGAGCCCCAGGTGGGGCTGAAGACCTGGCATACCATTGTTAGACTTTGTCATGGCCCATGTTTTTCTGTACAGAATCCTCATGACTATTACTGTAGTTTGTCTTGAACACCAGATCTGACAGGAAACTTTTTATGGACAGTTGTGTAGCAATGCAAAGCATTACATAACCTAAGCAGCATTACTTTTTACAGCTTGTTTCAAAATGTGAGATCCCCTCCTATCCAAAACCCAAGTAAACAGACAGGGTTGGTGTGGAAATTAAGTGTATATTAAGGGGGAAAAAATTCACCAACCAAAACAGTCATAATTCGAATTATCACCATACCTGCTATTCCAGCCCTGATGCAATGTACCTGTATGGCCAACTACAGGACATAAAATGTTAGTTGTCCCAGTAACTTTTAGATTGAGTAGAAATTTTAGTTTAGTTCACCTTCTTTTAAATGTAGGGCAGAGCAGGAAGGATGGAAGAAATCTGGCATTTGAGAAGCATAACAAAGATTAGACTACAAAAGATTATAGTTCATGTAGTCCTAGCAAAATTACTTCAAGTTACATTAACATGTATTTATTTTCTTCTCTTGGCTTTCAGGACTGCCTTGTCCATTTTATTTTAAATTTTCTTAATACTGTGTTTCTTCCAAGTTCTAGAAAAATATTGTTTCCCCCTCCCCCCATTTTATCCTAAGCTTGTCATGTTTAGAGAATAATCTCTACCACATTTGGAGCCTCACTCTTGACCAGTGTTACAAGACTCAGAATTGGAAAGCAACTTTGAATGTTCTCTCATTTCATATTTCTTTTCAGCTGCCCAAGAGGCAAGCAACATGCCTGTGGTCATACAGGAAGCTTGAGGGTGAGCAGAGAATGGAACCCAAACCTCCTGACCACTAAATCCAGTGTTTTATCGTCCAACTATATTCCTCTAAGAGTCGACTGACTATTATTAAATTTAATCAGTAAGAAACTAAGTAGCTGACCAAGCCAAAATTATTTGAGTCCCTCCAACCCTCCCAAGATCTGTCCCTGCAGGAGAGCATGATTACAAGTTGGCAATCGCTTAGTTGTGGATTTCAGTCATCTAAAGCTCTCCAAACAGGAACAGAAGTTATGAACACATTTAAGAAACTGCACAAGCATATTGGACTCCAAATGTGCACTGTGTACCCAATTCCTTCCAGATGTCCCTTTAATCATATCATCTTGAAAGCTATTTAAAGGCATACTATGGTGCCCAGGCCACACTGTAAACTTATGACCATATTTGAAAATGCTCCACCATTCTAAAAAGGTGACCATTTTTCCCCATTGAAAAAATGTTAATTTGTCAAAACTGAAACTGTTTGCAAGAAAGTGACAGTTTCAGCAAGTCTCCTGATATAGAAATGGATTGACAGAACTGTGCAGGTGGCTAGTTTCACTGTTTTCTATGTATAATGAAGATTATAAATAAACTATTGGAAAAAACAATTTATCCACACAAGCTTTCGGTTACAGTAATCTTAGGAGTTATTTGTAATGTTACAGGTTAAAAAATGGAAGTGGGATTAAGTTGGTGCTTTTTTCATGCACACATGGGCCTTGAGGCATAAGGATTCAGAATTTTCAGAGGGAGATCGTCAATCTGGTGTACATTGCTGTATCTCAACTGAAGTCAATGGAGCTATATTAATTTACACCATCTGGAACCACCAGTTTGAACCCATCTCCTGGTCTTTCTGCATCACTCAGTTTCACCAAACCTCTAGACCAAGAACCTCATCCTCTGAGGGATTAAGTAATCCGATCAGTTTTCAGGCCAAAACTGAGGGGAGCGAGGGAAATAAAGGATTGAATGTTACAGGGGAGATGGATAATTTGCAACTGATTATGGGAAGAATGTTCCAGAATGAAAACTAAGCCATCATGTCTGAAAAGAAAGTCAATGGAAATATGAGAGTTTGTACCAACTGAGAGAGACTGATATACAAAAGCGCATATGAGAATCTAAAATGGGTGGGTAGTAGAATTGTATTGCAAAACACCCTCTGGAAATTCGTGAACAGTAAGATGGGGAACATTCCAACCTCTGGGTGCAACTAAGTGGCCAGAGCAGTACAGTTTGGCTTCCCTGGTATTGAGGAAGCTCTTAGCTGACAGAGGTAGCATTAGGAAAAACACTCATTGCATTCTTTTCAAAGATGGAAGATTAGGCTAGAGAGCAAGTATACAATAGGCTGATGTTCAACTGTGACTACTCAGATAATGTAAGGACATGCACAAATCAATAGTTTAAAAAAGTGATCACTTAAGGATTTCCAGAGGATCCTTAAACCTTCTATTTTAAAATATAGCAGGCAGGCATTTAAAAAAAGGGAAGATTCAAATTAGGAAAAAATCTCTTGGCTCCATTTCAGCTATTTAATGTAATGAGAGATATGAAGCCAGCAATACTATTTATAGGAATGCAATAAATTGATTTCAGTTCAGACTTTCAGGACAGATCAAAAATAGTTACCCAGAATATTAACTATTATCCATTTCTTGCACCCATGCACTGTTGCCATCAGCTTTATAAATCTCAGATGATCAGACCTTTGGTTCTGCATCTCATCCGAACAGCACCCACAGCTCCATAGTGCTTCCCAGCACTGTTTTCGAGCACTGACCATTTCTTAAAGCACTGACACTATTATCTGCAATATACTTTTATATTAATTGGAGGTCTCCATGCAGGTACTGCACAGGCCAAATGGTTTTTAGCAGTAGTTTTCAATCTGGTATCTGTGGACTCCAGGGGGTCCACAGACTAAGATTTCCAAATGGGTGCCTATATTTCAAATGAAGGTGTGGCCTGAAAGGGAAAAAAGTTGAAAGCCACTTGTTTAGAATTTTATGAGATTGGAGCCCAAGATGGCATCTACATGTATGTATGTACACACACACATACACACACAGGGTTAGACTAACAGCTTCTTCTGTTGATGTCATTGTTCTGTAAGCTCTGTATAATATTTAGACTTTTTTGGGGAAATAACTTAGAGGTCAGTTAGATGGTACAGGATGAAATTAGTGTAAAGAAATATCAAAGTTAGTCTGTTCTTCAAACCAAGGAAATTCCCATTACATACAACATATCCCTAAGGATATCATATGATATGTTTCATTATGTGGCTCTAATTTGTTGTAATGGCTTCTAAAAATAGAAGATGTGTTGCCTCATTTAATCGTGGAAGGAAAGGGGATTTTTGAGACTATGGATTTACAGATCAAATCACATGCAGTATGATAATTATGAGATCAGCTTCCTTACTAGAACTGGCTATAAACCATTCCATGTGTGTTTCTTCAAATGTCAATGAATTTGTTTAGTCTAGGCTCATGTCCCTTTTCCAAGTAGAGTATAAGTGACAAAATCCGCAAGAACAGCCCATTATACGTTATACAAAGTTGAGTACTCAAGAAATGAGTGTTTTCCACAAGCATTTGAACTAGATACATTAGTAAGTTAGTCAGTCAGGGAACACAACCACCACCATGTAACCAATCAAGCCTAAACAGTCTAGTACTATGTTTATATGCTGAATGGCAAATCAAATAATGAGTGAATGGTATAACTTCACTTTGAATTTGCAAAACTCATCGTGTGTAAAAGCAGAGTTTAAGTTTAGTTTGGTATTTACATAGCTGTTTTACTACAAAAAGAGCATCTGTTCAGTGTACATCCTACTCTTCTTCACATAGCAATGACTTGGTTCTAACTGGGAGGCTCCCCCACTGATTAAAAGCACGAATGGTTAAAATGCTGGTGCTCAGAGTTGTTTAGTGAGTAACAAAAATCAGCAGGTTTGTGGACTGGATTCTGTAGCTGCTTCCCTTGCAAAATTGTCTATATGGCCTGGTCTACACCAGAAAGTTTTACTATTAATTAAAAATGACAACTAGTTATATTAATATAAAGGTTACTTATACCAGTGAAGTAATTCCCCTTTCTGTACCACTGACCTAATGGCTTAGTCTGAGTTAGGAGTCAAGGGTTCTATTCCCAGTCATTGACCAGTTGTGCAACCTTGGTGTTATGTTCACATCATGCACACACAGAAGTTAGAGGAAAAACCCTTGGCTGCAAGGTTTTAGTGCAACAATTTTAGAATTCATAACACACATTAACCAAAAATAGACAAAGCAGACTGCTCCCTAGAACAGAGCCACAACTCACTCTACTTTATTCTAGGCTGCTTGCCTGCAGACTGACTGCTACTGATAGGCTCAGATCACATACTTCCTCAGAGCCCACTAGCTTGCAAGCAAGACCAGGAAAAAAAACAGTATTTAAAGTGATAGCTCTCGATTTTAATACACTTTTAAATACACCACAGCTGGACAAGTCAGTCCACCTCTGTTTTCCTCTGTAAAATGGAGACAGTACACTGTTTTGTAAAGCATTTTGAGGTTTACGGATGAAGAGCACTGGAAGGGAGTTAAAAGATGTGGAACACTTCCAAGATCAGAATTTTTATTTGCGAGAAACCAGAACCATGTTTATGATCTCTCAGTTCAAAGTTGGGAGTCACTAGTATCCATATACAATGAGGTCCCAGCACTGAAAGCAACTAAGGCTGAATCTACACTACAAGCCAGGGGTGTGATTCCCAGCTCATGTACACATACTTGCACTAGCTTTCATCAAGCTAGCATGACTGTAAGTAGTAGTATAGCTACAATGGCACAGGCAGCAGCAATGGAGACAGCTTAGATGTGCAGAGTACAAACTGGTGGGTATGTATGGGACATGGCTATTTACTTTGATGCTAGCTCTGCAAGAACTCATTCAAGTACATAAATGTTGGCTGGGAATCACACCCCGAGCTTGTAGTGTAGACAACCTGAAATGTCAAAAACTTAACACTAGAGTAAGCAGAGGTGAAACAATGTTTCCAAGCAAGACACATTAATTCAAAATTAATAAGCAAAAACGTGGCAGCAATAGGCTGATGCAATATAGATGTGATCAAAGAATTGAGGATGAAAGATAGGTGTGTCTTGTCAATTTCTTATCCTGACTGAACTCAATTGTTTACGTTTTAATGGGGACCTTATCTACATGACTACTGACAGGAA